>NC_044358.1:36178713-36501928 GCF_007364275.1 Archocentrus centrarchus | reverse complement strand
CAGAACTCACACAGTCATTTGTATACAAGAAAGAGTTTTGAGAGTCCGTCTGTCCAGTCTGGTTTTAAGTCTTTTCATACCACAGAAACTACAGACAGTTTTTAATGATATTCCTTTAGCTACAGACTCCAGAGACTACTGCATGTGATCCTAGTTTTACTAGATTTAACAGCTGCTATTCATACAGTGGATCACAGTATTTCAGTTTCTCATCTAGAGTATTGTGCAGGCATTCATGGCACTGCCCTGAAATGGTTTGGGTGCTGTCTGGCTGACAGAAAATTTTGTGGTACGCTCAATAATTTGAATACCCCAGGATTCCATCCTTGGGGCTCTGCTATTTTCACTTTATCTTCTTCCCTTAGGTTCCATTTTTATGCTGATGACAGCCAGGTGTTTGTCCCCTTAAAACAAGAAGAGTCTTATTCTATAAACTTTTTGATTAGGTGCCTAGAAGAAGTTAAAACCTGGATGGCACTAAACTTTTTTCATTTAATGACAAGAAGACAAAGGTTTTGGTTTTTGTCCTGGTATTACTGGTGGGACCTGTCCTGTAGATCTGGGCCTTCTTACACAATACACAAAACCTACTGTTACACCTGCAGTTATCACTGTCTCGTCTCCAGCTGGTGCAAAACGCAGCTGCATGGCTTTTAACTGGCACATGTCTGGTGTCTGGCCAAATGAGCTGAAGACAAAACACAATATACATAAAAAGGTCCTTTATTCTGAACAAACTTTTTAAAAACCTTCAAGAGGAAACCAATCCATATTTGAGTGCACAAACAACTATAGTGGCTCAGTTTCCAGTATTCAACAAGAAAACAAAATATCAACTACAAGAAACACACAGTTATACATATTAAAGAATGAAATACATACAATACTAACTTCTAGTGCATTGCTTTGGGCCCCACCCGCAAATGAAAACATGAAATAACCCAATATAAAACATGTAAATACCATGCAAGGCAACGGAAACACATGGTCCTCATCCCTTCAGGTCTGCAAGGTCATTGACCCTTAAACCACACCAACAAGCCTGCAGATATTGCACAAACACTTAAGCTTTGCATTTTCAAATGAATTAACACATCCATATAAAACGCATACAGATATATCTGATTTAGAGTTACATATAAGCAGATTCAATGACATGTGACAGTTTACCTAAAACTCACCGGCTTGTTCCAAAAGCCTTGAGTGTGGCCTTCTACTTGGTCCGATGGAGCAGAGCAACTGAACTTCCTGTTTCCTGTGGAGGTATTTGTACTTTTCCTCCCCCTTCAGCTCCTGCCAACACAAACCAAAGAAGACTTCCAGTAAAATATCACCCACTGATGGCAATGGAAAACATCTTCCCACCCATTTTCCACCCGACTACACTCTCCCCCACAACAAAGTCAATGTCCCCGCTGACTTAAGTCAAATTCTTAACCTCACTAACAGCTTCCCTGAAGTAAACAGTACCCACACTGGTTAGTAACAGACAGTAAATCAGGACTAATTGAGATTTTACTAGAAACAGACCCAGGGAGATGATGAGGATTAGGATGAATCCCTGCATTTGACCTTTGACTCCGACGGAGTGCTGAAGTAGGTACGGTCTCCTCAACATTGTCCAGAAATCTATCACAGGTGAGTCAAACTGCATCAGGTAGAGAAATAACTGATGTCCTAGCATTATCCTAGAGGTCAGAAACTGCATATTCAGATCCAGGCTCCTCTCCACCATGAGATACAAACTGGGATATGAGGTTTCTTCAACAAGCAGGCAGTGACTCAGTTCATAAGGTGTAATTTAATTATTAATAAAGGTCGGAGCAAGCCTTGTAGGAATGTAGAAGAATGTAGTAAAAGTTGGAAATAACTTCATCTAACAGGTAGTCAGTGTAGTGTAGAGAGGAAGGGACTGATGGGATTTTGTCTCAGCTGAGTTTTGAACAAATTGGTGGTGGGAGACGGAGTTTTGGCTGAGACTGCAGTTCAAACATGGTGAAAAACAAGCATGGATAACATTTTAAAGGGCTGCCCTCTAAGTTTGTTTGTTTGGGGTTTAATCTCTTTCAGTTTCAACATTTCTGTTGCATACCTGGCCAACATTACATTATTGTTGCTTTTGATTAAACTAAACATTAAAAGTAAACTCAAAGTCCAATTCAGATTTATGTGAGCACATTGAAGAACAACAGCTGCTCTATGGCCTTTTTTGCATGTGTGCTGCACTTTGTACAAGGTCCCTGCACTCTCCTCACAACCACAGACTGACACAGAAATGTGGATGTGGGTACCTACTGCGGTTGGAAAGACGCATCGACATTTGTTTCTCATGAGCATGTTATATTTTATTGATCTGGGATTTGTTCGTTGTCACAAATCTGGTATTAATGGGTTGGACTGAGTCACCAAATGTTGATTTATTGTTTACTTTATGCTTCAGCTGAAAAATCAACACCTTTTACTTTTGTACTTCAATCAATAAGCAGTGAGATAAATGTTCCTGTTCTGCTTGTTCAGGATCAGAACTGCTCTGAAAACACCGTGGAATAAAAGCAAAGCAGACACTCATACACACCTGCAGACAACACCTTCATCCATATGATGAAGGCTGATTTTCATGAAGCGTGTCACTTCAGAATTATACATATTAGAGAAAATAAAACTAAACAGCTTACACTAAAACTAAAATACCTAAAATAAATCAAACCAAAATATATATTAAAAAAAATAAATGTAAAACTGCAAAATATTTTAACACTATAAAACAAGATGAAAAAAAAAGAATTAAGCCAAAATACATTTACAAAATGCAGTGTGACAGAGATGCAGTGTCCTTGTTGGTGTAGTTTGCATTTGCTTTCTTTTTTTAAAATCTATTAAAGTAACATTTGAAGAAAAGCCTACCTTTGAAAAGAGGAATTTGGGCACCCGGTAAGTACCTCCCTCCTGCACCATATGAAGCAAAAGCTTGTTTGTCTACAGTGTTCCCACAGAAACAGTTTTACCCAGCTGAGGGTTTTCTTCTGCACTCGCCACATCTGTGGAGTCCCTCGTGTGGGCGGGGCTTAACATCAGTACCAACAGGGAATGAGCTTCTCATGAACTCTTTATCTCTGAGAGGTGTTTAAATCCTAGAGTCATGACTGTAGCCTAATGATTATAGTGTCTGTATGTTGGCTACCCTATCTCCTACTCAGTCTGAACGACACTTTTCACATACTCATCACACATTTTTAACCCACTGTGAATGCAATATCTTGTGGGCAACCTGATCCTTTGCACAACATGCCTCACACAAAGAGTGAATATTAACACACTGTCATGATCCTGGGCCTTATACTCAGCATTTTGTGTTTTCCTTCTTATGATTTGGTGTTATGGTGTTTCTTAGTTTATTCATTTAGGGTCTCTGTTGTTTTGTGTTCCTTATTTGTTAGTTATTCATAGTGTTCCCTTTGTGGTACCCCTGTGTTTGTTTTGCTCCTTTTCACGTCTCTGGTCTTCTGTGTGTTGTGGTGTTTACTTCCTGTGTAGTGTGTCAAGTCTGCGTTTCTGTCTTCGTCTAGTTGTTTCCTGTTTTATTTTGTCAGTTCTTGTCCCTTGTGCTCTGTGTTTAGTTTTACTTCCCTTTCTCGTTTGTATAATTAGTTTCAGCTGTGCCCTCTCCTGTCGCCCATTGCCTAATTACCTTGTTGTGTATTTATAGTCTGTCTTCCCTTTGTTGGATTGTTGTTGTTTTACGGCTGTGTCTGCTCTCTGGCTCCCTGTTTCCCTGATATTTCTAGTTTGTTCCCAGTTTAGGTTTATTTCATCTGTTTGCCTCATCTTTTGGTTCCTGTTGCCACTGCACCCCTACTTAAATAAATATTCACTTCTCATCACTCTTACCTGCCGTCTCCTGCAATTGGGTCCTTACCTCCTTACACAGCCACACAGAATGGTCACGCACCCTGACACACACACACACACACACACACACACACACACACACACAGGTAAAGATTTATTATGAATTAAAAAATCCCAATTTGTTCCATTTTCATATTCACTGATGTTCCAATGCCATGCTACATTCTGCGTTTGCTTCAAGTCAGTCACCAAAAATTTGCATTAATTTTGTTCAGGTCATCAATAAATATGGGCTGAAGAATTTATGTTTGCACCACTAACATCATTAATGCATATATTTCTTTACTAATAAATATGGAGAGCTTATTGTAAATAATCACCCTCGAAAGGATGCAAACACATCAAATGTGCATATCAAAAAACCTAAAATGCAGGCAAACCCATGACACTGAGACCCCTCCCTCCAATGAATGGTGAACTCAAAAACACATGGCAGCAAAATCGAGACAGGGAAAACACTGACTTCATGCTGCAGTTATATCTGTATTGCTGAGCCACCACTGCTACCAACTGGAGTTGTAGCAATAAAGAGGTGAGTGGCTGTTCCGCTTATGCAGGAATGGTAAATGGACTAGCTCTTATATAGCGCATTTCTACTCTGAGCACTCAAAGCACTTATACAACATGTTTGCATTCACACCCATTCATACAAGCACTTCCATATGTAACTAAGCTAAGTGCTTATTGTCTAACATTCACACACATTCACACTCCAACACTTGCGTTGGAGAGCAACTCAGTATCTTGCCCAAGGATACTTTGGCATGCAGCCTGGAGCAGCCGAGAATTGATCCACCAACCTTCCGATTAGTAGGTGACCTGCTCTACCAACCAAGCCACAGGAAGAGGACATGTCACGTAGATGAAAAAACAGGCGGGCCGACAAAAATCGGAGAGAGGACAAATGTCCCACAGGTCCTCAGAGACACCAACACTTGGCTCATTCCAAGTACCGTATTTTCCGGAGTATAAGTCGCACTTTTTTTCATAGTTTGGCTGGTGCGACCTATACTCCGGAGCGACGTATATGTGACATTTATAACACATGAACCAAAATACTCCAGCCACTTGACATCTCCGTGAACTGCAGCTTTAAGGCAGTCTTGCGTAACCTGTGGGCGCAGTGGATGATGGACGGAGAGCACAGCTTAACGGCAACTGGGAGAATGCGCCACCCAACTTTCCTGGAAGTCATTGGATGGATCAAGAAAACATGGGCTTCAGTGACAAACCATCCTGTTGGGATTCAGAAAGGCTGGAATAATTGGAACTGCAGCTGACGACGAGTCTGACTAACGCGACACAGAAGAGGAAGCGGCGCTTCGTCTACGGAGTGTACGGAATTGTTTAGAAGTGACACCGAGGATGAAGAATTCAATGGATTGATGGTTTGGTTAACTTGTTAGTATGTTCTTTATGCTATGATTATCTGAATAACTTAATGTTACGTTAACATACTGTAGCGATTCTCTTAGTTAGAGAGCGTGTTGATGTTGTGGGATTTCGGACTGTTCGGGAGGTTCGTGAAGGCAGCATGGAGAGAGAGAAAAAGACCGAGAGCTTGCCTGTGTGTGTGTTGCTGTTCAGCTGTTGTAGTTGTGGTTGGCGTGGCTGTGGCCTACAGCAGCCGTTTTTCTGTTAATAAAGACGACCTTTGTTGTGAATATCGCCGACTTTGGAAGTGTGTTTACAACGTTACAATACCGAACACGTGTTCGTTGTGCGTCATGTAGCTGAATGTGCTACGTTAGCATAACGTAGGTGTAACCGTGTTCGTCCTGTTCTTTAATCCATTATTATTTTAAATTGCCGTTCAAGATGGAATTTGTGCTCTGAGTCTCGGATTCTATCACCCCCCCCCCCACCCCCCCAAAAAAAGTGCGACTTATAGTCCGGTGCGACCTATATATGTTTTTTTCTTCTTTATTATGCATTTTTTGGCTGGTGCGACCTATACTCCGGAGCGACGTATAGTCCGAAAAATACGGTATTTACTGCAATTTGAGCCCCCATGTCAGAATCAAGTTTTTCTTCTTCTTTTTCAAAATGAAAATAAAAAAACATATCTTTGTGTTTAATTGAAGTGAATTAAATGAAAATATGAAATAATTAAAACCATCAGACCAAACTTAATTAAAATTCCTTTTTAATCTAAAAGACATGGCTTGAAATGACATTTTGTTTCAAAATAGATCATGCCTTTTTCCAGATAATAATTAAGAAATCCCTCAGAGCCCCGGAGCAACCCAACAGCAGATTTCCAGCTTCCACACACTCTGTCACACACACTGCTAAAAACACAGAAAACAAACAATTATTAAAACAATGAATGCAGAAAAGCAGCTGTAGCCATAACAAAGTGTTTTTCAGTTATTTACATGGTTATTACCGTTCTGAGCACGGACCCATGAGGTAGCCTTCATAGCCAGAAGCTCCCACTTGTCCTTTGTGTCCATCTTGAAGCCATGAAGCCAGATCAGAGCCAAAATGGTGGCCCACACTTCGCTGTTGGCCTAATTCATCAAAAAACAAAAGACAATGAAATGAAACAGGCAGAACACACACACACGCACACGTGCGTGAATCACAAACTCCCTCTAGAGCAGGATTACCCAAACTTGGCACGCCGACCGCTTCTGGCCCCGCCCCTACTTCCAGTCTACAAATTGATGTCAAAAATAACGTACAATTTGATCCTTTAAGTTACTTTTTTGACATTTCGCCTTCCCCTCCAATTAAGGGGGTTAAGCAAAATGTAAAAATAAAAAAAGTAACTTAAAGGGTCAAATTGTATGTTATTTTTGACATCAATACGCGGACCGGAGGTAGGGGCGGGGCCTGATGCGGCCCGTGGGCCAGGAGTTTGGGCACCCCTGCTCTAAAGTAAGACACTGAAACACTTTCCCAAGAACAGTTGAGGAAAATAGGTGAGGAAAATACTTTTTTCTGCTTCTACTGACTTTATTTTCATTTGTTTTGTTTTTACATTTTTTGTTTCTATCACGTTATACATGAATAGTTACATTAAGTGCTGTGAAATTTGTTTTATAATAACTCTTTTCTATTGTGACTGAAACTGACAAAACCCCACCATTGCAGGCTTTGACTTTTCCACCTCCTCGATGGTCTTTCCCAGCGCAGCAGCCAGAGCTGGATCAAGCAGCCAGCAGCCAGACGCCTGTTGGAGGGAGACTAACTGCAGCAAAGGGTCTCTGGGTGGCGGCCTGGGCACAGGGTCTGGAAAATCAAAGTTAAAATGACCACTTTATGGTGCTAGATGAGGAGACGTACAACAACTACCAGATAGATCAGTGTATAAATCACTCCAGCATAACATGTCTTCATGTTGCCTTTATGATTTTTACACCAAAGGTATCTTCACCAGTTTCAAAAGGTCATTTCCAAGACTGTTTTTTAATTTAATTAACAAGTGAGTCTTGTCAAAAGTTCACAGACAACAATCACTGGAAGTGTTACTGAGCCTGTGCACTGATTTCCGGGGCATGGCCCGTCTATCTGCAGAGAGCTCTGTTGTCAGATGGAGTCAGTGTACAAAGTACTGTTTGTACAGAGGACTGTTTCCAGAGCCACGACTTCAGGCAGGTGTGGCAAGGGGTTCGGCATATTTTGAACTACAAACCCAGCCTGTTAGTTGATCAGCGTAACATCAATCTGGCAGAGGAGCTGAACAGCTTCTTTGCACGCTTTGAGGTACAGCAATCAGAGACAGCCATCCAACATCCCTCAGCAGGCAGCAGCAGCATCCTCAGGCTGCAAGAGCAAGAGGTGAGGCGTATGCTGGAAACTGTGAACCCCAGGAAAGCTGTGGGGCCCGATGGTGTCTCTGGACGGATACTGAAGGTCTGTGCGGCTCAGCTGGCTGGTATTTTTACCAGCATTTTTAACCAGTCCCTGAGCCAGGCTGCTGTCCCTTCCTGCCTGAAGTCCTCCATTATCGTCCCCATCCCCAAGAAGAACACTATCAGAGGTTTGAATGACTACAGGCCAGTAGCACTCACACCAATTGTTATGAAGTGCTTTGAAAAGCTTGTCCGGGCTCACGTCATCTCCAGTCTCTCTCCCAGACTAGACCCCCACCAGTTTGCCTACAGAGCCAACCGGTCCACAGAGGACGCCATTGCCACGGCCCTCCACTCTGCCTTCTCTCACCTGGAGCAGGGGGGAACTACGCTCGGCTGCTCTTTGTGGACTTCAGCTCGGCGTTTAACACCATCCTTCCTGGCAGACTGGTGACTAAACTGTCAGATCTGGGGATACCACGCTCCACCTGTCTTTGGATCAAGGACTTCCTGACAGACCGTTCCCAGAGGGTAAGAGTAGGTCCCCACCTCTCTTCAGCCATCAGCCTCAGCACCGGCTCTCCACAGGGCTGTGTGCTGAGTCCCCTACTCTTCACCCTCTACACACATGACTGCACCTCCATACATGCCAGTAACTGCATCATTAAGTTTGCGGATGACACCACTGTGGTGGGGCTCATATCAGGCGGGGATGAGTCAGCATACCGGGACGAGGTGCAGCGGCTGTCAAGGTGGTGCAGTGAGAATAACTTGATCCTGAACACCACTAAGACAAAGGAGATGGTAGTAGACTTTAGGAGGACAACACATGTCATTCAACCTCTGTTCATCGAGGGGGATGAAGTGGAGCTGGTTTCAGATTTTAGGTTCCTGGGAGTACATCTGCAGGATGATTTGACCTGGAGTATCAATACGACCAGCATTGTCAGGAAGGCCCAACAGAGACTGCATTTCCTGAGGGTTCTTAGGAGCAACCATCTGACCCAGAATCTGCTGGTGTCCTTCTACCGTTGCTCTGTAGAGAGCATCCTGACCTACTGTCTGTGCGTGTGGTTCAACAGCTGCACAGCAGCAGACAGGAAAACACTCCAGCGAATCATCAACACGGCTCAAAAGATCATAGGCTGTCCCCTGCCCTCCCTCCAGGAACTGTTCAATGCCCGCTGCCAGAGGAGGGCACAGAATATCCTCCAGGACCCCTCACACCCTGGACACTCCTTGTTTCAGCTACTGCCATCAGGCAGACGTTTCAGGACAATGAAGGCCAGAACAAACAGACTGAGGAACAGCTTTTATGCCAGGGCTATCATTGAACTGAACTCTGTGTGGTTTGGACAGTGATGTGGGGTGGTAGTGCTGACTGTGTGCGTGCGTTGGTGTGTGTATTGGGGCTAGATTCGTCTTAATTTACTATTGTGCACTGTATTTTAGTAATCATTTTTATCACTCATATTTTTATTATTTTATTATTTATTGTCTGAGGCACCTAGAAAGGAATGCATTTTAAATTTCGTTGTGCAACTTCTGTGTACAATGACAATAAAGATTCTGATTCTGATTCTGATTCTGATGTGGTACATCCGGTCTGTGGACCACTCCTGCTTGTGCTGTTATTGCTAATAGCGTGCAAAAGGATGTGTCCCAATTCAGGGACTGCGTTCTTCTAAGGCCACATTTTAAGGCTGTCCCAATTCATCTCTTCCGGCGCCACGCGAGCAGGCAGCCAGTTTCAGCAGCTCCGCACTCATTCCGTGTTTTTTCTCATTTTGTTTAGTATTAGATGTGTTTTTGTGTTTCTGTATCTTCTGCTCTTTTTCCTCATGATGGAGCGGACTTTTTTCTGGAAAACTTTGTTTTTGTTTTTTACCCTTTTTATGGTGTTTATGTTTGGAGACTGCGAGAGGGGCCACGCTCCTATTGTTTACTCTAGGGACCAGCTGATCTCCATCGGGAGCTCCGCTGTGCCTACTCCTGCAGAACGACTTGATATTCCCCGGGAACTGAGAAGGAAGAGACGCGGGAGACGTGCGGGCATAGGTCGTCGTTGCCAGGGGAGAAGGTACAGGCCCGTCATCCCGTCCATCATCATGGGAAACGTGAGATCTCTTCCCAACAAAGTGGACGAGCTGGCGGCGCTAACGCGACATCAAAGGAGCTACCGGGAGAGTAGCCTCATGTGCCTGACGGAGACGTGGCTAACCGAGCTAACCCCGGACTCACACATAAACATGGACGGCTTTCATTTGATCCGTGCCGACAGAACCAAGGAGAGTGGTAAGAAGAGGGGCGGGGGTCTGGCTGTGTTTGTGAACGATAGATGGTGCAACTCCAGACATCTAACCATCAAAGAGACGCTCTGCAGTAAGGACATTGAACTGCTCGCTGTTAGTATGAGACCGCACTATCTTCCTCGGGAGTTTTCACATGTTATTGTGATAACTGTGTATGTGCCGCCCTCTGCTAACGCTGCTGCAGCCTGCGATGTCCTCCATGCTACTACCAGCAGACTCCAAACACAGCACCCACAGGCCCTCTTTCTGATCTCAGGGGACTTTAACCACGTCTCCCTGTCCTCCACTCTCCCCACCTTCACCCAGTATGTCACCTGCCACACCAGGAATACCAACACACTGGATCTACTGTATGCCAACATCAAGGAGGCATACAGCTCATCACCTCTGCCTCCCCTGGGGGCTCAGATCACAACCTGGTTCATCTCCAGCCTGTGTACAAACCCTTGGTACACAGAGAACCAGTTGTGACACACACAGTGAAGAAATGGTCTGAGGAGACTGAAGAAGCTCTGAGAGACTGCTTTAGCTCCACTGTGTGGGAAGAGCTTTGTGCCCCTCATGGGGAGGACATCGACAGCATCACGGACTGCATCACTGATTACATCAATTTCTGCGTGGAAAACACTGTGCCCACCAGGAGGGTACGGTGTTTTTCAAACAACAAACCCTGGATCAACTCTGAAATAAAGGCTCTCCTGAAGGAGAAGAAGAGAGCCTTTAGATCAGGAAATAAGGAGGAGCTGAGAGCCGTGCAGAAGGATCTGAGAAGGAAAATCAGGGATGGAAAAAACATCTACAGGAAGAAGATGGAGGACCAGCTACAGCAGAGCAACATCAGTGGGGTTTGGAGGAGTTTGAACTCAATTTCAGGCCACAAACCAAGCCCTAGGGTTGTGGGAGACTTAGAGTGGGTGAACAACCTGAAACAGTTCTTTAACAGGTTTGACCAGCCACCCACCCCTCCCCCAGCCCAGTCCCCCCTGCTGTCAGCCCCACCATCTTTAATGACTGCCAACCTTTCTTCTTCTTGGGACCTCACACCTCTCAGCTCTCAGCCATCACCCACCCCCTTCACTTCTGAGGACTCCATCTCACAACCCCCATCCCCCACCTCCATCTTGTCCCTCTCAACTCATCATGTGAGGAAGGAGCTACGTAAGATCAAGGTGCGAAAGGCTGCTGGTCCAGACGGCATCAGCTCCAGGCTCCTGAGGTGCTGCGCAGATCAGCTGTGTGGCATCATGGGATACATGTTCAACCTGAGCTTGAAGCTGGGGAAAGTACCACAACTGTGGAAGACCTCCTGTGTGGTACCGGTACCAAAGACCAAACATCCAAAGGATCTTAGCAGCTACAGGCCGGTAGCCCTGACATCGCATCTAATGAAGATCCTCGAGAGGCTGGTCCTCAACCATCTACGCCTCATGGTGTCGTCTTCGTTGGACCCGCTGCAGTTCGCCTACCGGCCTGGCATCGGGGTGGATGACGCCATCATCTACCTCCTGCACCGAGCTCTGACCCACCTGGAGAAGCCTGGAAGCACTGTGAGGATCATGTTCTTTGATTTCTCCAGTGCTTTTAACACCATCCAGCCAGGACTTCTGAGCGACAAGCTGGAACTGTCAGGAGTGGACCACCACATCTCCGAGTGGATACTGGACTACCTCACTGACCGCCCACAGTACGTGAGGACACAGGGCTGTGTCTCTGACAGGCTGGTCTGCAGTACGGGGGCCCCACAGGGAACTGTGCTGGCACCGTTCCTCTTCACCCTCTACACTGCAGACTTCTCCATCAACTCCCCACGCTGCCATCTGCAGAAGTTCTCTGACGACTCTGCCATAGTTGGCCTCATCACAGGTGAGGATGACTCAGAGTACAGACAGTGGACTCAGGACTTTGTGGACTGGTGCCAGCGGAACCCCCTCCTGATCAACGCCGCTAAAACCAAGGAGCTGGTGGTGGATTTCCGCAGGCGCAGACCCACCACACGGACACCGGTGAACATCCAGGGAGTGGACATTGAGATAGTGGACTCTTATAAGTACCTGGGTGTTCACCTAAACAATAAACTGGACTGGACTCATAACACTGATGCGCTCTACAGGAAGGGTTAGAGCAGACTCTACCTGCTGAGAAGGCTGAGGTCTTTTGGAGTGCAGGGGACACTCCTGAAGACCTTCTATGACTCTGTGGTGGCATCAGCCATCTTCTATGCAGCAGTATGTTGGAGCAGCAGCTTGTCTACAGCTGAGAGGAAGCGGATAGACAAGCTCATCAGGAAAGCCAGCTCTGTCCTAGGATGTCCTCTCGACTTAGTGCAGGTGGTGGGAGACAGAAGGACTCTGACCAAAATAACATCACTGATGGACAAGGTCTCCCATCCCAAGCATGAAACTGTTGCTGAGCTGGAGAGCTCCTTCAGTGACAGACTGCTGCATCCTAAATGCACAAAGGAGCGTTACCGCAGATCCTTCCTCCCAGCGGCTGTAAGACTTTATAACCATCACTGCTCCCAACAAAAACCACAATAGCCTACACAATGTAGGATAATATATAATATACTGTAAATAGTCCGGCCTGTTAAGGTTCAACACACAGGCACATCATGTACATTGTATATAGTGTTATTATTAGTAGTATTAAGGTTAATCTTGTTTGTTGATTTTATATATATATATATTCTTTTCTTAATAGTGTAAATTATTATATTTTTATTTATATTTAAAATAACTGCGGCTGCTGTTACACCCAAATTTCCCCTCTGTGGGACAATAAAGGCTGTTTCTTCTTCTTCTTCTTCAAAGGCACCTCCAAATGATTATCAACAAATTAAATATATAACTAAGAGTGACTAACAATAAACGATTCATCACTTTCATGTTCAGCATATCAACACTGTGCACACTGTGGATAAATGTTCCACAGTGTCACCAATGAGTTCCTCTCCTGGTCCTTCTACAGCTCGTTAGAACCGGTTCTTTCACAGCGCTTGATGGTTTTTGTAATATATGAAGAAACTTCATGTCATGTTTTTACAGTATTAATCAATTATTGTTTGTTTTTATTTAGTTAAGTGGTCCCTGCCATAAAATAGATTAATGAAAGGTGGAACGGGGCTACTTGTATATCAGCACTAACCCAGCACGTCATAACTGATGGTTTCAAACCAGAAATTCCACATCTTAACTTTGACAAGACACACGTGTTAAATTAAAAATTAAAAAAACATTCCAGGCAATGACCTCCTGAAGAAGATGATGCCGCATGTGTGCAAAGCATCAAGGCAAATTGATTTGAGGTCAAATTTAAAAGATCTTTCTGTTTGATATGTTTTCTCATTTCTTACATTTTCTTGGTTTGTTTGCTTTTTTGTGTAGTAACAATTCACTTTTTTTTGACATAAATTACATTACAATAGTATCTGCAGCAAACAGTATCAGACTGATTTGAGATCAGATTATGAGGTTAAATTCATTTGCTGTGATGTTGCTGGCTTTGAAGATGTTTTTGTCTTGTATGTTTTCTCATTTCTCTTGTTTTTTCCATCTTGAACCTATAGGAACCCACAGTGACACCGTTGTCACATGTGTCACATGTCAAGGAAATTTCCTTGAATAAGTTTGTAGTTTAGTTTTTGAAATTCTGTGTAGATTTTCCTCAAAAGAAAAGGGTGTGTGGGCTCTTATGGGTTAAAAATGACAAAGCAAGAACATCATCAGGAATACTCTGCCCGTGTAGGACTATTGAACATATTTACAAATACTGTAGTTGTTGCTTTTTCAGTATTTATTTATTTTTTTACTTACAGGAGACACATGCACCAAAACCAAGTCAGGGATAGAAGAGATACATATATACATACATATTGGTATGAAGTCAACGCTCAAGAATTATTTAATAAAACAAAAATTAATTGGTTTCTGATGTTTCTACTAATTAGTGGACGTGTCCTTAAGACCTGCGCTGACCAGCTGGCACCTGTGTTTACACTGATATTCAACCTCTCACTGAAACTGTGTGTGATTCCCACCTGCTTTAAAAAGTCCATCATAGTCCCTGTCCCAAAGAAACCACACCCCAGCAGCCCCAATGACTTCAGGCCCATAGCACTCACCTCTGTGGTGATGAAGTGTTTTGAGGGACTCATCAAGACATTCATCACCTCCTCACTGCCCACCACCCTCGACCCACTACAGTTTGCATACCGGCCAGACAGATCCACAGATGACGCCATATCCTTCCTCCCCCACAAGACCCTTTCGCACATAGACTCCGGTAAGGGGAACTATGTGAGAGTGCTGTTTGTAGATTACAGCTCAGCATTCAACACCATAGTTCCCTCCAGGCTGGTCTCTAAGCTGCTGGACCTGGGCCTGGGCCCATCCCTGTGCAGGTGGGTTCACAGCTTCCTGACCAGCAGACCACAGGTGGTACGAGTGGGTCACCTCACCTCACCTCATCCTCCCTCACCCTCAACACCGGATCCCCCAGGGCTGTGTGCTCAGCCCTCTGCTGTACTCACTGTACACCCATGACTGCGAGGCCACGTCAGAGTCCAATGTCATCATCAAGTTTGCTGACGACACTGCTGTTGTGGGACTAATCTCTCACAATGAGGAGACAGCCTACAGGAGAGAGGTCTCCCGCCTGGAGAACTGGTGCCAGGAGAACCACCTTCTGCTCAACGTCAGCAAAACGAAGGAACTGATTGTGGACTTCAGCAGGAAGCAGCAGAGGGACTACCATCCACTTGTCATCAGTGGTGCTGAGGTGGAAAGAGTGGACACTTTCAAATACCTGGGAGTGACCATCTCACAGGACCTGTCCTGGACTCATCACATTAACATCACTGTGAAGAAGGCCAGACAGCGTCTCTACCTCCTCAGGCAGCTGAGAGACTTCAAGCTCCCACTCAAGGTGCTCAGGAACTTTTACACCTGCACCATCGAGAGCATCATGCGTGGGAGCATCACCACCTGGATGGGAAACTGCACCAAGCAGGACTTCATGGCCCTAAAAAGGGTGGTTCGTTCAGCTGAACGGACCATCAGAACCACCCTCCCCAACCTGCAGGACATTTACACCAAGCAGTGCAGGCTGAGGGCCATGAAGATCCTAAAACAGCCCAGCCACCCCGGACACTCTCTCTTCTCCCTGCTCCCATCAGGCCGGCGTTACCGCTGCCTGAGGACTAAGACTGAAAGGTTGAAGAAGAGTTTTTAACCCACAAGCCATCCGTCTGCTCAACTCTGAGCCCTAACTGGACCATTATTGCACAATGTTAATATTATAATATTCTATAATTCCATGTAAAAGTGTGTATAGTGTATAGTATATAGAGTATAGTGTATAGTGTGAATTACCTATTTTTATTCTTCTTATTTATATGTGTGTGTATATATGGTTGCAGGTACAAAATACATTTCACTGTGCATTGTACTGTGTATAACTGTGCATGTGACAAATAAACACTATCTTAATCTTAAAATCTTAAATCAAAATGTCATAAAGTTGTAAAAACTCTACTCTAGAAACTCTTTTAAAATGTACAGTACTAGGTACACCATGGAAACGTGTTGGCTTATTCTGTATTTACATACATTTACTCTATTAATCAAAACCATACACAGTTTTTTACCCACCAGTCACTGGAGCTGAGCAACCTACAAGGGATTTTCAGATTAAAAGGATGGGAGAGAAATACATTACAATAATATCTACAACAAACAGTATCAGCTAGACTTCTTACTGTGATTCACAAAGAGCAGTTTAAAAAAATAGATTAAATTAGACTAATTTGAGCTCCAATTAGTTTGCCTTCATGATGCTCACCTTGAAGATGTTTTTGTTTTGTGTGTTACCATATTTCCCTCATTTAATTTTTTTCTTTAAAATTTGTACTGCAGGACCATCATAAGCAATACTCTGACTCTGCAGCTCTACTTAACATCTTTACAAATACCATAGTTGTTGCTGTTCATTTATTTATTTATTTTACTTACCGGATGAATTTCCAAAAAGACCTGATCAGGGATAAAATACAGATATATACACACATTAGTATGAGGTCAAGGATAAATACAATAAATACACTAAATATATGCTCATCTAAAAAATCAAATACAGTAATAACAGTGGTTAATAAATGATTCGTCACTTCATTTTCAACAAACTGAATTTAAAAACATACTCTGAGTTGACCAACTCTGAGATCAACAACTCTGAGTTTCCCGTTCCTGAACGGCTGATCAGAGTTGGTTCAATCATCTCTGAGTATGATCACCCTGAGTTAGCTCGTGCGTGAGGGAGGAAAGAAAGCCATCATCATTGGAGCTCTGATACCAGGATTCACCATGGCAACGGGTAAATAAAGAGCCGAGCCTCCTTTTTAAACCGATGGATGGAGGATCGCACGTGTCAGTGTGACGAGTCACTTTAATCAGCCTGACCCACTCTGCCATCATCATAGACAGAATGAAAGTTTGTCATTTATTTTATAATGTCTGCTGTCATCATTTACACAACTTGAATCTCCATCAGATGAAGCTGAATCCTAATTTCACATTTTTACATTTATAAAATCTCATTATTCAACTGCAGTCTGATGGGCAAAAGTGCAGGAGACAGAAAGTGAAGATAAAAATGTGGAGAAACAGCTCAGACTGAGTTTACTGACCGACCTGTGTGTTAGAGACTGAGACAGCAGCAGACCCCGGGGACGGAGCTGCCCTGAGGTCAGTTTTTATTTAATAAAAACTGTTTTTGCTGCAGTTTATGACAGTTTGATTTATGAACATTTAATTTTTAAATAAGAATTCAGTAAAAATGTAACCTATTGATGGAATAGCAGCCTCACTTTGTTCATTTTTTTTAACCTGAGAATTTCATTATTTCTGCCATTACTAGATTAAAAAGAGTAATGAGATTTACAGAGAAAGGACTTCAATGTTCCCAGTTTAACCATTTTTAATCTGATCTAAGATCAGCTTCACTGACAGATGATGGCTCTTGCAAAATTAATTGACACTTTCCTCAAGACGAAAGTGTCAATTTCGTCATCGTTTTTATCCTTTTAGGTGGTTTTAATTTAGTGTTAGCCCTAAGATAAGCTGGCGACCTGTACAGGGTGTACACTGCCTCTCGCCCTATAGCAGCATGGATGGGCTCGAACCCCCCTGTGACCCTGAAAAGGATGAGCAGAAGTGAATGTGTTACCTGTCTAGGCTGATTGGGAATGCAGGGCTGGCTGTAAATATGTTTGAGGGGCTGCAGGATCTCCGTTCCTCCCAGATTAGCCTCCATCTGCTCAACTTTCTTCAGAGCCTCCTTCATGGTCTGCTGGCTGTACTCCACACTCTTACTGCCATCACACAAACATGCACCAAAACACACATGCAGATAATTTACCAAAGACAGCGGAGACTTTCTTGAGCTGACTGATATGAGGGAGAGACTTACGGGAAGATGTGTTCATATCTGGACCCAAAACTGTAAATGTTGAAATAGCAGCCCATTGGTAAACTCTTCAACAGGAGCAGCAGAGTATCCTTAAGAGAAGAGGGAAAACATGGTGAGACCACTGTGTGAGAGGGACACTGAAAGACTTTATGATTGTAATAAATTATTATGGATACCCTGGCACTGCGGATGCGAGTATTACTCATACTTCCAGATCGATCCATTAGGAACACAAACTCTCCACATGAAGCCAATGAAGACATCACAGACTGGGGGAACTCAGGGTACAGACTCACCATCACCACTGGATCACCCATCAGAATGCCTGAAAAAGAAGAGGGACAGAAAAATTATGTGAATCTACAATATATTCAAATACATGTAGCTCACTGAAGGAGGATGATCATGGACCTTTTTAATCCAAATTACTAACTTCATGAGTTTTCACTGACCTGCCTCAGCAGAGGCCTGTCCTGCCTCCACCACAGCAGTGGGCTGGTGGGCATCTTTGTAATAAATCAGCAGTTCAACATCTCTGTCAAACTTGTGTCCTGCAGCCAACTTGACCTGCAGACCACAAACACATTCATATTTAGTTCTCAGTAATCAGTAACAACCACACACAGCAGACACATCAGCTCTCTACCTACCGTGGCCTGGGTTTGATCAGTGCTGAGGTACTGGAGAGGGTCCAGGGAACAGTTGGACTCTACTTTATAGACTGGACGAGGAGAGGACACTCGGGCAGAGAAAGACAGACTGTAGGGCACCAGAGAGGCTGGAACAGAAGTCACCTGGACACCTGCACCTTCACTACCTGCACACAACATCAGGTTAGATGTTTCCAAAAAGACCTGATCAGGGATAAATTTAGCTTTTGACTGGGAGACCCCAGTCAAAAGCGGCTACATTCAGCGGCTACAGGATGGTTTGGGTCAGACAGGCTCCTGGAAAAGGGCTGGAGTGGATTGCTTATATCAGCACTTACAGTTCTCCTATCTTTTACTCCCAGTCATTCCAGGGTAGATTCACCATCTCCAGAGACGACTCCAGCAGTAAAGTCTACCTACAGATGAGCAGTCTGAAGACTGCACACAGCAGTTTATTACTGTGCCCGATGTGACACACAGTAAGAGGAAGTAATAGGAGAGTCATACAAAAACTTCTTCCCTTAGTCATCACTACCATTGGTAACATACAGAGTCTTATATTGTAGCAGCTGTCCTAATGTGATTACTTCTTATTTGTAATTTCTTAAGTACTATTCCTGATAATTTAAGGTACTTTGGCAAAATACTCATCTTGTCCTGAGCCAGCAAAGCATGTCACAGGTCTTGCGTGCACAAAGATTTTTTTTTTTTTTTTTTTAAAAAGGTTTACTTTTATTGTTAAATTACATGCAAGACATCATTCTAACAAACAGTATAATAAAAACAAGCAAGCAAACAACCAAACAAGCAAAAAACACTGCTGCTTTCACTTATTCTGTGTTCAAGGCAAAACAGTTTCCAATAAAAACTTGTCAGCCTGGATGAGTATTTCATGGATGGTGAGTATTTAGAAGCAAACACAGCACAGAAATGATTGCTAAGTGTAAAGTGTCATGGTCCTGGGCCGTCTGCCCAGCGTTTTGTGTTTAGTTTTATTTTCCCTGAGTTTTGTTATTTCCCAGTTTGTTTTGATACTTTTGTTCCGTTTGTCCCTGTCTCCCCAGTCTTGTCTGTTTTGTCATTTTGTCTTGACCCTGACCTCCTGTGTTTTCATGTTGTTTTTCCTAGTGTTGTGACTAGTCTGCGTCTCTGTCCCTTGTCTGTGTGCCAGTCCCCCGTATGTAGTCTGCGTGTACCTTGGTTAGTCACTTCCTGTTTTATTTTGCCAGTCTTGTGTTCCCTGTGTTTTTTTATTTAGTTTTGCTTCCCCTATGTTATTAGTTTCATTTGCTTCACCTGTTGTGCCCTGCTGTTTCCTCTTGCCCTGATTACCTGCTGTGTATTTAAGCCCTCAGTTTTTGTCTTCTGTCATTTTTGTTTATTTGTCACTGTTAGCATCAGCACAATAAAGCTGTTAAAGTTTAGCTCCTTGTCACGCGTCCTGCATTTGGGTCCTACCCTTCCACCGCACAGCCAAACCATGACATAAAGCTGTGAGTTGTGTTGACAGTTTTGCAAAGAGTGTGTTATAATATTGCAACCTGATTGAATGTGCATTCAGTTTGAACACTAAAGACACTGATAGTGTTTCAGCATGCTGAAAAGAGGTAAAATTCATAAATTTTAACAATGTCTATTATCTTTTTTCTCTATAGAGAATTCAGTGCCAAAGCTCAGTATATGAGAAAGGCAAAAAACGTTTCACTTAATCAGTCATATTACATAAGTGGTGCTTCAGTTGTTGAAGTGATGTTAAACACTGTTAATTTAAAGGTTGTGAGCACATTTTGAGACATTTAATTGAGACTGTGCTTCCCTAAAATAAAAAGTAAATAATTAAATACATTAAATTAAATCAGTGGTTTAAAAATTATGATAATGTGAGCCAGCATGAAAGAGAGGAACAGAGGGAAAAACAGTCTTCATGAAATTCATTGAATTGCATGGGAATATGTTAAACATCTGAACCTTGTTGCTATCAATGGGGGTAAAGTGGTAATCCCTCAATCTGCACAGCACTCTGCAGCTGCAATTTTCATTGGCGCAACATGTAACATAATGTGTCATTGCAATTATTTTGTTCTACTTGAAGCACTGAATAAGTTTGAAAATTATACATTTTAGCCAGCATGAAAGAGGTCCACAGGTCCACTTCACCATAGATGCACTCCAGAACAAAATCCACCAGACTCGGCAGAAACTCTCATCACTCTTACCTCACACCATCGTAGAAGAAGTTTTTACATTTGTGGACAAAGCCCAGCTCGCACAACACATCAAAGGCAAGGAAAGACAACTCCATAAATTTCAAACCAAGACATACCATTCATCTGTTAACAAACAGGAAGACACCATAAGCAATGGTAACCAAGAGAAGTGGGTGAAGAACCTATCAGACAGGGTCCTCACCAAACCAGAAGAAAATGTGCTAGCCAAAGGACTCAATTTTGCTATAGCCCCACAACAGCTTCCCATAGTAGACATCATCACAGCAACAGAAACCGCTATAAGAAACAACAAACTATTTCAACTTGAAGCAGAACAGATCAGGATGAAAGGTTCAGCCACCCTCTCCAGTGCAAGACTTCCTCCATCCAGCCTCACCATTCAAGAGAAGAAGGCCATCACAGCCCTAAGTAAGGATCAAAACACCACCATACTGCCAGCTGACAAGGGGAGATGCACGGTTGTTCTGAATTCATCTGATCACCACAACAAAATCACTACACTCCTCAGTGACAACAATACTTACGAGGTCTTGAGACGTGATCCCACAAGCAACTACAAGAAAAAAGTCATCTGCTGCCTGCAACAACTTGAAAAGGAAAGCGCCATTGAAACCTCAGTGTGCTCATGTTTACACTAGCTTGTGAAGTGTTGTGTGTTCATTAAAGATGTGTGCGTGCGCGCTCTCGCACGTATCCTGCATGACTGTGTGCGCGCGCACGTGTCCTGCATGACCGCGTGTGTGTGTGTGTGTATCTTATATGACAGTGTGTGTGCTGTATGAACTGTATGGCAAACTTACTGGGTGCAGAAAGAGAAGAGAAAACGTGTGTAAAGTGAGAGAGAAAATGAAACGGTGCAAACAGTTTTCATTATTACAAAGTGACAAACGTAAAAAACAAACAAAAACAACATGATAACAAAACAACAATGCGCTATGCTGAGTGATGAACCTGTAGAAAAATGGAGTGATGAAGATTTGGAAAAAGGCGTTGTTGTGTACACAGATCACCTGTTAGATCAGTACAGCCATAGCGTGGTTTTCTGGTCACGGTAAAGCTGTCCGTTCACGTTAAACTTATCCACCGGGATGACAGCACGGGAGTCTCCAGATCGGGATTTTTCACGACTTTTCCAGATCGACAACTGCTGCTGGCTAAACTCCACAGACTCACGGAGAGTCTGAAACTCCTTTTGGAGAATTTCCACAATGGAAAGGGGAGCGTCGAAATCGGACAGTTTCTTGTCTATGGAGTCCAAAATATCCACTATATCGCTGGTATGTGGAGAAGCCGCCTCTGGGGAATCTTTAGGGCGACTGCTCTTGGTGAACGGAGCTCCGTTGTTGCCGGAGGGAGTCGGAGTCTTGTCTGGTTTACCCATGAAAACTCGCTCGAAACACTCGTCAATATATATCTGCAGACTGTCCACGCACTCTTGCCGCCCTCCAGTGCGCTTCAGTTAGTGACTATCTAGCTAATATAAATTTTATAACCTTTAAAGCTGTCTATAACTAAGCTGGCGAAAAATATTAAATTCACTAGAATATTTAACAATCAATGGCTTCCGCCCTTGCTTGATACTGCCGAGATTCGCGTTGAAGTCTCGCGTTACTACAACATAGTCTCGGTGCTTATTTTTTTACTGAGGTACATCACCATGGTAATTTGTACTGGCAGTCAGTCCGTCTTTTTTTTTTTTTTTTTTAAGTCTTTATTAACCATTCTCAGAGCATTAACATAATACAAACAAAAAATAAAGGAAGAAAAAATAAACAATAAATAAATAAAAGGATAAATTAAAGTCCGTCAGTTCATCAGTCAGTCACTGACAGAATGTCACGACGTCACAAACTTGTAACAAAAAATCAAACGAGGCAGAATTCTTTGTTCTGGTTCCGGAGTCTATTAAGTACAACTGCAAACTCAGACAGAGAGACAAAAGCTTGAATCGATATTCTGAAATTGTCGAGATTCAGGAGATACAAAAACCAAGATGTTTAAAAAGTGTATCAAAGTTGATTTAAAGGGCATCGCTGAGCTGCCCAATCCTTCCATGAACTCGGCTGAAGACTGCATGGTCAGAGGACAAAAACGGAAGGTCTCGGACGATGACGAGGGCTGTTTTAGACCAGCAAAGGAAATTAAACTTTTTCACCACGTGCTCAATGATGAGGAGCAAGCATCGTCCTCCGTGGAAAAAAGTAAAGGTAGGCTCATTTACTGAGAAAGCATTAGATTAAATGTACAGATGGACATCTAGGTTTCAGATATTTGTATCTGTCTAGTTTGGACTATTGCAATGGCAGAAGATTGTTCCAACAGGAACTCACTGGAACAAAGCAGATTTAATTTACTTACACTAAAAATATATATATATATATATATAAAAAAAATCAGAGAAGTTACTGAGGCATTCTGTTTTTCGGTAAAATGGTGTAACAAATTTATTCTTGTAGAAAATGTATTTGACCAATGTATACTCATTTAGAATTTGATGCCTTCTAAATGCCTCCAGTCCTGATGTTGAGCCCCTTTCTCACCACTGTATTGTTGTCATTTACAGATCCAAAACCCAAGAGGTTTGTAAAGCAGCTCAAATTTGAAGTAAGGAGCGTCGTTCAGTTGCGTGATCCTTCCATGAACTGGGTTGAAGACGCATGCATGGTCAGAGGACAAAAAAGGAAGGTCTCGGACGATGAAGAGGACTGTCTTAGACCAGCAAAGAAAATGAAACTTTTTGACCACGTGCTCAATGATGAGGAGCACGTTGAGGAGGAAGATAAGTGCATGTTTTCCACTGAAATTTCAGAGAGCTCCACTGATTCAAAAGAAAAGGTGTGCAAGAGGAAAGCCACAGGTGATGGAAAAGCATCACCAGCAAAGAAACAGAAGAGCCTGGACCAGGAGGAGAGCAAATGCAGCGCCGAAGAATTAGAGGCTGCAAAAATCTGTAAGTAGAAAGCAACTTTGCTTCTATGTTAAAGTGAAAAATATAATTAATATTTAGGGTACAGGATAGAATAATTTCTGTTATAGCTGTACTAAAATAAAATCTGTGTCTGTCTGTTCAGGTGAATTTAAAGCCAAGTACGTGGAGCTGCACAAGCTTGGAAAAGGAGGGTGTGGAACAGTGTTTGCCGGCTACAGGAAAGAAGACAATTTTCCAGTAAGTATTTTCAGGTATTCTCAGATATAAGAGCACATGACTGCATAGATTCTGTCCTTTCAGTGTTTTTATTTTTCATGCTAAAATGTCCACGTGTCTTGTTGCATGATTGTGAAATGGTCAGTCGAAGCTGACTCTAAAAGGGTGTCAGTCCCCACAGTCCCATGTTAAAATGTCTGACTTTACAGTGGATATAAATGTGTTTACAGCCTCGTACAAAACAAATAACTGTTTTGGTTTATCTAATTTCCACCTCTATCACAGCTGTACAGGTAGTTCATTTTTATACAATTGTTAAATTTTCATATTCTTGAGGCTGTGGCTGCGTTCACTGAGTGAAATGTAAATTAATATTAGTGAGGTAGAAATCTGGAGCTTTAAATGCTAACCAATGCCCTGTTTGTTGTGTCTTTTAGGTCGCTATCAAACACATTCCAGAGATGAATGTCCCCTGCAAAGTAAAGGTAAGTATGCAATGCTTAAATCTCAATCAATCAATCAATCAAATATACTTTATTGTCCCCACAGGAAAATTTGACTTGGACATCGTACAAAAAATCTATTATACATCTTTGCGCTGTGGAACGTCTGTTCCTCATCATCCACTTTGTTGCCATTTTTCAGGCTGAGAACGGGAAGCAAATCCCCATGGAAGTGGCTGCTATGCTCAAACTTGCAGCTGGAACACCAGGATCATCAGCTACCGTGTCCTTGCTGGACTGGTTCGATTTGCGCAAGGAGCTGATCCTGGTGATGGAGAGACCTGTCCCTGCTGTGGACTTAGATAAATACATAGAGGAATATGCAGATACTATAACAGAGGAGACAGCCAAGGTAAGTTTCCTGGAAGAGCCTTATACTGTACAGCATTGAATCAAAGCACAGAGTATAACAGAAATGTTAATGCACTGACTAATCGTAATTTATCATCTTTCCCAGGTCATTCTAAAACAACTGATTGAGGCGGCAAAAGAACTCGAGGATAAAAACGTCTTTCACCGGGACATCAAGACTGACAACATTCTGATTGAGACCGGCTCCGATGTGCCTCGTGTTCGCCTCATTGACTTTGGAGTGAGCTGCTTTTGTAATGAACGCTCACGGTACACCGTTTTTTTCTGGTAAGATATTTTGTTCCTGCTCTTCACAGATGCACCAATCTGGGCCTTTTTGTTTTTCACTCCTTAAAAATGCATATAATGCCAACATACTGTAAGCTTTCATTCTTATATCAGAACAAGAGTTGAAATAAGGGCCAACCTAACAAAAGAAATTGTAATTGTGTATGTTTTTAGGCACACCTGCTTACTCCCCTCCAGAGTGGATGATCCACGAGTACTATAGGCCTGGACCCACCACAGTGTGGCAGCTGGGAGCCGTGTTGTATAGAACAGTCCATGCAGGAGCCTTCTTTGATATACTATATGTCCTTGAAGGGAGCTTAGAAATTAGCGAGAGGCTGTCTGAAAGTAAGAAAAGTTCACACTTCAACATTCACTTTTCACTTGGATCACTGGAACTGTTGTCTTCATCTCTCTCTTCTTCTTTCATTGCAGACTGCCAGGATTTCTTGAAAATGTGTTTCAACCTGGACCCCAAAAGACGGCCGAAACTGAAGGACCTCCTGCGTCATCGATGGTTCAGATGAACTGTCACACACACACTCACACACAAAATGCTTTTAACAGAAAAAAGATTGATGCTATTTAATTGGACTATTCTAAATTTCACTCACATTGCCCAGTAGCAGTGAAAAGTTGAAACTTTTGACTGCTACTTTACATCAATCTTTATTTTCCGTCCTGGAACTCCCCAGCCATCCAGGGAAAGGGGGATCTCTCTTTGAATTGCCTTTCCCTTCTTCCTATCAGTCAGGGGAGTTTTTCCTCGTCTTCAGAGAGAGCTTGGGCTTTGTCAGGAGATCCATCAAGTTATTCTACTGATTAATAATGTTATTTGATTATTAATAACCAGAAATCAGAATACTTGTTATAAACTTAAATAAAAAAAATTGATCTCATTTGAGGATTCTTTTATTACATTTTTTTAAAACTCATGGTGTATTTTGAGCTATTTACTGGCTGCAAAGGGATTGACACATGTAGGAAAACTGAGAAAGTATGAGAATTAAAACTCAGTAGTAACGCACACAGTAATAAACAGCTGTGTCCTCAGGCTGCAGATTCTCCTGCAAATTAACAACTGCTTGTGAAGACTGAAGAGTATGCAATATTAAACGAGAAGAAGAAAAGACAGAACATACACAAGCTTGAACAGCCTGGACGTACAGCAGTGTATATAAGGGACGGTTCGGATTTGCCTGATCACTGGAGTATTACAATTGATGCAACAGAATACATTTTGGAATATATATATATATATAATAGATGTGCGTCACTACACAGTGATACAAACCACTGACAGACCTGCACAAATACTCAGCAACTAGCAACACACAACCATGTGTGCTATAATTATGAATAGTAAGAGACAGTCTTCTCTTATTTTGACAGCTGCTGACAGTCAGACTCTGAATGAATGTGAAAAAGGCCTGGAGAATGCCACAAATTGAACTGTACCCCCTCTGAATGGTCTGAGTCAGACAGGCAGGTCTGAAGGGACTGGGATGAGATGCTGCTATCACTTATGCTCACATTTATTACTGTCTCTCTACACTGACCCTTACCCATGAACATGACAGATTCATTTTTCCATACAATGAATATTTCTAGTATACATGTGCATTACTTTTCTTTCTCAGAGGAGGAGTCAAGGTAAAGTTTTTCAGTCTCACCTCTAATTACCTGACTGCTGAAAACAGAGGGCACACAGTGTAACATGATGGACTGCAGGGCAGGACTGCTGCTTCTAATGCTCAGCTGGACAGGTGAAGACTAACTGATCTTACTTTGTGACTGAAGTTGTTTTATCATCTGTACAAAACCCTGCTGTACTCACTTGGGTCTACAGTAAGCATTAAGTGTATTTGATATTATTTATTGATTGATTTATTTAAAGAACCTGGACATCTCCACTAGATTAATGTAATCAGAATAAACTGTAAAATGATACAACAGCAAGATGTCTGAACACCACTGATGTACATCATGTAAGTTATATTTCACGATAAAAAGCAATAGTAAAAAAGATGAGTAATGACATCTAAATATTCTTTTTCCTTACAAACATTTCACCATATTTACCAGAATAATAAAATATGCTTGAATAACAGTTGAAGCATAAATTCTAACATAAAATCATTTACATCATCAACTGAATGAGCTGCATAAATATGACATTCATTATGACGTTCTCAAGAACTGTGGAAATAATAATTGTTCCCTGATTCTAACAATGGAAGTCAAAACTTCCTCTTTCAGTATTATTTTTAGTAAAACCAAATTCAGCATTAACACTCTTATAGATGCAGTAAAACGGTTTATGAAACATTTGTTTTCACCAAGTATTTGTAACTTCAAACTTTACATATGGAGCAGCTACTCAACAGGTTGCATCAGACAGCCTGCAGGAAAAGGACCAGAGTGGCTTTGTGCTGAGATATACTGAAGACTCAGCTTACAAAGACTCATTAAAAGGACAAATTCAGTATCAGCTCAGACACTTCCAGCAACACAGTGACTCTTACTGGGGAAAAACATGTTAACAGTGGAGATCACTGCTATGTATTATGTGCCATAGGCATACAATAACACACCTCAAAGAACACCCTCAGAGCCTGAGCACTTAAATTAAGCCACTAGAGGAGGAGCCCTCAGACCACCAATAGTTTAAAGGAAAAACTGAAAGTTTTTTTTTCTTTTATAATTAAGCCACTTTTAAATAAATCCAAGCTTCTTAACATTTTAGATCAATTTCCAAACTCACCTTTTAAAGGGGGTACCAACCAATCTTTAGCCTTTCTGTTTGTAAAGACAATTAAAAAAAATTCTTATAAGCATTGCACAACACAGAATCTGGGCCCCTCAAAGTAACCACTAACTGTATTAACCACTAACTTGAATGTTATTGTGGGGTTTTTGCTGAACACAACCCTTGTCAAGATGGCCACCCCATGGCTTGAGGTGCATGGAGATAAACAAAATGAGAGGTGACTCAATTATCCAGAGCTCTGTCTTTCTTTTACTTAGCGATTAAACAAAAAACACAGTGAAACACAGTGACGTCAAACACACACCTAAATAACTCCAGACCACAAAAAAAAAAAACACCCTAAAACCTCCTCTATTTATAGATTACCTTCCTTATAACTACAGGGGAGTCATTCCCAAAGATATTTAATATTATGTACACAATATCTCATAAGATACCTGTATTAAACCCTAAAATGAATAACATGAGCATCCTACCAAAACTAGCGCAAATCTAAATAATAATAGAAAGCATTTTAACAAAATCCCCATGGCAAAATAACCCCCTTCCCTGCCTTCCATATCCCATGGTTCAGTCCAATCCGTTGATTAAGAATGGAAGTCAGGTGGCGTATCCTCATGTGCGCTTCATGAAAACACCACCCCCCACCAATCAGAAATGGACCTCGGAAGAAACAAGGGTTAATAACTGCCATAACTAATTACTTTAAAACCATCAACAGCTTAAATACATTTAAATTAGGGGTGGGACTCGATTAAAAAATTTAATCGAATTAATTACAAGCTTTGTAATTAATTAATCGAAATTAATCGCATTTTAATCGCATTTCAATATTTGACATGAGAAATATTAATTTAAGTTTAGTTGATGAATGAATCAATATACATAAGCTTAAACTTCAAAATTGTGTTTATTTTCCCACCAGTCTACTACACAGACCAATGAAGGGTGGAAGTGCTCCTGTGATAAGCAAACTCCTGAAATTAGAGTTAAGCATCATAACTGGATAGTTTTATTCAACATTAATGTCTCACCAGGGTTATTATAGTTAACGAAAACGAACGAAATAACGAAAACTGAAATTGAAAAAACATTGTCGTTAACTGAAATAAATAAAAACTATAATTAAAATGAAAAAACGATAACTAATTAAAACTGAATTGTGAGTTTACAAAACTAACTGAAATTATCGATAAACTGACTTTCATTTACTTGTTTTTTGGGGGGGGGGGGGGGGGGGGGGGGGGGTTTAACCCTTGTGGATTGATATGAAATCATTGTTTCCGCTCTCCGAGTTTAAGCTGGGAGCGCCACAGGACAACTGTGTGAGTGCGCATGTGCGTGCGCTCACCGCGCTGGTCCGCAAAGTAATGGCTGCGGTCTGCCGAGAAAGCGGCAGAGTCCTGTATGGAGGTTCTTTGAGTACAAACACCTGCACACGACCACAAGGTAATTAACACACACAATCCAGCTACACAAGCATAAATGCGGACATGAGGTCGGCAACTTCTGTAGGTTGTGTACAGAGGCCGCAAAGACCCTGCAGGTTTAATTAGCAGCATCTAACCAAGCTAGCTCCAAAACAGAAGCAGCTTCAGGTGGTGAGAACATCAGGATGCAGATGGATTTGAGCTTTGACTCCTTCAAAGAGTTTGTTTTTGTTTAACACCACATGTAGGCGTTATTAATCTGCTGCACTGATGCTGAACTTTATTGTGGAGTTTATTGTAGAATTTATTGAGTTTGGGAGTTCATGTTTTTCTTTGTTTCTCCCTGTTGATGTTCATGTGTGTCCTTAATATTACACAAATTTAGCATGTCTTGTGAACAGTTGGTTGTTGACTATATTTCTTTAAACTGTATCTTTTGTCAAGTTTTCATTACACAATAGTCACTTTTGCGCCTTGAATCTTGCACCTGATCAGGTATGAAAATACTAAAACTAATACTGAAACTAACTGAAACTAAGCATGAAACCAAAAATAAAAACTAATAAAAACGAGCAAAACCACTCTGAAAACTAATTAAAACTAACTGAATTAGAGAAAAAAAGTAAAAACTAACTAAAACTTAACTATAATGTAAAATCCAAAACTATTATAACCCTGTGTCTCACTTAATATAGTTGGAAATTAATCATTCTCTCAGCTGTATTCCTTGATGTTGAAATGTGTCATGCTTGTTTTAACAGCTTATTTTGAATTAAAGACTTAAATTAAACCACAAAAAGGAGAAAAAGTTCGTTCTCCGTTTAACAGCTGCTTTTACACAGCTGTGCTTCACACTCACGGTTGCTAGGCGACATGAGCTACGCAGAGGTGACGGCAGCTGATATGAAGGCTAGCCGCTCACTTCCGGCCTTTGTTTTTTTTTTTTTTTTTTTTTTTTAATTAAACAGCGTTCAAGAACAATACAATAACAGTATAAAACAACTTCAGAATACAAACTCTCATAGAGGATAACAAGCTAGGGGGTATGCAATAGTAATGAATTGAATAATAAAAGAGAGAACCAAACAAATATAGACTTAGAACAGAAAATTTTCAGCTATCTGTTGTGAGATGATTCTAGCAGTTTTCCATTTTTTGATCTTACATATCGATGAATAATATAATTTAAATTCGTTCATGAAACAGGAAAAGGAGGGCTTATTACCTTTCCATTTATTACAATGAATGTGGTATTTGGCTAAAAGAACAATTATATTTATAGCATCAGAGAAGGCTGGATTTAAGTTTTCCACATAAAATAAAATAGAATTAACATCAAATGAAGGAACGTTAAGTTTGAGATTAATCCAGTTCCCAATGTCAGTCCAAAAACTCTGTGAATATTCACATAAAACAAACAAATGTTCAAGAGATTCCTCTGCTGATTTACAAAAAACACATAACTCAACATCAAATTTAAATCTTCTTTCAAGAAACATAGATACAGGATATATTTTATTAATGATTTTAAAATGGGTTTCTTTCACTTTAGGGGCTATAGGCCATTTAACAAACTTGGAATGAGCAAAAATCCTGGTTTTTTCATTTGCCTTAGGATGCATCTTAAAGGAACCTCTATTATAGTCAAAATAAATCTTTTGTCTTATACCATCATTAATAACCTTCTTGTTACATTTAAAGTCAACTAGGGCACATTCATTTATCTTTAATGTGGGCATCGAAAAGGTCACTTTTGAATACCTAATAACATTTTGGATTAACTGAATCAATGCTAAAGGAATCGCTTTAGACACCTTTTCAAAATCTTTGTAATGGCAATCAAGATTAAATTTCCTAACAAAAGCTAAGTAGTCTATTGGCTCTCCACAACAATCTAACATATCGTTTACAAAGATAACTCCTTTTTCATGCCAGTCTTTCCTAAATAATGATTTCCTACCAACAGTAATTGTCCTATTATTCCATAAAATGGATCCGTGGGGTGAAAAGTTATGCTGAAATATCATTTTCCAGAAGTGGAGAGTTTGTTTATGATAGTTAGATAGCTTGACTGGGATTTTACTAATCTCAAAATCACATTTTAAAAGAAATTCAATTCCTCCAAGTTGCTTAAAAAGAGAATTTGGAATATGAAACCACAATGAATTTTGCTGCAGAATAAATGTTTTAAGCCATTTGATCCTAGATGCACCAACCATGGCCTCAAAGTCTAATGCATTAATGCCACCGTTCTCATATTTTTTAACTAACTGGGATCTTTTAATATAATGTGTTTTATTTTTCCACAAAAACTGAAAAATAATGGAGTTAGCTTTTCTCATATTTTGAGGTGATATATACATAGAATTACACTGATAAATGACCCTGGAAATACCATCTGCTTTAACTAATAAACTTCTCCCAAAAATAGTCAAATCCCTTGTCAACCAACGGCTAAGATTTTTTTTAATTTTTATTAGGCAATCTGAGATGTTAACATCTTCTCTTCTTATTAGATTTTTTGATAATAATATGCCCAAATATTTCACTTCATTTTCGACCCTAATTGATGAAATGTTTTTATGTGTACAGTTATGAATGGGTAAAATCTCACATTTTTGATGTTAAGTCCTAACCCTGAAGCTTTGGAAAATGTTGAGATTACATTGAGGGCTTTTTCAACCATTGAATAGTTTTTAAGAAACAAAGCTGTATCGTCCGCAAACTGGCTAATCTTAAATTCTCTATCAAAAATGTTTATTCCTTGTAACTCCGGACTATTATACATTTTTAAGGCTAACAATTGAGTAGTGAGGATGAACAATTTTGGGGAAATAGGGCAACCCTGGCGAATGCCTCGTTTGATCTTAAATCTAGAGCTAAGTCCTGGGTTTAAGGAGACTGAACTATAAATATCACTGTAAAACATCTCAATTAGTCTACAAAAATAATCTCCGAAACCCAAAAATTTTAGAGCATCTAATAAAAAGGCATGTTCAATAGTATCAAATGCCTTGTAAAAATCTAAGAACAGTATAAGGCAATCGCTGTCAATAAAATCGCGGTAATCTAACATGTCAAGAATCAATCTTATATGATTTTGTATGCTTCTTCCTTTAACAAAGGCTGATTGACATTCATCAATTATGTCTTTTAGTCCACTATTCAGACGCTCAGCAAAAACATGAGCTAATATTTTATAATCAGTACAGAGCAAAGTGATGGGTCTCCAGTTGTCCAAAGATGTTAGATCTTTATTTGGTTTTGGAATTAAGGTAATAATGCCTTGCTTCATTGTATTAGAAAGATTACCCGTTTGGATACATTCTAAAAAGGCTTTGAATAGCATCTCTCTAATATCTTTCCAGAAAAACCTGTAAAATTCAGTTGTTAACCCATCCAAACCAGGCGACTTTCCTGTGGACATCTTCAAATAGCCTTGTCTATCTCCTCAATTGTAATCTGTTTTTCCATGAATTGTTTAAAGTCTATATCAATTATTCTATTAAATTCACTTATATCATTTAAAAATTTGGAGCAGTCTGTTTTTGAATAGTTAGATTTATATAGGTTGCAGTAAAAGCGATGTATTTCTTTATTGATTTGACTGACGTCTTCAGAAACAGATCCATTTATGTTTAATTTAGTAATTTTCTTTTTTAGCTGTCTATGTTTTTCAAGGTTAAAAAAATAAGTTGTATTTTTCTCCCCTTCTTCAATCCAGTGGGCTCGGGAGCGTACAAAGGCCCCTTTGGCTTTTTCCAGATATAGGGTATCCAGTTCATTCTGCAACTTACTTAATTCAACACATTCTTCAGCTGACAAATCAGTTTTTCCACAGAGATTATTAATATTGGTGACAATATCAAGTTGTCTTTGTTTTTTAAACTTAGACAGTTTTTTACTTGTATGAATTGCCGTTTCTCGTATCCTAAACTTCAGCCATTCCCATTTGCTTACAGATGACATTTCCAAGGTATCAATATACGCAATTAATTGTCTAATATCTTTGCAAAATTTGGAATTCTCCAATAAAGTATTATTAAATTTCCAGATATGAGAGGGACCAGAAATGTGCCTTGAGAGTAAAAAGCATACAGATATAATACAATGGTCTGTTAAAGGTGAAGCAGAGATATCACACTTGTTAATATAGTTTACCAAGGAAGCAGATATGAGCCAGTAGTCTATTCTAGAGCTTACACCATTACCAGAGGCATGAAACCAGGAAAAACGTAGAGATCCAGGATTTTTAACCCTCCAATAATCAATCAAATTGGCACTATTCATTAACTGGGCAAGCAGGTCATCATACTTGTGATATTTAACCTTAGGTGGATTTCTGTCTAACCAAAGATCAGGCACCAAATTAAAATCACCACCAACTATAATTTTGTCAGTTGAATAAGCATGCATACTATCTGTAATATGTTTGCATAAGTCAGAAATTAACATCTTGTTTTTTCCTCTTTCATTGTAGCCATAAACACACACTAAAATAAAGTTTTCATCATTGATTTCTGTTATTACAATCAACCAGTGCCCATTTATGTCGCTTGTATGATCAATAACTTTACCAGGAAATCTATTAAACAAAATCATGACACCAGCTGAGTGAGATGTACCATGACTAACAAAAATTGAATCACCCCATTGTAACTTCCAAAAATTAACATCGTCTTCCCCAGAATGGGTTTCTTGTAAAAAAACACAATTAGCCTTTTGTTCCTTGCAAAAAAGAAAAAACCGCTTTGCGCTTCACATTGTTTTAAGCCCCCTAGCATTTAAAGAAATAAAAGATAATATGTCTGAAATGTTTAGATCTAGAAAACAGAGCCAAAAGATGCGCAGGAATGAGAGTTTTGTCCTTTATACAATCAGGGCAAGGTGCATTTTACCATAAACTCGTCAGGTGAGGCAGAATGATAAACCGTCAAACAGGGAAGCTCTGGCTACTAAGGGTCGACTCTCTGATTGTTAATCAGTGCATATCCCTCCTTCAGGAAAGCTCTCTGCCCTCTCTCTCTGGCTTCCCGTACTCTCGGCCATAACTTCTTACGAGCTTCTCTGTCTTCTTTGGAAAAATCTTCCTTAAATTGGATATGCAGCTCCTGACAGACCCTGGCATCTCTGGATCGCTTCCACACATCATCTCGAATCATCCTCGCCACAAACTGGATTATTACTGAACGTGGAGCGTTGTTTGAAGTGGCGGGGTCTCTTTTCTTACCCAGGCGATGCACAGTGTCGACCGACCCGCGAAGCTGTTCCACTGAGACGGGCACCACTCGGGTTAAAATGCCAATGACAACCTCTCTTATATCTTCTCCGTCTTTTTCAGCCAGACCGTTAATCCTCAGGTTCCATCTCCTTTTATAACGAGCTTGCTCAGACACAGACTCCTTAAGTAGCTTGTTTTCCTCTTCAAGTTTGCTGATCTTTCCCTGTAGAGCTTCAATGTTTTGCCTGTTCTCAATAATTGCAACAGTGTTCTCCTCAATTCTTTTTTCAAACTTTAGCAAAAGTTCAGTCTGGGTATCCATTTTCGCAGTCAGTGAGTTCACCGCCTGCAGAATCGTCTCGCCAATACAATCTCCGTGAGGGTTTCGGTTATCTTTCTTGTGCTTTTTGGGGTGAGGAGGTTTAATTGGAGTGTGTACCTGGTTGATCTTATCAGCCTTGGACATCTGCTCATCTGTCTCAATGTCTGTAGCCTCGCTGAGTCCGTCATCCCCAGCTCCGAGGGGGGCAGCCATGTCGTAGTCGTGATCCTCCATTACTACCAACCGTATTCAGTAACTTGACAAAAAGAACTTTAGAAACTTGTTTCTTTACAAAAAGGTCGGCAAACTTTTAAGAAGCAGTCAAACAACTCACTTTATGCGGCAAAATGCACAAAAATGAAGATTCAAGGACTAAAAGAAAACTATATACATCAGGGCCTGCAAAATGCAACCGCTCATTCCGCCATCTTGGATCCTCCCGCTCTCCGAGTTTAAGCTGGGAGCGCCACAGGACAACTGTGTGAGTGCGCATGTGCGTGCGCTCACCGCGCTGGTCCGCAAAGTAATGGCTGCGGTCTGCCGAGAAAGCGGCAGAGTCCTGTATGGAGGTTCTTTGAGTACAAACACCTGCACACGACCACAAGGTAATTAACACACACAATCCAGCTACACAAGCATAAATGCGGACATGAGGTCGGCAACTTCTGTAGGTTGTGTACAGAGGCCGCAAAGACCCTGCAGGTTTAATTAGCGAGCATCTAACCAAGCTAGCTCCAAAACAGAAGCAGCTTCAGGTGGTGAGAACATCAGGATGCAGATGGATTTGAGCTTTGACTCCTTCAAAGAGTTTGTTTTTGTTTAACACCACATGTAGGCGTTATTAATCTGCTGCACTGATGCTGAACTTTATTGTGGAGTTTATTGTAGAATTTATCGAGTTTGGGAGTTCATGTTTTTCTTTGTTTCTCCCTGTTGATGCTCATGTGTGTCCTTAATATTACACAAATTTAGTATGTCTTGTGAACAGTTGGTTGTTGACTATATTTCTTTAAACTGTATCTTTTGTCAAGTTTTCATTACACAATAGTCACTTTTGCGCCTTGAATCTTGCACCTGATCAGGTATGAAAATACTAAAACTAATACTGAAACTAACTGAAACTAAGCATGAAACCAAAAATAAAAACTAATAAAAACGAGCAAAACCACTCTGAAAACTAATTAAAACTAACTGAATTAGAGAAAAAAAAGTAAAAACTAACTAAAACTTAACTATAATGTAAAATCCAAAACTATTATAACCCTGTGTCTCACTTAATATAGTTGGAAATTAATCATTCGCTCAGCTGTATTCCTTGATGTTGAAATGTGTTATGCTTGTTTTAACAGCTTATTTTGAATTAAAGACTTAAATTAAACCACAAAAAGGAGAAAAAGTTCGTTCTCCGTTTAACAGCTGCTTTACACAGCTGTGCTTCACACTCACGGTTGCTAGGCGACATGAGCTACGCAGAGGTGACGGCAGCTGATATGAAGGCTAGCCGCTCACTTCCGGCCTTTGTGGTGTTCGTGGGCTGCGAAAGACGTGGGCCGGGTCCTTCGCAGGATGCGGCCCCTAATTTGGACATTGTGCGTCGATATAATCTGTATGCCGGGAACTCGCGCACTGAGAAACGTTCCACGGTGCAAAGTGCGATTAAAATGCGTTAAAATTTTTAACGCGTTAATTTCCCCATAATTAATTAATCGAAATTAACGCGTTAAAGTCCCAGCCCTAATTTAGAGCTGATGTTTTTTTCAGTGTTTCTTTAATTTATTTTAGCAGTGTATATAACTGTAAGTTACATTAGTTAGAAAGTCATATTTGCTTCATTCATTTCATTCCTCCCAGAATTTTATGCTCTTAAGTGGAAACTCATACTAATACACAGCAATAAGTACAGCCACAAAAATACTCCTCCCAACAGCATTTAGTGGCAGAACTATCATGGTGGCTTTTTAATAATCTGAATAATCCTATAATATTCTGAACACTTGGCTCTTCAAATGTAGCCAATAATTGCAGGTTGGGTTGCAGTATGTTAGGAAATAAAGTAAGATATTAATTTAATAAATTACAGCAGTATAATAATCCATGCAATCTAGTTTGTATAACTGAGTTAAAATGATATCTGACAGCATGGAATTAATGCAGTTCAACTTTTTTAAAATAAATAATTGGTATTTAAACATGTTCTTATGTTGAATAACTGCACTGAGTGTATGCAGTGGATCCAAGAGCATTACATGGGTTGCTTTGTAATAAAGTCAGCTCAAAGTTATGTTTTATGGGGGGGGGGGGGGGGGGGGGGGGGGCTTTCTTATCACACACTGAGTAGAGACAGAGTAAAATCCTTTGCAGTAGTTTGATTGGAGTGCTGGCTGAAGTGGAATAAAGCAGCTCAGTAGGTCTGCCTGATTAGAAATGTTCTAGTCTACAGGTGATCATTTAGAAATGAAATATAAATGTGTTTAGATTTTTAATTTGCAGTCACATTAATACAGATTACATTATATAATCAAACAAAATGGAATATAATTTTAAGTGACAGTGACACATAGAATATCCTAACAGTAATTCAAAGCTAAGGCATAAAGTGCAGCTCTGTGCATTTCAAATGTGTGTCAGTGGTGGTGAAGTGAGTACCACTTAGTCTATGTTGTAATACCTCACAGCATGTTCAGGTGAGACACGTGTTGGTTCAGTGATCCACAGAAAAACTCTGACATTAGAACTGAACCAAAACAGTCGCACAAAAACTGCAGTTAATGTCTTGATCCGCTTCATGCTCCAGTAATATTTGCTTCATTGTGACTGTTGCCAAAATGAGATATGTACTTCAAGGATGAGAGGAAGTGTATTTAGTGCACATCTCTGTGTGCAGTCTCTGCTACAAACATTGTGACACTTTCATTTTGTGTCACACAACATGAAACAAATCTCTGAAAGACCTGTGGTCCTCCAGAGGAAGTGGTCTTTGGATTCGGTTGATAAGAAATGTCTAGATAGCTCTGAGGGAGCTGAACGCATCCTGAGGATTCTGTTTTCCAGATGGTTTCTCTCCACTTGGGATCTGTGTGTGTGACAGCAAACCAGTCTGATATGGAGAATCTGCAGCATGTAATGCCACGAGGTCTTCACTGAGAAAGTAGCTGTGCCACCAGATCTAAATACACTCATGAATGAGGACACTGCTGCTGTGCCACGTGTATAAAATGCTCGTTCTGAATTGCTGCTATGTGATGACTGCAATTATTAAATATTTTTATGTTTATTTATATTTTCTTCTTATTTAACCTGGACTCCGTTTGGCTGAAACTGAGCCCGGTTAGTTCAAAGTGCTGCAAACACACGTGCACAAACAGTCACTTCTGCACACTTGATGAAACTTTACACCCCGCAGGTGAGATGTGTCAAAACATCTTGTGCCACTATGCTGTTTACAAAAACACCTGTGCACTAAATAAAAGTTCATCATTTTTAAGAAGAAGAAGAAATTTATTCTTCTTCATAAAAATGATGAACCTGCAGAGGAACCATGGAAACCATGGAATGCTGGATTTAAATGGTTGCCACGATGAACTGCAGGTTCACCATTTCTGTCATCATTTAAACTGAACAATATTCTGACACTAGAGACAGCTTTTGACACAGCTCACGTGACAGCTTCAAGGAAACTACTGCTCCTACTGACGACTACTTTGACAGAGACTGAAGATGGAAAATGTGAGATTTGAACCCTTTGAAAGTCTGTTTTCAATGTGTTTCACGGGTCAGATTTTTGCAGGCCTCAAAGTTCATTCATGTTCTGTTCAGAGCACTTAGAAATAAAGATAGAAATTCAAACCAGCTAAACAGTAAAGATGCGTGCTCTGCAGACACTTTTAGGGAAAGGTTACTTTGACATTAGACCTGGACTGTACCATTAGACCTGATATAATGAGATATGATAAAATTTACACTGTTTACTCCAAAGTCCAAAAGTATTGAAATTGTTTGCTTTTTTAGTTTTTATATATCTAATGAAGTCATTTTTAGGACAAATTCACTCAGCACAATGAGACTCAGAGGTGCATCAATCAGTAGAATTCAAAGTTAACTGAACATCGTCTAACTCAAAGCAAATATGCTCAAAATTGATTAGGACAGTTTGACTTAAATAGAACATTTCCATCCATTTGGATGACATTGTTTTATACAAAGTTGTTTCATGTGATATATGCTTGTCAGGCAAAAATTAAACAAGTAAACCCAGTGAGCTTAAACTACTGTATGTCAAAACCAGAAGTTATTTATTTAAAATAATTTGGGTTTATTAGGTTTTTTTTATATATATATAACATACTCGGTTTGCTTGCTTCCTTTATGTTTGACAAAAATCCAGTACATTAGAGTACACCCTGTACAGGCTGGCGACCTGTACAGGGTGTACTCTGCCTCTCGCCCTGTGACAGCTGGGATAGGCTCCAGCCTGTAAGGCTCCTTTCTCATGTGTATGTATTGTTGCAGTGTGCTGCTCCAGCCCAGGACAACCTCACAGCGAGGAGAGTCTCTGCACGACTGGACGAGAGGAGGAGAAAGCTCGGAGCCCAGAGACCGTGTTCATGCTGCAGGGACAATCAGGTTACAACTCTAACTCTCATATTTTAGACAATAAATAAATAAAAACATTTAAAGGATGTTGTTAGGTCAGACATTTACTGACGTCTTACTGACCTTCTACACATACAGAAGTCTCACTTGAAGCGCCAGCGCTCTCCATCTCCAGCAGCCCCCAGCTTCCAGCCCTCCATCGATCCAGTGCAGCAAGATGGCCCCCTGAGGATCCACAACCACGCAGTGGAGGGGTACCAGCAGCTGTACCACGAAGTCGTTGATGGCATGCTGAGGTGTGTTTGGGTCAAAGTTCAAACTTCTTTCACTCAACACAAAAAAACCAAAACTAAAACTGAATATTTTTAATCACACGTCTTCATGATGTTATTCCTGGTTTTTCTGCACCTCACAGGTACAAGAACGGTCGGGTCCGTCCATACAGTTTGGCCCTGGGACGCCGCGTAAAGCAGAAGCTGTGGGAGAGACTAAATCGTCCCACAGTGACGACGTCTGAGGGTGAAGACGGCCGCCTTCACGTAAACATGTCTTACGGTTTAGATGAGTGTCCTCCTCATTTTAATATTGATATTAAAGGCGAGCCAAAGCCTTAAATAGTTAAATAGTTACTAAAATTAATTAGTTACAAACTTGTTAACTATAGTCTGTAAATATCAATTAATGTGTAACTAATTAGAAAACTGTAAATAATCCATTAATATTTAACTAACTAATAATCTGTAAATAATCAATTAATCTTTAAAAAACAGTAATTGATTAGCTGTCATAGTCCCTGGTAGTCCTGGGGTGGTTCTGCGGGGGATCTCCCTCTCTGTCTCTCTCTCTCTCTCTCTCTCTCTGTCTCTCTCTCTCTCTGTCTCTCTGTCTCTCTCTCTGTCTCTCTCTCTCTCTCTAGTTCTGACTGGTCTTGGTCAGCCTGAGTCTCCTCCCACCGAACCAGCTGCTGCAGGAGGCTTTTGCACGCCTGTTCCTGATGTGGCCATCAGGACTCCTTAATCTGATGAGTGGCGTCTGGTCTTCGCTGGATCGTTGACTGAGCAACAGTTAGTTTGGCTGTCTCCAGATTCACGCCAGTAAAACCTCTCACGTACTGGATATGCGCTAACCTGCTTTTTGTCGTGTGCCTTAGATACCGTGAGAGGAGGGAGAGACCCGTGTTGAGGAGATCAGACCTGAGGAAGACATCTGGAACCCCACTGGAAGGCCCGCAGCCCCCTTGCCCAAGACACCCTGTAATATCCCCTGAGTTACTGCCAATAAACTACCTTTTTACCTTCCTCCGGAGTCTGCATTGTTGATTTCAACCACCTCGGTTTCATGACATTAGCTTTTAGTTTTCTTCAATGTCAAAATTAATTCACTGTCTGGGACAAAAAAATCGGCCCTGGGATTTTTGGCTTAGACTGGCCGCAACTATGTCTTAGAAGCATTTGACACTGTTTTACTCTTATTCAGTGTGGGCATACCTTTTGCTAATAATACTATTATACTTTTTTTTTAACTTACTTTAGTAATGCTTAAATTGCAAAGCTTTGACGTATCATTTAGTTTTTTAAAATCTGTTATTTCACCTGCTTGAGGGCTTTTAAAAACATGTTTAACCAGCACAGAGGCTACAAATTCAAACTACTGTGCAGCCTTTCAACACACCTTTAACCTAAATATCTAAAAATAATGATTTTTCTCAGTGTTTTGTGTGCTGTACTAGGTAACAATTATGCTTCCTCTTATTTTGGACAGAATGATGTGACGCATTATACCGAGCACATATATATTTGTACACAGACAGAGTATAAAGTGCTGTACATCAGGGGTGTCCAAAGTTTTTCAAGGAGGGCCAGACTTGACAATGTGATCAGGGCCAATAGTCCCTGATGACAACATTTAATCTGGCTTCATGGACAGATAAAGCTGTATTTCAGTATGATACACACTGTAAAACTATGTCATGTCCATGTCACCGTGGAGGGTGGGACAAGTATCAATGCATACCATATCCAATCTAGAGGGCATAGGTGTTTGATGTTTTGGACTGTTTTCATCCAAAAGATGTGTATTTTTGCATAACTATGCAAATGCACCTAATTAGAGACTAGTAAATAAGCCATTTGTAATATGTAAATAATAATTATTCAGCATGCAGAATTGCTGAGCATCAACGGAATAATATTGAACACATATGGTCAGCAATTGGGCCCAGTGCTACAAAAAGTGCAGGAATTACGGTATTACACTGTTTGCCACAAAATGCCATGCTGGCAGTACCCCAAGAGCACAAAGCTGCATCTAACAGCATCTCAACAGTCTTGCAGGGGTTTATGTGAAGGTTATGGTTATCACACCAGGCCACAAACCTATCCACAGCAGCTCTGTGGGTGGAGGCACTGCAATCCTTGGTGAGCAGAATGACAGGGTCATTGGAAAACTTCACAATGTGCTGATTTGGCTCAGAACTCACACAGTCATTTGTATACAAGAAAGAGTTTTGAGAGTCAGTCTGTCCAGTCTGGTTTTAAGTCTTTTCATACCACAGAAACTACAGACAGTTTTTAATGATATTCCTTTAGCTACAGACTCCAGAGACTACTGCATGTGATCCTAGTTTTACTAGATTTAACAGCTGCTATTCATACAGTGGATCACAGTATTTCAGTTTCTCATCTAGAGTATTGTGCAGGCATTCATGGCACTGCCCTGAAATGGTTTGGGTGCTGTCTGGCTGACAGAAAATTTTGTGGTACGCTCAATAATTTGAATACCCCAGGATTCCATCCTTGGGGCTCTGCTATTTTCACTTTATCTTCTTCCCTTAGGTTCCATTTTTATGCTGATGACAGCCAGGTGTTTGTCCCCTTAAAACAAGAAGAGTCTTATTCTATAAAACTTTTTGATTAGGTGCCTAGAAGAAGTTAAAACCTGGATGGCACTAAACTTTTTTCATTTAATGACAAGAAGACAAAGGTTTTGGTTTTTGTCCTGGTATTACTGGTGGGACCTGTCCTGTAGATCTGGGCCTTCTTACACAATACACAAAACCTACTGTTACACCTGCAGTTATCACTGTCTCGTCTCCAGCTGGTGCAAAACGCAGCTGCATGGCTTTTAACTGCCACATGTCTGGTGTCTGGCCAAATGAGCTGAAGACAAAACACAATATACATAAAAAGGTCCTTTATTCTGAACAAACTTTTTAAAAACCTTCAAGAGGAAACCAATCCATATTTGAGTGCACAAACAACTATAGTGGCTCAGTTTCCAGTATTCAACAAGAAAACAAAATATCAACTACAAGAAACACACAGTTATACATATTAAAGAATGAAATACATACAATACTAACTTCTAGTGCATTGCTTTGGGCCCCACCCGCAAATGAAAACATGAAATAACCCAATATAAAACATGTAAATACCATGCAAGGCAACGGAAACACATGGTCCTCATCCCTTCAGGTCTGCAAGGTCATTGACCCTTAAACCACACCAACAAGCCTGCAGATATTGCACAAACACTTAAGCTTTGCATTTTCAAATGAATTAACACATCCATATAAAACACATACAGATATATCTGATTTAGAGTTACATATAAGCAGATTCAATGACATGTGACAGTTTACCTAAAACTCACCGGCTTGTTCCAAAAGCCTTGAGTGTGGCCTTCTACTTGGTCCGATGGAGCAGAGCAACTGAACTTCCTGTTTCCTGTGGAGGTATTTGTACTTTTCCTCCCCCTTCAGCTCCTGCCAACACAAACCAAAGAAGACTTCCAGTAAAATATCACCCACTGATGGCAATGGAAAACATCTTCCCACCCATTTTCCACCCGACTACACTCTCCCCCACAACAAAGTCAATGTCCTCGCTGACTTAAGTCAAATTCTTAACCTCACTAACAGCTTCCCTGAAGTAAACAGTACCCACACTGGTTAGTAACAGACAGTAAATCAGGACTAATTGAGATTTTACTAGAAACAGACCCAGGGAGATGATGAGGATTAGGATGAATCCCTGCATTTGACCTTTGACTCCGACGGAGTGCTGGAGTAGGTACGGTCTCTTCAACATTGTCCAGAAATCTATCACAGGTGAGTCAAACTGCATCAGGTAGAGAAATAACTGATGTCCTAGCATTATCCTAGAGGTCAGAAACTGCATATTCAGATCCAGGCTCCTCTCCACCATGAGATACAAACTGGGATATGAGGTTTCTTCAACAAGCAGGCAGTGACTCAGTTCATAAGGTGTAATTTAATTATTAATAAAGGTCGGAGCAAGCCTTGTAAGAATGTAGAAGAATGTAGTAAAAGTTGGAAATAACTTCATCTAACAGGTAGTCAGTGTAGTGTAGAGAGGAAGGGACTGATGGGATTTTGTCTCAGCTGAGTTTTGAACAAATTGGTGGTGGGAGACGGAGTTTTGGCTGAGACTGCAGTTCAAACATGGTGAAAAACAAGCATGGATAACATTTTAAAGGGCTGCCCTCTAAGTTTGTTTGTTTGGGGTTTAATCTCTTTCAGTTTCAACATTTCTGTTGCATACCTGGCCAACATTACATTATTGTTGCTTTTGATTAAACTAAACATTAAAAGTAAACTCAAAGTCCAATTCAGATTTATGTGAGCACATTGAAGAACAACAGCTGCTCTATGGCCTTTTTTGCATGTGTGCTGCACTTTGTACAAGGTCCCTGCACTCTCCTCACAACCACAGACTGACACAGAAATGTGGATGTGGGTTTTTGTACCTACTGCGGTTGGAAAAACGCATCGACATTTGTTTCTCATGAGCAAGTTATATTTTATTGATCTGGGATTTGTCCAAAGTCTTTCATTGTCACAAATCTGGTATTAATGGGTTGGACTGAGTCACCAAATGTTGATTTATTGTTTACTTTATGCTTCAGCTGAAAAATCAACACCTTTTACTTTTGTACTTCAATCAATAAGCAGTGAGATAAATGTTCCTGTTCTGCTTGTTCAGGATCAGAACTGCTCTGAAAACACCGTGGAATAAAAGCAAAGCAGACACTCATACACACCTGCAGACAACACCTTCATCCATATGATGAAGGCTGATTTTCATGAAGCGTGTCACTTCAGAATTATACATATTAGAGAAAATAAAACTAAACAGCTTACACTAAAACTAAAATACCTAAAATAAATCAAACCAAAATATATATTAAAAAAAAAAATGTAAAACTGCAAAAATATTTTAACACTATAAAACAAGATGAAAAAAAAAATTAAGCCAAAAATACATTTACAAAATGCAGTGTGACAGAGATGCAGTGTCCTTGTTGGTGTAGTTTGCATTTGCTTTCTTTTTTTTTTAATCTATTAAAGTAACATTTGAAGAAAAGCCTACCTTTGAAAAGAGGAATTTGGGCACCCGGTAAGTACCTCCCTCCTGCACCATATGAAGCAAAAGCTTGTTTGTCTACAGTGTTCCCACAGAAACAGTTTTACCCAGCTGAGGGTTTTCTTCTGCACTCGCCACATCTGTGGAGTCCCTCGTGTGGGCGGGGCTTAACATCAGTACCAACAGGGAATGAGCTTCTCATGAACTCTTTATCTCTGAGAGGTGTTTAAATCCTAGAGTCATGACTGTAGCCTAATGATTATAGTGTCTGTATGTTGGCTACCCTATCTCCTACTCAGTCTGAACGACACTTTTTAAAGTCTATGTGCTCCTGTAGCATTTTCTTTTGTAAAAGCTAAAATACACTTTGTACCTTTTTGTTTAGAAGCTGGTGTAAACTGTGGAAATAGTTATTTTAGCTGTTTAGCTCCATTCACTCCAATTCACTGAGGACTAGCTTGCAGGGACCCTGAACTGCAGCCATTTGCAGAACAATAACAGAAAGTGAAATGACTCTCTGTGGAGTGGCTTTGCTATTTCTGTGTGAAACAAGTCAAAGAAGCCAAACATGAACATCATCACCATCTAGTGGGAGAGAAAAGGAATGAACACGCTTTCTGAATGAGCTGCTACAGTAGCTGTCCAACTTTTACTGTGTTTGCGTTCAGAGTATTCAGAGCAGTTCTGACATTTTTTACAGTGGTAAACCTTTTATTAGTGTGTTTGACTCTATTGGCCCCTGTATAGTGGAGAATAAATACTTCTCTTCAAACTGGCTCAGTTCAAAGCTTCTTTAAACAAGCTGTTGTTTTTTTAATGAAACCTCATTTGGACCCATCTCTTCCAAACAGTTACAGGCCAATATCCAAATTGCCTTTTGTGTCAAAGATTTTGGAAAAAACAGTAGCAGAACAACTTGTTATGTTATGGACACTTTCCAGTCTGGTTTTCACAAATTGCACTCCACTGAAACTGCGTTACTTAAAGTATCTAGTGGCATTTTGATGGCAGCAGACTCTGGAGAGTTCACAGTTCTGGTTTTATTAGATCTCACCTCTGCTTTTGATACTGTTGATCACAGTATCATGATAAACAGGCTTAGAGATCTGTTTGGGATTACTGTTGTTGTTTTAGAATGGTTCATGTCATATTTATCTGAGAGATCTTTTAGTGTTCATATTAGGGTTATAATAGTTTTGGATTTTACATTATCGTTTAGTTTTAGTTAGTTTTTACTTTTTTTCTCTCTAATTCAGTTAGTTTTAATTAGTTTTCAGGGTGGTTTTGCTCGTTTTTATTAGTTTTTATTTTAGGTTTATTGCTTAGTTTTAGTTTAGTTTCAGTATTAGTTTTAGTATTTTCATACTTTGTCAGGTGCAAGATTCAATGCGCAAAAGTGACTATTGTGTAATAAAAACTCAAGATACCATAAAATATATTCAACAACCAACAGTCACAAGACAGAAGCGCTACATGCTAAATGTGTAATAATTAGGACACACATGAACATCAACAGGGAGAAAAATATGAACTCCCAAACTCAATAAATTCTACAATAAACTCCCAATAAACTCCAGTGTCAGTGCAGTAGATTAACAACAGCTACATGTGGTGTTTGACAAAAACAAACTCTTTGAAGGAGTCAAAGCTCAAATCCAGCTGCATCCTGATGTTCTCACCACCTGAAGCTGCTTCTGTTTTGGAGCTAGCTTGGTTAGATGCTCGCCGATTAGACTCGCAGGGTCTTTGCAGCCTCTGTACACAACCTATAGAAGTGTCCGACCTCATGTCCACATTTATGCTTGTGTAGCTGTGTGTGTTGTGTGTGTTAATTACCTTGTGGTTGTGTGCTGCGGTGCCAGCTGGGACTTTTTTTGGTCCTGGCTCTTTGTGCTCAGTTTTCTGGCTGCAAACATATTTGTCCTTGTTTTTCCACTTCCTTCATTTCCTCACGTCCATTCCGACAGCAGTCTCCCTCCAGGAATTTGCTGACATTTGTGTGCTTTGATTATTATTCCTGATTGTTATTCTCTCACTGATAAAGTAGACGGAAATGCACAAGAACTGAACAGGTTAATCACAGCGTTGTGGACCCGCTCTGAACCCGATCGGTTCAGAGCGACTCTGCCGCTTTCTCGTGCACACGCACGCACACAGCTGCCCGACGGCGCTCCCAGCTTAAACTCGGAAAAATGATCAATCCACAATAATTTCAGTTAGTTTTAGTTAGTTTTTTAAACTCACAATACAGTTTTAGTTAGTTATCGTTTTTTTCCTTTTAATTGTAGTTTTTATTTATTTCAGTTAACGACAATGTTTTTTCAATTTCAGTTTTCGTTATTTCGTTCGTTTTCGTGAACTATAATAACCCTGGTTCATATGAATCAAGTGATGTCTGAAACAACAGTTTTGTCTTGTGGGGTACCTCAGGGATCTGTTTTGGGTCCAATTCTCTTCTTACTTGATATTTTTCCTCTAGGCCAAATTATAAGACGTTACAATGATATTTCTTATCATCTCTATGCTGATGACATTCAGTTATATTGTTCTTTCAAAGCCTCTGAGTTTTATAAAATGTCCAGTTTAAGTAATTGCCTGACAGAAATCAAGCAATGGTTAAACGACAATTTCCTCCAATTAAATACTGATAAAACGGAAACACTGATTATTGCTCCTGACCACATGATCTCGGAAATTAGGCAACATATGAGCTTCTTAGGCCCTTCTGTGCCATCAAGCCTCAGAAATTTAGGTGTCATTTTCGACAGTTCGATGTCCCTCGAGCATCACTCCAAACAGCTGGTTCGGAATTGTTTTTATCATTTAAGGAATATCTCAAAACTCAGATTACTGGTGTCAAAGGCTGAGCTTGAGATGATTATTCATGCTTTTATCTCTTCCCGTCTGGATTATTGCAATTGTCTTTTTACTTGTTTTAACAAATCAGCTTTGGATCGTCTTCAAACTGTGCAGAATGCTGCAGCAAGAAACTGGCACCAATAGAAGATCTCATATCGCTCCAGTTTTGGCTTCTCTTCATTGGCTGCCAGTATATTTTAGAATTCATTTTAAAATTTTAGTTTTAACCTTTAGGGCCTTACATGGCCAAGCCCCCCAGTATATCTCTGACCTGTTGAAACCATATTCTTCATCCCGAGCTCATAGATCATCAGGTCAAAGGTTACTGTTGGTCCCTCGCACTCGTTTCAAAACTTGTGGGGATCGGGCTTTTGGGGCTGTGGCACCAAGGTTGTGGAATTCTCTTCCACTGTCTTTACGCTGTACAGACTCCATTGACTCTTTTAAAAAGCAGCTGAAGACATTTTTATACAGACAAGCTTTTAATTAACAAAGTATATTGTATTCTATTGTTTTATATTGTTGTACTTTTATTTTTGTTTTTTGTTGTGAAGCACTTTGTGATTTTTATCTGTGATAAGTGCTATATAAATAGATTTTACTTACTTAAACCCGAATTAGGTACAAACTTCAAATATAATCAACAATAAAGAATCCATAACAATCCTGATTACATAACAACTATAAAAGGGGTAGATAATATGAAACAGCACTGAATCAAAGGCAGTATGGTGAGAGTAGATCTGCTTCTGTTCATCAGTCCTGAAGGTGAAGCCGCTTGAAGAAATCCCTCAGAGCCCCAGAGCTTCTTTCTTCAAGCTGCAGCCCAACAGGACATTTCCAGCTTCCACACACTCTGTCACACACGGTGCTAAAAACACAAAAACAGAGTCATAAGAATGGATTTAGGGGGAAAAAAAAAGCTGACTGCAGCATCAAACAGTGTTTAAAATAATAATTTGTTATTTTTATGGTTTCTACCGTTCTGAGCACGGAGCCATGATGTAGCCTTCATAGCCAGAAGCTCCCACTCGTCCTTTGCATCCATCTTCAAACCATGAAGCCAGATCAGAGCCAGAATGGTGGCCCACACTTCACTGTTGGCCTAATTCAAACAGTCAAAAATTATCAAATGAAGCAGAACATCCAAAAAAACCCCACATGACCTCTTTTTCTACAACTAGCAGTAGCAGCTAGTTTCAACTGCTCCCTTGTCACAAGGGGTCACCAAAGCTCTGCATATTTGATGCCCTTCCTGATGCAGCCATGAAGGGATTTGTGTCTCCTGCTGGAAATCTGCCGTCTCCAAATATGAGAACATAAATGATCTAAAATAATATGTTGAAATACTTTCACAGCAACTGCTGAGTGATGAGGGAAATACTTTCTCCTGCTGTGTGGTTACTTAGTAAAAATCAGACTTTGGTGCAGCTCAGTGGGTGCTTTAGCCTCTGATATACACATGTTCAGAGGTGGGAAGTAACAAGTACAAACACTTCGTTACTGTACTTAAGTAGATTTTTCAGGTATCTGTACTTTACTGAGGGAAGGTTTTATTTCGGTCACTGTGCCTTCAAACATCAAACTGATCTGAGCCTAAATGGAGGAAAAGTAACACATGAGAGACAATTGTAATGGTGTATCTATCACTGAGGTTTATCTTATACAAAGAGATCAAAGTGGGAAAACCAGATAATTTATGTATCATTTAGAGTGCTGTACTTAGGGGTTAAAGTGGGCCAGACCGACTACAAATGTCCCTAAGTTGTGGTCATGGCACTTCAGCGTTTAGCTAGTGCTACTGACAAGCAGCGAAAATAAAGGGAGTAACGTGTTGTGGAAGGTCATTTAAAATGTAACGTTTCTGAATGCTCTACAAATATCAGCAAACACACAAAGTGTCTGCAGTTTGTCACACAGTTTCTGCGAGCTAAAAGAATAGCTGCTGTATTTCCAGTGCGAGTCAGAGAGAAGTTCACTCAGAGATAGAGAAAGATGTAAGAAAGAGGACAGGAGAGGAAGAAGAGAGGTGACATCTGGTAAACTGGAAATTTAAAGTTTACATTTTAAAATCAGAGCTTGGATCTGTATATGATGTGAAGCTGATGTTTTTTCATATTGTGAAATGTCGTGCAAAACAAACTGAGGAACAGTTACTTTGTGTTATTCACAGGTTGCACGAACATACTGCAGTTTAGTGCAGGATAAACAGGTTAATTTGCTGTACTGTGGTGAATTTACAGTAAAGCTCTGTGCTGGACTGGTGCACAGCAGCTGTGGTGTTCATGCTCATTGTGAGGTCACATCAAGTGCAGCACAGATTAGTTTACACTGTCAGTACAAAGACAGTGTAAACCGTATACTGTCGGTGTAGGTGGTGGAAATCAGCCAAGATAGCTCATGAAATACTGGGTCACATCTTGTTGAATTCAGTTGTGTAAATCCACACAAAGCAGCAGGAGCGCAGGTCAGCTGATCACAGCCTGGCACAAAGAAAATTTACTGGAGCTCTCAATAGTAACTATTGCTGTGTCACTACAAGTGATCTTAGGGTTCCCCCACCTGCTGAATCCCACTGACTGCACTCATTTTCCTGTTCAGGTGAGGCAAGAGTCACCCTCGACCATGTAAGTAAAAGCAAATAGAGCTCTTTAAAAAACATTTTCTCTGCTCGTGTTCTGCATAACAGTGTTCAAGCTGAGTTTGAGCTTCATTAGAATTAGAATTTAGATTGAAATAAAGTTTGTATTCTCATGTAATAATATTGCTTTATTATATTAATATAGCATGGGGTTCAGTTAGCTTTGCACAAAAATAGCTGGTAGAAACCTACTCAGAAGAGTTATGTTTACTTTCTTACTTTGAGTAGATTTCAGAGAATGTACTTTTTCACTTTCACTTGAGTAATTAAGTTGAATCTTTTATCGGAGTATTTTTAACACAAGCATTTGTACTTCTACTTAAGTACAAAATGTCTGTACTTTTTGCCACCTCTGCAGATGTTTATTTTCATGCAGCGACGCAGGCCTGACTTTATTTTCATTTCTTCTATGTTCTGTTGTGTTTCCATGTGTTTAGTCACATCCTGTTTATGTCAGAATCATGCTATCAAATTTTTTTTTTTTTTACAACACCTCTCATGATTATTTTATTTTATCATTTAAATTAACAACAACCCACCTTTGCAGGCTTTGACTTTTCCACCTCCTCGCTGCTCTTTCCCAGTGCAGCAGCCAGAGCTGGATCCAGCAGCCAGCAGCCAGACGCCTCCTGGAGGGAGACTAACTGCAGCAAAGGGTCTCTGGGAGGCTGATCGGGTACAGCAGCTGGAAATATGATATAAAAACTGGAGCTGATTATGGTGCTAGATAAGAAGACTAAAACTCTACATGATAAACTGGTGCATAAACCACCACACAAAAAACTGTGCTACAAATAAAACATTATTTGTTTAATTTGAATATCTGCCACATAATAATTATAAGAAATCAACATTGCAAATCAAATATTTCCAACAGCCTGAAGACATGGAAGAGAAATAGAAGCTTCACCACCTTAAACAGATTGAGATTACCAGGTTTTAATGAATACCTTTTGAAAGTAATCCCGATGATGAGATGAATGTTTAATACATTATGAGGTAAATTGGCCCTGTGACAGGCTGTCAACCTGTACACCAGGGGTCATCAACTACATTTGTTCAAGGGCCGGAATTCTTCTTGGCAGACAGTGTGAGGGCCACATGCTCTCGTAAATCATAAATAATATTGTATCCAAAGTAATATATTATCATTTGATGTATCATTTTTCCTGTCAAATTCATACAGTTTTTATTGATGTGATGTGCAAGTCTTGCACTTACATGTTCTTCTCCTTTATGTTGGTGGCTGTTATGGAAACACAGCAATTGTCCCCAGTTCTTGTTATAGATATAGTGAACATTATAAATGCACAATCAACTTTTTTTGATTTTTTAAATTAATTAATATAGAAAAATGAAGAGTTCAAATGCTAAAACCCTCTATATCTCCCTGGACCCTTTTTTTTTTTTTTACTGGATCCTATGGTAAAGTTTGGTAATTTCATTTTACAGGCAAAGGTGGGGTGCCTTGTTTAAAAAAAAAAAAAAAAAAAAAAAAAAAAAAAAAGTAAAAATTTAATACATTTTGTTTTGTGGCAAAACCAGCTAAATCTTCAGCCCGTCCTCTGCCCAGTGTGAATGAAGACAAAAGGTGCAAATATCAGACTATGATAAAATGATTTCTACACAAAATGCTGTTCTAAATAATCCGTGTGTCACTTATACACATATGGAGGTCCACTCCATGTGATTACTTTCATATTAATAGAAATGTTGTGATATTTGTTTAACTTTCACCGAGTGTTTTACTCACTGTTCAGTGGAACTGCTCCTCCAGAGAGAAGGTCTATCATGATATTAACATAAAAAAAGGAAAAATGACAGCATGAGATGAAGGCATTGAATTGTTTAACAAGAAACATTGACTAAGTTTTGGGCTTCTGAGGTTATTACAGTAACTTGTAAATTACTACAACTCTTATTATATATACACACACAATTTTTCACTTGCTTTCTAAAGATGAAGCCCATTATAGCGACTATCAAAGCAAATATTGGAGCTGCTGTACATACAGCTTTGCATATTCAACACTTCAGATAAGTTAAAAAAGAAAAATATTGGTTTGTTTCATTCAGATTTTACTTACTCATGGGCTCTGGAGCAATGGAGTCACACACTATGATGTTAGAATAAATAAATACAAATAAATAAATAATACATTGTAGTAAGAATAAATTTAAAATAAATAAAAAGTGTCAAGACAATTATAAGACTCAAAAGGACTGAATTTACATGTTATTTTGTTGATAAATACAAATCAAATTGTTTAAAAGTATTTAAATGTATAACAATCAGGATTATAATAGTTTGGGATTTTACATTATCGTTTAGTTTTAGTTAGTTTTTACTTTTTTTGGTTTATTGCTTAGTTTTAGTTTAGTTTCGTTAGTTTCAGTATTAGTTTTTCATACTGTGTCAGGTGCAAGATTCAAGGTACAAGAGTAACTCTTGTATAATAAAAACTCAACAAAAGCTCCCGTCTAAAGAAATATATTCAACAACCAACTGTTCACAAGACAGCAGCACACTGCCATTAATTTTCGGACCAGCGCGGTGAGCACGCGCACAGCTGCCCGACGGCACTCCCAGCTTAAACTTGGAGAGCGGAAAATGATCAATCCACAAGGCTTTTAAATAAAATGACAAACAAGGAAAGGAAGGTCATTTTATCCATAATTTTACTTACTTTTAGTTCGTTTTTTCAATTTCAGTTTTCGTTATTTTGTTCATTTTCATTAACTATAATAACCCTGATAACAATCTGATCAGTCTGGTTCTGTTTTCAAGTGGCAACTCTTTTCAGAACTTGCTACTTTTAGTTTCTCTGTTATGTCTGCCAGTAAAGTTTCCCCACCTGCTTCTGTCCTCTCCTCTGATTGGTCCCTGCAGTATTTATACTATCTTGATCACCATCCTTGAATTGCCAGATTGCCTTTAATTATTTACTAAATTAGAAAATCAAATTTACACAAAATGAATCACAGCCAGATGATGAGCCTGGTATCAAAATGTAGGGAAGATGTGACTTTTTATGTTTTGTTTTGCTCAGCAGGTTTCTGGCTTCTGAGGTTATTACAGTGACTTGTAAATGATCAAAAGCAGAATTATACATAAAAACATGAACGTCTTCACTTACTGCCTAATGATACAGCCCATTACAACAACTATCACAGCAAACACTGCAGCTACTGTACATACAGTATTTCACATTCAACATTTCAGATAAATAGAAACTTCATTTTTAGAAATGCAAAGATGCCTGTTGTACTGTCATTTAGATTTTACTTACTTATCGCCATGGGAGCACAGCTTGCCATGGAAACATACCCTATGATTTTGAGGAGGAAAAAGCAGGCCAAAATATTTCATTTCTTAAAAAGAACTACAGCATTTATTTTTTAATATTAATAGAGCAATGTACAAATAATACACAAATACTACAAACAGTATTTAAAATGTTCATCTGTTAAGTCTGGTTGTTCTGTTTCATGTTCTAACGCTTAAGTCATTTCGGAGCTTGTTACTTTCACCCCTTGACACTAATGCCATGTTTCCACTATTACCTACTCAGCGGGACTCAACTCTGCACTGGGGTTATAATAGTTTTGGATTTTACATTATCATTTAGTTTTAGTTAGTTTTTACTTTTTTTTTCTTTAGTTCAGTTAGTTTTAATTAGTTTTCAGAGTGGTTTTGCTCGATTTTTATTTTTGGTTTATTGTTTAGTTTTAGTTTCGTTAGTTTCAGTATTAGTTTTAGTTTTTCATACTTTTGTCAGGTGCAAGATTCAAGGTACAAGAGTAACTCTTGTGTAATAAAAACTCAACAAAAGATACCATAAAGAAATATATTCAACAACCAACTGTTCACAAGACAGCAGCACACTACGTGCTAAATGTGCGTAATTTTAAGGACACACATGTACATCAACAGGGAGAAACAAAGAAAAACAAACTCCCAAACTCAATAAATTCTACAATAAACTCCCAATAAAGTTCAGCATCAGTGCAGCAGATTGACTACAGCTTCTGTTTTGGAGCTAGCTCGGTTAGATGCTCGATATGTAGCCGACCTCATGTCCATTTCTGCTTGTGTAGCTGGATTGTGTGTTCATTACCTTACGGTTGTGTGCTGGTGTTTTATATGCGGTGCTGGCTGGGACTTCTTTTGGTCCTCGCTCTTTGTGCTCAGTTTTTTGGCTGAAAACATATTTGTCCCTGTTTTTACACTTTCTTCATTCCCTCGAATCCTTATATTGATTGTTCCTGATTGTTATTCTCTCACTGATAAAGTGGCCGGAAACGCACAAGGACGGAACAGGTTCATCACAACGTTGCGGCTGCGTGGCAGCGAGGAGTAGTCACATTTCTCCGGAGGTGAATGCCAGATTACGTCGGTTCAGAGCGGTTTCCGTAGCTGCCTTGTGTGCACTTCTCAGGTGGACTTTGATGTTGGTGTTTTTTCCTCACTGAGACATGTTCCATACATTTTTCATCAGTCACAACATGACGCTCTTCTATCTGTATTATCGGACTCAAAGAAACTCCATATGGGACTCTGCCGCTTTCTCGGCAGACCGCTGCCATTACTTTTTGGACCAGCGCGATGAGCACACGCAGGCACGCACACGCACAGCTGCCCGACGGCGCTCCCAGCTTAAACTCGGAGAGCAGAAAAAAATGATCAATCCATAAGGCTTTTAAATAAAATGACAAACAAGAAAAGGAAGGTCATTTTATAATTTCAAAGAATTGTCAAAGAAGAGCATGCCACTGACTGGCCAGGGAGTGTTGTCAATTGTAACGGAAACAAAACAGGACCGTGGTGTGTCGCGTCGCGCTGAGTAGGTACAAGTGGAAATGCAGCATAAAGTTTCCCCACCTGCCCCACTTCTCTGATTGGTTCCTGCAGTATTCATAGCCCTTAATCACCATCCTTATTTGCACAATTATCTAGTTCTATTATTCTCACTTCCTGTTAGTTTTCTTCCTATTATTTGCCCATTCTGAATCAAGTACTGTCTGCCACTTACTCACTCAGGCTCACTTCAAGATGAAACAATGTAAAGAATGTCACATTTTACTATAATTTGTATTTAAAGTATCAAAGATGTTCACTAATATTCCAAATATAATAAAAAAATTTTAGCAACTCAACCTTCTTCACTTGCTAAGGATACAGCCCATTATAATGACTACCAACTGTACATACAGTATTTCACACTTAACCTTTCAAATAAGTAGAAACAGAAATTTGCTGATTTGCCTTTACTTATTTTTAGATATGCAAACATATGTGTATTGTCATTTAGATTTTACTTACCCGTGAGAGCACGCATTGCACTGCGTTTAGTCCCTATGATGTTGCATTTGAAAAAAATAATAAATCAGGTCAAAACATTTCATTTCTTGAAGAAAAAAAAAAACTACAACATTTACCTTTGAGCATTAATAAAGTGATATATAAATACAACACAAATACTACAAAGATCATTTAAGATATGAGATGTTCATCAGTCTGGCTGTTCTGTTTTCATGTTCTAACTCTTCAGTCATTTCAGATCTTGTTACTCTCACCTCTCTGACATGTCTGCCACTAACGTTTCCTCATCTGCTCCTTCTTTGAACTAACCTATATGAGGGGCCATTAGGGACATTATTACTAAAACGCGCTCACACACACACACACACACACACACACACACACACACACACACACACACACACACACACACACCTGAAACGCGCTCACACACACACACACACACACACACACACACACACTACTGAAACGTGGTCACACACACTTGAAAATCAAGAGTTTGTGTAAACAGGTATTTGGTGTCAAAAGGAAGGCATTTCAGGTGAACAGTAAGGTGGCTGAGGAAAAAAAGGCACATCAAAATAGGGCTGCAATGATTAGTCAACATTGTCGACAATAATTGACAATAAAAATAGTTGATGACGAAATTAATTGTTGTTAACAGTCGTTTTTTATTACTGATGTTTTTTTTTTTTAACACAGTGAGACGTCTTCCTGTCTGTCTATCTCTGGCAAGTAGTAATGTTCAATACCATCGATTTCCTTTCCGATCCAATACTGATTAAAATTCAAGCTGGTATGGGCGATACCGATCTGATACCAATACTTTGTGCAAAAACACCTAAAAAAAGGGGTGTGATTCAAATCTTGGCTTCATAAAGAACACAAGATATCACTTTCATTTATTTATTTTAAACTCAGAAGTACATGGAGGTAGCAGCCTCATTAATTACTCATTCACAGATCACATCTTAGCTATTTGTGGAGTTGAAAAAGTTCCACGTGTGACTTCTTGTATATGAGTGAGCAGCAGCCGTACGCTGCACTTAGGCATTATGTCCTTACCCATTATTGGCAGGACCCACGGGGTGCGACAAACGACACATGGGACGTGATAGCGATGGCAGCATTGTGAATCATGCTTTTGCATCACTTATCTCCAAGAAATTTGATTGGTTATGAAATTGGAGCAATTTTAGCATTTTCAAAGCAGTCCGTGTCAGACAAAGCAATAAAGATGAAGAGTCAGACGATTTTACTGGTTACTAGGTCTCCTCTACAAAAGACAAAGACAACCTTGGGTTCATCCTTTATCATCTATTTCCTATTATATAGAAAAGTCAATCACAGCAAAAATGATCCTCATCGCTCATCGCCTGCCCATGTGTGGACGTCTACTATACGAACTTAAAATTTCACATGCACAAATTTGGCCGGTCGCTTGGTGGGAGGAGGGCAAGCGATTGTAGCCTCATCACATAAACTCCATAGGAAATGAATGAGAGGGGGCGACGTCGCTCCCGTGTGTCGAGCCCACTACACACTTACCAGGTGGAAGAAAAAGTAGTTCCCATCAACCCAACATTCATGGCAAATATCAATCCCCCGCCGTTTGCATACGGTTGTCTCTAAACCACACATGCATCATCCGATTTGCACCAAACTGGATATGAATGACCTTTGTTAACCTCTAAAGAGCCCAATAGGATTATATTGGAATTTTACTCCAGTGCGCCCCCCTACATTATTCCAACAGCTATATCTCCCTCATACATCATCCGATCTGCACCATATTTTTTGTGCAGCATCAGAGAGCACTGCTTGAGACATAGGTGTGGCAGATTGATAACATCACCAGCCCTAGTGGACGGTTACTGGACTGCGTGAGAGGGTCAACGACGGCGACAGGGGGGCAGTGCCGGAGCTCCCGCGGTCGCCACAAGGCCGAGCGGCACTGAGCTGCAAGGGCGGACAGACGCTGCTTGCAGCTTTAATTCATTTTTTTATTATTGCGTGGCCCCTAGCTTGTTATCCTCCATGAGAGTTTGTATTCTAAAGTTTTTTTATACTGTTACTGTATTGTTTTTTAACTTTCTTTAATAAAAGGTTGATGGAGAATAAAACAAAAACAAAAAAAAGTAGCATTGTTCTGGTTCCAGTGGATTTAGTTTGTTATACTGACATCTAGTGGTAGGGGGGACTTAAAATTTATGTTCGAGGTAGGTCCTCCATTTTGTCTGAGGGCGCAGCAGCGTAATGAGGCATGGCAGAATCCAAATCCATCCTCTCTTTTATGATCTTGATTTCGCACAAATTGTGAGTATTATTTTCAGTTGGACATTTTTCTGATGAGTAGCAAGCTCATTGTATGCAGATTGACATTTCTTATTGTTCAATGACCTCATAATCAGAGCTGGTGATCACATGGCAATGTTCAATCAGAAACAACTGTGTTATTGTTAGATTCTTTCTTAATGTTTCAGAGTTGTCTTTAATCAGTTGTATATTGAATAGGGTGTGCAACTGGTACAAATGTAGATTGTTTCATGGTATAAGTGATTTCAATGTAACACTGTTATCCATTTCTTTGTCGTTATGTCAATGTTAACAGTTTCACAAAAGAGGACGTCCAATAAACAACCTCAACGTCAGCTCCTGTCTGAAGTGTTCTATTGGGCAAGTGTTTAGCTCACTGTCTAACCATGTATTCGGTACAGCACCTGGTGAGGGCAGTAGAGTGAAAAATTTGTAAATACATCAAGAACATCACGGCGGATTGCATATGCATTACGTTCTTGTGAAGTGCTAACATGTCAAGTGTGCCAGATCCTAATGAAGCGGCGAACCTGGAGGTCAGGTCTGAGTGTAAAGCTTCATCAGCAAGGTCAATGTCATCACGTCGATCCTGCAAATCACATGCAAGCCAGGCTGCAGCAGAAGCTCGGGCAAAAGCGGAAGCAGCTCGCACCAGAGCAGAATTTGCAAGACGGCAAATCGACATGGAAGTTGAAAGAGCTCGCCTTGATGCTACACTTAATGCCCTTAAAGAGGAAGGTGAAGCTGAAGCTGCCCTAGCTGCGGCAAAAGTATTAGAGACTGCTGCAGTTAATGAAGACAGTAAAAGTGAAGTTGGCATCACTGGGCCTCCTTTAGCATCAGCTGTGTCACGACAACGCACTGATGAGTACATTAATACTCACTTCGGTCATCAGCAAGATGAAATGAAGGATTCTTCTCAGACCCGGCCTGTGGGTGCCACATACAGCAGACAACCCAATGTGCAGCCTCTCTCTTCTTACACATCTCGCCGATTTCAAGACACTGAAGCCACGCATCACGTCAGCCTTAAAGCCTATGGTCCCTTGTCACCCCACAGCAAGAATACAATGAACACTCCTCATGAAGTCGGTGGCAAGCCTACACAGATTTCCACAGACATTTCAGACCTAGCGGCTTTCCTTGCTCGTCGTGATCTTCTTTCAACAGGGGTTAAAGTATTTGACAATCGGCCAGAGAATTACACATCATGGAAATCCACCTTCTGCAGCGCCATAGAAGGTTTGAATCTCAGACCTAGCGAGGAGCTGGATTTACTGACCAAGTGGCTTGGCGGGGAGTCACTTCAGCACGCTCTAAGAATCAGAGCAGTCCACATCAATAACCCAGCAGTGGGTCTTGATAGACTGTGGCAAAGACTAAATAAAAACTATGGCTCTCCTGAAGTCATAGAAGCTTCACTTTTCAAGCGTCTTGAGAATTTCCCGAAATTCTCTGCTAAGGATAGTCGACAGCTTCTAGAGCTTGCTGATCTCCTCCTGGAGGTAGAAACCGCCAAAAATGAAGGCTACTTATCAGGCTTAAACTTCCTTGATTCCGCAAGAGGGATTAACTCAATTGTGGAAAAGCTCCCACATTACCTTCAAGAGTCGTGGGTTGCTCAAGGCACTAGATACAAACAAGAGCATTTGGTGCATTACCCTCCATTTTCATTCTTTGTTATTTTTATTAACTATCATGCGGAAATGAAAACAGACCCAAGCTTTTCCCTTGAAAGTTCTAGTGCAGCACCCCCAAAATCTGAGAGGACTCTAGAGAAGCAGTGGAAAGCTAAGTTTCCCGTCTCTGCTAACAAGACAGAAATTGAAGCCTCCAAATCTGCGGATAACAAAAAGCTATGCATGGATCCAGACAAGCTCTGCCCTATTCACAAGAAACCACACTCTTTGAAGAAATGTAGGGGTTTCAGAATGAAAACTTTGGATGAGAGGAAGAGCTTTCTCAGGGAGCATTCAATTTGCTACAAGTGCTGCATGTCAGTAACCCATAAAGCTAGAGATTGTAAGGCAGTTACTCACTGTTCAGAGTGCAACAGCGATCTGCACATTTCAGCCCTTCATGATGGTCCTCCACCATGGATGATAAGAGAGTCTTCCATTTCAACAGAGGAGCATGACAGAAAACAAACCGACCACGGCTCCCCTATCACAACATCCAGCTGCACAGAAGTCTGTGGGGAAGGCCTCCATGGCAAGTCATGTGCAAAGGTGTGTCTAGTCAATGTGTATCCCAAAGACTGTCCTGAACAAAAGAAGAAGATGTACGTAATTCTGGATGACCAGAGTAATGTGTCATTGGCCAGGTCTGCTTTCTTTGACGTATTCAACATTCAAGGACCTGTCTCTCCTTACACCTTGAAAACATGCTCTGGCATAACAAACACTAGTGGAAGAAGGGCCATGGGATTCATCATAGAAGCTCTACATGGGGGTGTGCCTCTGGCATTGCCAACACTTGTTGAGTGCAACTTGATTCCCAACAACAGAGAGGAAATTCCCACACCAGAGGCTGCTACTCATTATCCTCATCTTAGACCCATTGCTGGCAAAATCCCACCTCTTGACCCAGTAGCCGAAATCCTCCTATTGCTTGGAAGGGACATTATCCGTGTCCACAAAGTTCGCAGTCATTGTAATGGGCCACATAATGCACCATATGCCCAACGACTCGATTTGGGATGGGTAATAATAGGAGACGTGTGCCTGAAAGGAGCCCACAAGCCTAATGTGAATGCATTTAAGACCAGTATTCTGGAGAATGGTCGTCCCAGTTTCTTCAGACCATGTGTGAACCACATCAGTGTCAAAGAGAGGTTTACAAGTGACCAAGCAACTGCGCCTACGGAAAAATTGGGTCAAGATAACCTTGGTAAGCAGATCTTTAGTCGCACCATAGAAGACAACCAAGTGGCGCCGTCAGTTGAAGACAAACTTTTCCTCCATATTATGAATGAAGAGTTCTCCAAGGATGAATCTAACAGTTGGGTGGCCCCTCTCCCATTTCGGTCACCAAGACAGCGCCTGCCTAATAATAGGGAACAGGCCCTTAAACGTCTGATGTCTCTTCGACATACTTTGAAGAAGAAGCCAGAGATGAGGGACCACTACGTGCAGTTCATGGAGAAGATTTTCAGTAACGGTCATGCAGAACCAGCTCCTACTCTGGAACATGAAGATGAATGTTGGTACTTACCAAGCTTTGGTGTCTACCACCCTCAAAAGCCTGGTCAAATCAGGGTGGTGTTTGACTCCAGCGCCCAGTACAATAATGTGTCCCTGAATGACGTGCTACTCAAGGGCCCAGATCTAAATAACAGTCTAATCGGTGTGCTCGTCCGTTTCAGATGTGAACCCTTTGCGGTGATGGCTGACATTCAGCAAATGTTTCACAGCTTCTTAGTTAAAGAAGAGCATCGGGATTATCTCCGTTTCTTGTGGTTCCATGAACATAACCTTGATGGGGACATCGTGGAGTTTCGGATGAAGGTCCATGTGTTCGGTAATTGCCCATCTCCAGCAGTTGCCATCTATGGTTTGAAAAGGACAGCCATGGAAGGAGAAGGGGAATATGGAGCAGATACAAGACTCTTCGTGGAACGCCATTTTTACGTCGACGATGGACTTAAGTCATTTGCTACCACGAAAGAGGCAATTGATGTGCTAAAGAAAGCTCAGTGCATGTTGGCACAATCCAATCTGCGACTGCACAAAATAGCATCCAACAGCGCAGAAGTCATGGGAGCCTTTACAGATGAGGACCTTGCTAAGGAGCTCCAGGGTCTTGTGTTCGGGGAAGACTTTGCACCTCCACAACGAAGCCTAGGGCTCGGCTGGGACCTGTCCTCAGACAGCTTTACATTTCGAGTAGATCTCAGTGAGAGGCCTTTTACAAACGGGGGGTGCTGTCCACAGTCAATAGCTTGTACGACCCGCTGGGATTTGCCACACCTGTCAGCATCGAGGGTCGCTTGATATTAAGGGACATCACTTCTATTGCCTGTGATTGGGATGCACCGCTCCCAAAGGACAGCTACGAAAAATGGCAGAGATGGAGAGTTTCTCTTCAGGACTTAAAAGAGCTAAAGTTACCAAGGATGTACACATCACTTCCTTTGTCAAAGGCTAAAAGGAAAGTAATGTTTGTGTTTTGTGATGCATCCATCAAGGCGGTAGCAGCTGTTGCTTACCTGAGCGTAACAGACGGAGAAGGTCACAGTGAAGTCGGGTTCATTTTTGGGAAAGCTAAGCTTGCTCCAAAACCAGAGATCACAGTCCCACGACTCGAACTCTGTGCTGCGGTGCTAGCCGTTGAGATAGCAGAGCTGCTCCAGGAGGAGTTAGATATGACACTGGATGACGTGCAGTTCTTTACCGATAGCAGAGTGGTGCTGGGCTACATCGTCAGTGAGTCAAGACGCTTTTACGTTTATGTTCACAACCGTGTGCAACGCATCAAGCAGTCAACAAAAGCAAGTCAATGGAATTATGTGTCTACCAACAACAACCCAGCTGATCATGCAACCAGGTCACTACCAGCCAACCAGTTGTCCTTTTCTTCATGGCTAACAGGACCTAACTTTCTGACTGAGGTGGCACAGAGTCGGTGTTGCAAGGAGAGTTTCGGCCTAGTGGAACCTGATTCAGATCCAGAGGTACGTTCAGAGGGCACAACTTGTGTCACCAGCCTGGCTCACAACACGTTCAGCAGTGTACGTTTTGAGCGGTTCTCTACTTGGAAGACTCTTGTGAGGGCTGTTTCACTGCTCAAACACATTGCAAAGTCTTTCAGCCATGGATTTAAGCATCACGTCTGTCACGGCTGGCATAGGTGCAACATGCATCTCGGTGAAGAGCAACTGAACCAGGCTAAAGCCACAATAATCTTCACTGTTCAGAGAGAAGCATATTCAGATGAGGTCAGATGTCTCCAGCATGGTCAATCGGTCAGCAAATCAAGCCCGCTCAGCAAACTCCATGTTTTCGTCGACGTAAGTCAACTTCTCAGAGTTGGAGGCCGGCTAACGCAAGCCCAGCTTACGTCAGACGAATCGCACCCTATGCTCATCCCTGGAAGGCATCATGTTGCCCTGTTGTTGGTCAGGCACTTCCATAAGAGAACTTGTCACCAGGGTAGGCATTTTACAGAGGGAGCTGTGAGGGCAGCCGGATTCTGGATTGTTGGGGGAAAGAGGTTGATCAGCAGTGTGATTTTTCACTGTGTGATCTGTCGCAGGTTGAGAGGCAGACAAGAAGAGCAGATCATGGCTGACCTGCCTGCAGACCGACTGAGCACAGATCCTCCTTTCACGAACGTGGGTTTAGACGTGTTCGGTCCCTGGGTTGTTGTAACACGAAGAACCAGAGGTGGGCAAGCCAATGATAAAAGATGGGCCGTTATCTTCACTTGCATGAGCACTCGAGCAATCCATATAGAGGTCATTGAGTCCATGGACACATCCTCCTTCATCAATGCTCTCAGGCGATTCTTTGCCATCAGAGGACCGGTAAAGCAGTTAAGGTCCGACTGTGGTACCAACTTTGTGAGTGCTTGCAGGGAGCTTCAGATCACGAAGAAGGGTTGTGACAACAGACAAATTGGAAGCTACCTCTTGGATCAAGGGTGTCGGTGGCTGTTCAACCCTCCGCATGGTTCGCACATGGGTGGATCCTGGGAGCGAATGATCGGCATTGCACGGCGCATCCTTGACGCCATGCTTCTGGAACAGGGTTCGGCAAAGCTTACGCATGATGTCCTAGTGACCCTTATGGCCGAAGTGACAGCAATAGTAAATTCAAGGCCACTCACACCAGTTTCTACAGATTCGGACCAGCCAATCATTCTCACCCCAGCTATGCTGCTCACTCAGAAAGTAGGCACAGCACCAGTACCACTTGGTCAATTCGATGGAGCGGACCTTTTCAGAAATCAATGGCGGCGTGTCCAGAGCCTAGCTAATACATTCTGGGATCGCTGGAAAAAGGAATACATTAACGAACTCCAAGGACGTCGGAAATGGAGAACTGAAAGGCCTAACCTTCAAGAAGGAGATGTTGTGCTATTGAAGGATAGCCAAGTGAAAAGGAATGACTGGCCAGTTGCACTGGTTACCAGGACATTTCCTAGTCAAGATGATAAAGTCAGGAAGATAGAAGTAAGGATTGTAAAGAATGGTGAACAGAGACTGTTTTTAAGACCCGTGACAGAGGTCGTTCTTCTTGTTTCTAAGGAAACAATCTAGAGGGAAATGTGAATGCATACTGTGATACACCTTATCCTATGTTATTACTTAACTTGGTATTTTACCAAGTTAGGCGGGGAGTGTTCTGGTTCCAGTGGATTTAGTTTGTTATACTGACATCTAGTGGTAGGGGGGACTTAAAACTTATGTTCGAGGTAGGTCCTCCATTTTGTCTGAGGGCGCAGCAGCGTAATGAGGCATGGCAGAATCCAAATCCATCCTCTCTTTTATGATCTTGATTTCGCACAAATTGTGAGTATTATTTTCAGTTGGACATTTTTCTGATGAGTAGCAAGCTCATTGTATGCAGATTGACATTTCTTATTGTTCAATGACCTCATAATCAGAGCTGGTGATCACATGGCAATGTTCAATCAGAAACAACTGTGTTATTGTTAGATTCTTTCTTAATGTTTCAGAGTTGTCTTTAATCAGTTGTATATTGAATAGGGTGTGCAACTGGTACAAATGTAGATTGTTTCATGGTATAAGTGATTTCAATGTAACACTGTTATCCATTTCTTTGTCGTTATGTCAATGTTAACAGTTTCACAAAAGAGGACGTCCAATAAACAACCTCAACGTCAGCTCCTGTCTGAAGTGTTCTATTGGGCAAGTGTTTAGCTCACTGTCTAACCATGTATTCGGTACAGCACCTGGTGAGGGCAGTAGAAGCATTCAGTGGCATGTTTAGTCATGGCGGCTACTGGTGAAACAACATGGCATCCTAAACAATCCAAGGTTTGGGACAATTTCACCTTTGACAAAGGAAAAAATGGTCCATTAAATTTATATGAGCAGCAAACCTGATTGAAATTTTGGAATGAAGTATCCATCTTCCGTGTGTTTACTACCACATTTTAAATAACTGTGTGTGAGCGTTTCAATAGTGTGTGAGAGCGCATTTCAGTAGTGTGTGTGAGAGCATTTCGTGTAAACAGGAAGGCGTTTCAAGTAAACAGGAAGGTGTTTTGTGTAAACAGGAAGTTGTTTTGGCTAAACAGGAAGTTGTTTTTTTGCTAAACAGGAAGGCGTTTCAGTAGTGTGTGTGAACGTGTTTCAGTAGTGTGTGCGTGAGCATTTCAGTAATAATGTCCCTAACGGCCCCTCATACACCTAAATCCTCTTCTCTGATTGGTCCCTGCAGTCTATATACCCTTTGATCAACATCATTATCTGCACAATTACATAGACTATTGTCATCACTTCCTGTTAGTTTTCTTCCTATTATTTGCCCATTCTGTATCAAGTACTGTCTGCCACATAAATACTCAGCCTCACTTCAAGTTGAAAAAAAAAATGTAAAGAATGTCATATTTTACTAGATGTTGTATTTAAAGTATCAAAGATGTGCACTAATGTTCTAAATATCAAAATGTTTTAGCAACTCAACCTTCCTCACTTGTTAAGGATACAGCCAATTATAATGAATACAACTGACAGTCTATTGCCATGCCTCTATTTCTTTTTTAAAAATGCAGAGATGTGTGTTACACTGCCATTCAGTGTTTACTTACTCTTGCTTCCTATTGCACACATTGCCATATAGACAGCAACTATAATGTAAAAAACAAACAAACAAACAAACAAACAAACAAAAACGGGGTCAAGAGATTTCATAAGAATTTCTTACTAATGAATTTTTGATGTCATTTCAGGGATGTACAAATACAAGACAAATATTGCACCAAGTATTTAAATTTCTTGATCTTTTCATCTATCTGGTTGTTCTGTTTTTATGATCCATCCCTTCAGTCAAAGTGGTCCTGGCTGAGGGGCCAGAGAAAGGTTCCTTTCTCCAGAACCAGTCTCCTGGAGAGGGGCTGGACTCTGTTCCTGTCTGGAGTTGCCCTCGGTGAGAGGCGGTGAGCTGGGGTGGGTATGCTTGTATCCCCACAGCTATCTACCTGTTCATTGGAGTTTTCACCGGTAGACGCGAGGGTTCCTTCCCTGCGCCTTTGGGCTAGACAACAGGTCCTGACTGTTGTTTGCACTTACGCACCAAATGACAGTTCAGAGTACTCAGGTTTCTTGGAGTTGCTAGGCGGGGTGCTCCATCCAGTGCCTCCATCGTCCTACTGGGAGACTTCAATGGATCAATGTGAGCACTGAGCAAAGACAGTGAGACCTGGAGGGGCATTATTGGGTGGAATGACCTGCCAGATCTGAATCCGAATGGTGTTTTGCTATTGGACTTCTGTGCAAACTATATTTTATCCATAATGAACATCATGTTCGAAAATAAGGATGTCCATAAATGCATGTGGCACCAGGACACCCTAGGTTGTAGATCAATGACCGATTTTGTAATCGTACCATCAGATCTGTGGTCGTATGTTCTGGACACTCGGGTGAAGAGAGGAGCTGAGCTGAGGTGGTGAGTTGAATCAGACTGGCAGACTGGGGTGGTGGTCCTCATCCTTACAAAGCAGGAAAAGAGGGTGTGCTCCAACTATTGGGATCACACTCTTCAGCCTTCCTGGTAAGGCCTATGCCAGGGTGCTGGAAAGGAGGGTCTGTCCATTAGTCAAACCTCAGATTCAAGAGGAAGAATGCGGTTTTCGACCTGGTCATGGAATGCTAGACCAGCTCTTTATCTTCTCAAGCATGTCCGAGTGTGCGTGGGAGTTTGCCCAGCCAGTCTACATGTTCTTTGTGTAATTTTCATCTTAGTTACCGAACACTGGGCCAGCTCTTTATCCTCTCGAGAATATTGCAAGGGAGTTTGCCCATCCATTATAAATGGAGTTGGAGAAAGCATTCAACCACGTCCCTCAGGGAATCCTGTTGGGGGTGCTGCAGGAGTATCAGGTGTCTGGTCTATTCAGTCCCTGTACAACCGCAGATTGGTCCAGATTGCTGGTAATAAGCCGGACTCATTTCCCGTGGGTTTTGGACTCCACCAGGGCTGGCCTTTGTCACCGATTATGTTCATAATTTTTATGGAAATAATTTCTAGGTATGGCCAAGTGACAGACGGCTTCTGCCTGGCGGGCACAAAAGGGACGCCGTCAATTTACCGGTCAGTCTAGGTCCCTATCCTATCCTATACACAAGATTTTGGTAGTGACCAAAAGAACAAGATCACAGATACAAGCAGCAGAAATGAGCTTCCTCTGATGGGTGGCTGGCCTGTCTCTTAGAGACAGGGTGAGGAGTACAGTCATTTGGGATGTGGCTCCACCACATCGAAAGGAGCCAATTGAGGTGGTTCGGGGCAGACCTGGGACACACTGGACAGATCATGACCGTTTCCCAATATGCGTACTTGTGTGGACTTGTGTACTTGTGAAACGTCATCAGTCTCAGCCCAAGTACTGTTCCAAATCAAAGTTCACATAAAGGCAATTTTGCTCAAAATACCTGGATGTGTTCTTGCTCCGCCCCTTCTATCGAGTCTGCATCGGTGGTGACTTGTGTTGACTTGGTGCAGCCAAGTATCCCAGAATGCATTTCGAATGAAACTCAAACATAACAACAGCAAAGTAGACCGGCTAAAACTGTGAGTAAATTTTGAAATATTACTGCTCCTGTGACACAAAACAAACTTTTAGAGTGTTTTCAGGCAAGAATGTAGATGTGTAAACATCAAATATCTGCTCAGTTTATCAAGATATTGCTTATCTGCAAAAGTGCTTTGACATTTTCAGAGAGGTTCGTTCCGCTGCTCTAACAGCAGCTGCCTGCTCGCCAGCCGGACGAGGCTCGCTATATGTGGGGAGAACGCCTGACTGTCAGCACATCATTTTCAAAACTCCTGCTGGTTTTTGCTGTTGAGGGGAAGTTAAACAGATATAATTCACTCAGATGATGTTTGGTTTATTTCCGTGTTTCATTTGTTCCTGAGCAAATCAAAAAATTGATATTAAGAATATTTTACTCAGGAAGCAACACAAGAGCCTTTTCACTGGGAACGGGAACATCGCAGCAGCATGTTGATGCTGTTTATGGAGATCGTGAAGACTGATGACAAGCCTACTCCGGAAATGATGAAATTATATTATTTAAAATGTTAATATTTATTTGACTGTATTCTAAAAATCTGCCTGTTGTAAGTGGTGGAAGTCTTCTGGAATAAAATTAACAATTTTAACATCTGACCTGTTTTTGTTCAGTAAGTAGCAGAGCTGTGCATATATGTACACTGCTCAAAAAAATAAAGGGAACAACATAACACAATATAACTCCAAGTAAATCAAACATCTGTGAAATCAAACTGTCCACTCAGGAAGCAACACTGATGCTGTTGTGCAAATGGAATAGACAACAGGTGGAAATTATTGGCAATTAGCAAGACACACTCAATAAAGGAGTGGTTCTGCAGGTGGGGACCACAGGCCACTTCTCAGTACCTATGCTTTCTGGCTGATGTTTTGGTCACTTGAATGTTGGTGGTGCTTTCACACTTGTGGTAGCATGAGACGGACTCTACAACCCACACGAGTGGCTCAGGTAGTGCAGCTCATCCAGGATGGCACATCAATGCAAGCTGTGGTAAGAAGGTTTGCTGTGTCTGTCAGCGTAGTGTCCAGAGGCTGGAGGCGCTACCAGGAGACAGGCCAGTACACCAGGAGACGTGGAGGAGGCCGTAGGAGGGCAACAACCCAGCAGCAGGACCGCTACCTCCACCTCTGTGCAAGGAGGAACAGAAGGAGCATTGCCAGAGCCCTGCAAAATGACCTCCAGCAGGCCACAAATGTGCATGTGTCTGCACAAACGGTTAGAAACCGACTCCATGAGGATGGTATGAGGGCCCGACATCCACAGATGGGGGTTGTGCTCACAGCCCAAAACCGTGTAGGACGCTTGGCATTTGCCAGAGAACAAGTTTGTACTTGCATACTTGAGTATTGAGAAATGGCCCATATCTCTTGGCTGGCCTAGGAACACTTCGGTGTCCTCTCAGATGAACTGCAGGAGATGGCTGGTGAGAGGGAGGTCTGGGCTTCTATGCAACTTGGCCCCGGATAAGTGGAAGAAAATGGCTGGATGGATGGAATTCTTGAGTCATTTAAAACTTGTTATTCTCACCTCCCTGATATGTCTGCTACTGAAGTTTTCTCACCTGAATCCTCTCCTCTGATTGGTCCCTGTAGTATTTCTACCATTTGATCACTAACCTTTATTTGCCAGATTGTCTAGTTTTTATTATTCTCTGTTTACATTTTTTTCTCCTATCAGTATCTTGATTCCTTGAACCATTGCTTTTTGCTTCAATAAACCTTTTTTGTATTATACAGTAGCTTGCAAAAGTATTCATACCCCTTGAACTTTTCCATATTTTGTCACATTACAATCAAACAAATATATTTCACTGGAATTTAATGTGAAAGACCAATACAAAGCGGTATACAATTGCCTGATGACTGCTAATGACTAAAAAGAGTCCATCTGTGTGTAATCTAATCTCAGTACAAATACAGCTGCTCCGTGACGGCCTCAGAGGTTGCTTAAGAGAATATTGGGGAGTAAACAGCATCATGAAGTCCAAAGAACACACCAGACAGGTCAGGAATAAGGTTGTGGAGAAGTTTAAAGCAGGCTTAGGTAGTGATGAGAAAATTAAGCTTTTGTGAAGCACTGAACCACTTGAACCAATTGTTTTGAAAATAGGTTCATTACTCGAAGCTTCAATTATAGCGCCCTCTCCTGGAAAAGTGCAATGTTTTCATCTATACACCTGCATGCACGCGCTCACACACCTCAGTGCTCTGAAGCATCTTTGCATTGTTTGAGGCGCACACGTTATGACCAAATATCATGATATCAGGTTCTATTTACAAATAAAGATGGATGAATGTGTGTGTTGTGTTATTGAGCAGAGTACTGGGAAAACGTGGCATTAACTGGGTGTGCTTGTGTAACTACCGCTTTTTGCGTTAATCTTGATATGACAGTGTCCGTCATCACGTTCCAAGGACGAGCCAGCAAAGGTTGTCTTTAATTCATAACTCAGCAGTAACTGTTGGCCATAACAACGCTAAAACTGTGAGAGTATGAACCTGGCTGACTGTCTCGCTCTCGCTCCTTCACTCGTAACCAGCGAATCACCTGAACCAGTCACGTGATTCATTCCGAGAACGAAGCAGTTGCTGCTTCATACATCATATGTCACATGATTTTTTTCACTCTGAAGCAAGCTTTGAAGCAGTAGTTCCATGGAGTTGTAAGCCCAGGGTTCAAAGCACATATCGAAGCTTCAGTTTCACACTCTCATCACTAGGCTTAGGCTATAAAAAGATTTCCCAAGCTTTGAACATCTCACGGAGCACTGTTCAATCCATTATCTGTCGTGCACTGCACAAATGTGGTCTTTATGGAAGAGTGGCAAGAAGAAAGCCATTGTTAAAAGAAAACCATAAAAAGTCACGTTTGCAGTTTGCCAGCAGCCATGTTGGGAACACAGCAAACATGTGGAACAAGGTACTTTGGTCAGATGAGACCAAAATTGAACTTTTTGGCCAAAATGCCAAACACTAAGTGTGGCGGAGTATTAACACTGCACATCACTCTGAACACACCATCCCCACTGTCAAATATGGTGGTGGCAGCATCATGCTCTGGGGCTGCTTCTCTTCAGCAGGGACAGGGAAGTTGGTCAGAGTTGATGGGAAGATGGATGGAGCCAAATACAGGGCAATCTTGGAGGAAAACCTGTTGGAGTCTGCAAAAGACTTGAGACTGGGGCGGAGGTTCACCTTCCAGCAGGACAACGACCCTAAACATAAAGCCAGGGCTACAATGGAATGGTTTAAAACCAAACATATTCATATGTTAGAACGGCCCAGTCAAAGTCCAGACCTAAACCCAACCGAGAATTTGTGGCAAGATCTGAAAACTGCTGTTCACAAACGCTCTCTATCTAATCTGACTGAGCTGGAGCTGTTTTGCAAAGAAGAATGGGCAAAAATTTCAGTCACTAGATGTGCAAAACTGGTAGAGACATACCCTAAAAGACTAATTTGTAATTGCAGCAAAAGGTGGTTCCACAGAGTATTGACTCAGGGGGGCTGAATACTTTGGCACACCGCACTTTTCAGTTTTGTATTTGTAAAAAATGTTTTGAATCATGTATAATTTTCTTACCACTTTGTGTTGGTCTTTCACATTAAATTCCATTGAAATATATTTATGTTTGTGGTTGTAATGTGACAAAATATAGAAAAGTTCAAGGGGTATGAATACATTTGCAAGCCACTGTATCTAGATCCTCTGAACTGACTCTGAAATTCTGCTCTTAAACGTTATCATTGTACTCCTTTCATTCATGTTCAGTTATCTTTATCTTCAAGCTGTGACTGACAGTTTTAGTTTTTCCTTTTGAAACAAACTCACAGGCTGTTGGAATATTTCTAGGTACAAGAGGTCCTTCAATCACTTTGCTGTTGTCTTTGTTGACAGCAATGAAGGCGGTGAAAGAACTGCTCACTCCTGATTGGACACTGAGCTTCACCACCTTCTCCTTTACTCCTCCATCCTGCTGTCCTCTGTGCTCTCTCTCCTCCATCTCCAGGGCGCGAATAAGGGTCCGAGCACCCAACCTGTGGACCGTTAATCTGCAGACAAAGGAAAACATCATAGAATCATAATGTTTGTTATTTTTCTTACATTAGTTTAACAGTAACTTGCATCTATTTTTATACTATTGTATCCCCTTTAGGGTTTCACCATTGCCATGGGCAATGCAATAGTTTCTTCCATGTGTTGAGAAATTCATGAAAATATACTTATTTGGGAAAATAGTATAAAGTAAATAGTATGAAGATCACAAAAGAGCACAAGAGAAAATGCAACTAGACACAGTGTCTGTGAGATCATCTAAGTCAGAAAATGACTGCTCCCTCTTTAAAATGGGCTTCAATACAGTGGACCATCATATCACCCGGTCTCATCAGGAAAACTGGGTGGGCATTAAGGGTGTTGTTTTAGATTGATAGGTAGGATCTGAACCAGAGAGAAGTTTTTGTCTGTACTTCAGTCTGTATGGTTGATCAAATCCACAGATAAGAAGTGTCAAAAACACATACGCCATGCCCATGATCGATCACTATTATTTCACTGCAAAGAATTCAGGAAATTAACACAAACTAAAAAACATGGCTACCTCTGCCAACTGCTATTAGTGCAGCACCCTGAAGGAGGAGGAGGTGATTCTTGGTTTCTCAACAGTTAGCCCTTTTGGTGCACCTAACAACATGACTCTGTCTCAGTCAAACTTTGCTGTTTGGTTGTGGGAAGGGAGTTGGAGAAGTAGCTGCAGCAGAAAAGTTAATGCTATCACCTTACTTTGATCATAATGTTTGTAGACAAGCTTAGGCGGCAGTATATAGTAAATGGTAAATGGACTAGTTCTTATATAGTGCTTTTCTACTCTGTCTGAGCACTCAAAGCACTTATAGACATTGCTCAAGTTCTGTTGTGTGCAGGTTTCCAGTCATAACATTTTGCACTCAGTCTCACTCATCAACTGCTTCCTGACACCATTTCTCTGGCACAATTCTGACATCAAATTCAGTTGGTTTTACCAATCTTTTCTGTTATGCATACATGTTTTATGTTGTAGTTACATTGTGTAGATAGTGAGTCATTTTACTGGCTTGAGTTAACTTAGCTGGGCTTGTTTTTACTGACTGTGAAAGAGGCTAGTAACTTGAGTAAAACTTGAGTAAAACAAGAACAATTGCCCATCAGCTTGAGAAAGTCCTGTGCTGTGTTTCACTCAACACTAAAGCTGCACCTGTTCCCTAGACCTCAACATGTAGTAATTGTTGTGGTATATGAACATGAACCAAAAATATTTTTAGCTGGAACTTCAGTTAAGAAAATCTGGAACTTATCAAACTGTTTGTCGGGATTTCTGCTAAGAGTTATCATTTGTGATTGGCCACTTCATTCAATTCATTTCAGGTTTATTTATATAGCACTAAAACAGAACAATAGTTGCTTAAAGGTGCTTTATATACACTGAGCTGAAAACCCTATAATATTAAAGAGCAAACCCCAGCAATTAGATGATCCCCCATGAACAAGTTCTTGGCAATAGTGGGAAGGAAAAACTCCCTTTGAACAGGAAGAAACCTCCAGCAGAACCAGGCTCAGGGAGGGGCAGTCATCTGCCATGGTCGGTTAGGGGTGAAAGAAGAGAGGCGAGTGAGAGGCGCAGGACAGAAGTCAAAGTATGGGAGAGAGAACCAGAGTTTATTAATCACTAATGCTGGTTTAAACCTCTAAATGAAAAGTGTTGTATAAACTCATGGTGAATGGAGAAGCATGACTTCATGGAAAACCCCCAGCAGACTAAACCTGTTGCAGCATAACTAAGTGATTGCTCAGGGTCACCTGATCCAGCCCCAAAAGGAAAGTTTTAAGCGTAGTCTTAAAAGTATAGAGGGCACCTGTCTGGGATCTGGTTCCCCTGAAGAGGGGCCCGACAGCTGAAGGCTCTGCCTCCTACTCTATTTTTAAAAACCCTAGGAACCACAAGAAAGCCAGCAGTCTGAGAGTGAAGTGCTCTATTGAGACAATATGGTACTATGAAATTTTTTAGAGCTTACCAATGGGCTGCTATACATAATGGGACCTGATTACTCAAGACCTTGTATGTGAGGAGAAGGATTTTAAATCCAATTCTGGATTTAACAGGGAGCCAGTGAAGAGAAGCCAATATGGGAGAAATATGTTCTCTCTCTCTAGTCCCTGCCAGCACTCTTACTGCAGCATTCTGGATAAACTGAAGGCTTTTCAGGGAGCATTTACAGTGACCTGATAATAGTTTTCCAGCATCACTCTGAGAGGTAATTTTCCTAATTTGAGCCATATTGTGCAAATAAATGAAGACAGTCCTACATATGTGCTGAATGTGCACACTGATCAAAGATGACTGATGATTCATCGCAGTGTTACTGGAGGCCATCCAGATTAAGTATTTGGTTAGACGTCATGTTTCTAAGATTGTTTGGGCCAAGCACAGTTTTATCTGAATTTAGAAGCAGGAAATAAGAGGCCATCTAGTCCTCGATGTCTTTTAAGACATTCCTATAGTTTAATTGATTTGTGTCACTGGGCTTTGTGTATAAATAGTTAAGAAAGCAAAGAGAATATTTTTAAAAGGAATTTGTCATAGATAACAGTGCATTGAACTTACTGCCGCTAAAGGTAGGTGTTTCTACTGTTAAAGTCCAGAATATTTTTTTTCAAATAATGCAGTACTGTCATGGGGTACACTTTGAAGATTTATAAATGAAAGAAAGTTACCCTCATGCTGTAATTTATGTTTCTATTGCTCACATACAATGAGGATGGCAACCTCTGGTGCAAGATATGCTGTGTCTGTCTCTATATAACCCCAGTCATCAGATTAAAGCAGTCCTGACAGCATCATTCCTGGATTCCTTTCTGCAGCTGATTGATTTGCCCTGAGAGTCAGACAGGCTACGTTTTCTTCTTTAAACAAACAGAACACTGTGACGTTGTGCAATGCACAGAGAAATCTTTTGTGCTTTACAAAAACAGGCACTGAAAAAACACAAATTAGTTGCTGTTGGTGAGCTACCCGTGTGTGTCAAGTGTTTTTGTTTTTAGACAGCATGTGTATTTTACACTAAAGGGGACAGATTTGTTTCACAATCTTTGGACTGGAGTCCAAACACTGGCTTCTTAATTTCACACAGAATTAGTTATTTCAAAGCAGACTGAGATTTTTCTGTCATTTTTACTGTTTGTCTTCAGTAATGAAATACAGATACCCCTAATCAAAGTATAAAGAAAATATCCATTCCTCCATGAATCATCATCTTATCATGGTGGAGAGGTTTGTGTGTGCCAGTGATCCCAGGAGCTATTTTGTTCGGGGGTTTTGCCCCCTGGTTGGGTCTCCCATGGCAAATTGGTCCTTGGTTAGGGGCCAGACAAAGAGTGATTCCAATGAACCTTATGAGAGAGACATCAAGGAAACAGTTTACTCTGCCCAAGACAGGGTTAAAGGGGCCTCACTCTGGATCCAGGCCTGGGGAGGGAGCTTGAAGGAGAGCGTCTGGTGGCAGGGCATTAGCCCTTGATGCTTGGCCACCGCAGCCTGAAGAGAAGACATGGGCCGGCTGCCTGTTGGCCCATCACCCAAAGGAGGTGTCGTAGGGATCTGGTGCAATGTGTGTCAGATGGCACCCAAGGGTGGAGGCCATGGTGGAACAATCCCTGGCTATTAAGGCTGGCTATCAGGATATGGAATGTCACCTCTCTGGTGGGGAAGTAGCCTGAGCTAGTGTGTGAGGTTGAGAGATATTGGGTAGATACAGTCGGGCTCACCTCAATATATGGCCTGAGCTCTGCAACCAGTCTCCTGGAGAGGGGCTGGACTCTGTTCCAGCCTGGAGTTAACTGGATAAGAGGGCTGCTTCCCTGCACCTTCAGGCCAGGAAACAGGTCCTGACTATTGTTTGCTCTCATGCGCCAAATAACAGTTCAGAGTACCCAGCCTTCTTGAGTCGCTGGGCAGGGTGCTCAAGGGTGCTCCATCGTCCTACTGGAAGACTTCAACACTCACGTGAGAAATGGCCTGCCTGATCTGAACCCGAGTGGTGTTTTGTTATTGGACTTCCACAGTTTGTCCAGAACGAAGATAAGAATGTCCATAAGTGCACATGGCACCAGGACACCCTAGGTGACTGGTTGATGATCAATTTTGTAATTGTATCATCAGATTTGCAACCGTACTGTGCTGCCCTTTGGGCAGTTCGATTTAATTGTTTTTCTGTTTAAAGAATGTAATAATTCTGCTATTTAAATATTCTGTTTGGAAGTAGAAATTAGTAGAAGTTTAGAAGAAGCGATTTTAGGTGTATGTCGTGATGTCACATTGTCACTTCCTATTTACGCACGATGTCACTTCCTGATGTTAAAAAGCATGGCAGCCATGTTCACCAAGTGCTGAGCACAATCTGCTTCATCAGTGTTGATGCATCATAGAAGCAGTGCCTTTTCATCAGAATGCCATTGAAGAATATGTTAAGTTTTAGTAAATGGTCAAGCTTATTACAACTCTGCGTCTTCATTGGAGCTGGTTTAACTAGGTGTTTAGTCCGAGTTTCAACACACTGCACAAGAACACTACACTTATGTTCTGGATACTTGGGTCAAGAGAGGAGCTGAGCTGTCAACTGATCACCACCTAGTGGTGAGTTGGATCAGGTGGGGGGGGGGGGGGGGGGGGGGGGATGCTGGACAGACCTGGTACACCTAAACATATAGCAAGGGTGCGCTGGAAAAGCCTGGCAGTGGCTCCAGTCTATGAGATCTTAAACTCCCATCTCTGGCAGCTGAGGACATTGAATCTGAATGGACCATGTTCCATTGTTGAGGCTGCTGCTCAGAGCTGCAGCTTCTAAGTGGTTGGTGACTGTCATGGTTGTAATTCCTGTACCAGATGGTAGACACCGGAGGTGAAGGGAGCCATCAAGCTGAAGGAAGAGTCCTATCGGGCTTGGTTAGCCTGTGGGACTACTGTGCCACTGGATAGGCAGGCTGGGGTGGGAGTCCCCATCTTTACAAAAGGAGACCAGAGGGTGTTCTCCTACTATCGGGGGATCACACTCCTCAGTCACCCTGGGAAGGTCTATGCCACGGTGCTGGAAAGGAGGGTCTGTCTGCTAGTCAAATCCTCGGATCCAAGAAGAACAGTGTGGTTTTTGTCCTGGTTGCAGAGTACTGGACCAGCTCTTCATCCTCTCGAGGATACTCAAGTGTGTGTGGGAGTTTGCCGAGCCATTTTACATTTGTGCTGTGGACTTGGGGAAAGCATTCGGTTGCATCCCTTGGGGAATCCTATGGGGGGTGGGGGTACTGCAAGAGTATGGAGTGTTTGGTCCGTTGTTGTGGGCCATTCAGTCTCTGTACAACCAAAGTGAGAGATGAGTTGGAATCCACCAAGGCTGCCCTTTGTCACTGATTCTCTTCATAATTTTTATGGACAGAATTTCTAGGCGTGACCAAGTGACAGGAAATTTCTGCCTTGGTGGCCTCAGAATCTCATCTCAGCTTCTAGTGGATGATGTGATCCTATTGGCTTTAACGGGTGGAGGCCTCCAGCTTGCACTGGAACAGCTCGCAGCTGAGTGTGAAGCTGTTGGTATGAGAATTAGCATCTCTAAGTCTGAGGCCATGGTCCTTGACTACTTAGTTGGAAAAGAATGGAGTTCCCACTCCGGCTCAGGGATGAGTTTCTGCCCCAGGAGGAGGAGTTTAATTAACTTGGGGTCTTGTTCACGAGTGATGGGAAAAGGGAGCCGGAGACTGACAGATGGATTGGGGCTGCATCTGTAGTTCTTCAAAAGCTGCACCGGTTTGTTGTGGTGAAGAGGGAGCTGAGCGTGAAAGCAAAGCTTTATTGGTCAATCTATGTCCCTACCCTCACATATGGTTATGAGCTTTGCATAATGAGCGACAGAACAAAATTGCAGATACAAGCGGCAGAAATCAGCTTCTTCTAAACCAGTGGTCTCAAACTCAAATGGCCTGGGGACAACTACTACTGGCATCTCAGTGGAAGGCCACTGTGTTTTATACACTCTTGATCAAAATCTTAAGACCAGTTAAAAAATTGCAAGAATTTGCATTTTGCACTACTGGATCTTAAGAAGGTTCTACGTAGAGCTTCACAATGCTAAAAGATGAAACCGGCGCAAGAGACAAAAACTTTTGAGCAGGGAATTTATTGAAAACTGCATTTACACTCAAACATAATTTTTTCAGCTGATCTAAAGTTTAAGACCATAGCCTTTAAAAGCCAAAAGCTGTGCAAAAATATGGATTCCATGTCATTTTCTGTCAAGTCTTTACACTGTCAAGACCCCCTGATGGCAAAAGCAAAAAAGCTCACTGACTTTGAACGTGGTAGGATTGTTGAGCTGCATAAGCAAGGCCTCTCACAACGTGCCATTGCTGCTAAGATTGGATGCAGTAAGACAGTCATTTTGCATTTTTAAATGATCCTGAGGGTTATGGAACAAAAAAGTCAAGTGGTAGACTCAAAAAAATGTCACCAGCACTGAGCCACAGCATTCGATTGGCTGTCCGTCAAGACAGGCATCATGATTTGGGGTGCGTTTTCCTTCAGTGGAACAATGGAGCTTCAGGTTGTGCAGGGGCATCAAACAGCAGCTGGATATGTGGAGATGTTGCAGCGGGCATCCCTCATGACTGAGGGCCCTCGTCTGTGTGGTAATGACTGGGTTTTTCAACAGGACAATGCTGCAGTTCACAATGACAAAGGACTTCTTCCAGGAGAATAACATCACTCTTTTGGACCATCCTGCATGTTCCCCTGATCTAAATCCGATTGAGAACATTTGGGGATGGATGGCAAGGGAAGTTTACAAAAAGGGACATCAGTTCCAGACAGTGGATGCCCTTCGTGAAGCCATCTTCAACACTTGGAGCAACGTTCCCACTAGCCTCCTGGAAACACTGGCATCAAGCACGCCTAAAGGATTGTTTGAAGTGATCAGCAAGAATGGTGGAGCTACTCATTACTGAGTCCTTTTTTTGACAATTTGATTTCTATTTTGAGGGGGGTTTTTGGTTTTTTTTTTGAGCTATGGTCTTAAACTTTTGATTGGCTGAAAAAATCATGTTTGAGTGTAAATGCAGTTTTCAATAAATTCCCTGCTCAAACGTTTTTGTCTCTTGCGCCGATTTCTTCTTTTAGCATTGTGAAGCTCTACTTAGATCCTTCTTAAGATCCAATAGTGCAAAATGCAAATTCTTGCAATTTTTTAACTGGTCTTAAGATTTTGATCAGGAGTGTATATATAGTGCATTAATCCGGTCTGTCACAGTGTTTGCCGACAGAGCAACATAATCAAAATAAACTCTTCTTTTCAGCTACTAAATACAACAAAATAATTGATACATGATAAAAACTGTGATATTTTTTTCTAAATACAATAATAAACATGAATCTTGGATGGGTCCACCTGACTCCTATCCCCAGTGTTGTTAAATATAAATGTGAACTACTGAATGTGGACTAGTTCTCATATAGCTCTTTTCTACTCTAGTTGAGTACTCAGAGTGTTGTATATGAGCGTTACACAGGTCACCCAACCTAGTTCATTAAGGCCGTCACACTCTGGACACATTGCGCTTTTGTGAATAAATCGTCCTCATAAAACGCACTGAGAAAAAAATTAAGTCAACATCAAGTGATGATGTAATGAAGTCCTGATGTTTCTAAAGAAGAGATTCTGGTTTCATCCAACTCAGAAGAAATCGGCAGCAAGGACAGTTTCATGGTTTGATCCCAGAGCTGAAGTCTGTGATATTTCAGGATGTTAGTGGGCAGTTTGAGCTCTTGTTGGCAGAGCTGGGATCACATCTGAGGCAGAGAAATTATTTCAGAGAGCCGACTGACCCGGAGCAGCATGAAGCTGTGTCTGAGGTAACATTGTGTTATTTTACTGTTCCCACTTCACTGCATATTCAGTGTATGGGTGCGCTCTTTGCGGTATAAGCTCACACGTTGCTAAATGCAGCGCTTTGATTGGTCAGAAGTCAGAAAAATCAAACTTAATCCAAAAAAATAACTGCCAGCAAAATCGTCCTGTGAAATGATGCAGTCGTGTGAATGGCTGCATTAACCTCCTGAGACCCTGCGTCCACATATGGGGACATTAGATTTTGGCACCTTATACTTCATTGTGCTCAACAGTATTTTATACTTTGTTAAGTCATGTTGTTTTTGTTGTGTTATGCTATAAAATAATCCCAGTGTCCACATCTGAGGACAACAACCATGTAACAAAATACAACTTCCTGTTCAAAGGGGAAGCTTAGTATATATACTTATCAGGTCCATCTAATCACAAATATCTAGGAGAAATTGAAAATGCATCGCAAACAGGAGCTTTGGTCTCAGGAGGTTAAGAACACGTGAGTCCGAAAAATATTTTTAGTGCACAAAATTTATGGGTCCGGTGTGTAAAGCCCTTTCAACAGGTACGGGAACCGGTGAAGATTGTGGGTTTAAGTTTAGCAGTAATGTATTACGTGACCGAGACAAGCATCATGACACGTGTCAAGAGTGAATCATAGACGGATCTAATGGAGAGAATCCACCCATTTTTCAAAATAAAATGTTCAGACTCATGATAAATACAACAGAAATAATGTAATTAATTAATTTTTTCAGTGCGGCCCAGAACCAAATGACCTGCTGACTGGTACCTGGGGATATCTGATTTAAATTACATGAGAAATGGTTGTCTTAATTGGAGGGGAAAGCGAAATCTTAAAAAAATGACTCAAAGGACCAAATTGTATTATACTTTTGACATCAATTTGCGGGCTGAAAGAGGGGGGGCGGGGGCCGGAAGTGGCCCGTGGGCTAGGAGTTTGAGACCCCTGCTCTAAATGTTGGCTGGCCTCTCCTGCAGAGAAAGGGTGAGGAGTGCATTCATCCGGGAAGGGGTCACGGCTCAGAGTCGCTGCTCCTCCACATTGAAAGGAGCTAGAATGCCTTCTTCTCTTGAGAGAGAGGTCTGGGCTTCTCTACTTAAGCTGCTGCCCTCCAGCCCCAGATCAAAGAAAATATAATCAAAAAAAGTGACTGCAAGATGTTAAACAGTAGAACTGTTTCCAAGTACGTAGTGTCATGTTTCTGAAAAGCTGCTATTATTTTAAGCTCAACACACGTAAGCTCATAACTCAAAGCACAACAACGCTGCCTGTATTAAATGATTTTACCCAGTGTCTTCTGCAGGTCTGAGACTGAAGTGCAGCTGGTTCTCAGAGGGATGACCTGCCAGGCTGTACTTCACTGTCACACAGCCCTCTGCTGCCTCTGAGCTCTGAGACAGAATTACAGTGTTTGAAGTCCTGTTAATGACTGTCATCAAATACCTAAACAACAACATGAGACGGTGCTGCTCCTACCTGTCCACTGAGCTGGGCATAAATCAGTGACCTCTGACCCTGGAAAAGTGCTGTGATTGGTGGAGAGAGGACAGTGACAGACACTTCCTTTGGTAAATCCCATGTGACTGAGATGTCGACCACAGTCGGCTGCAGAGCAAATCGCAGCGACTGCATCACCTGAAAAATAATGAAAAACTCTCCAAATCTACACAAACAGCTGGAACAGACATTTTACTCACTGCAGGTCTGATCTCAAATACATATCTGCTGCTGCTGCAGTGTTTAACTTCACTTCTTATTGTGTTTAATGTCTTACTTTTGGTTGCATCCTGTCAGTCCCTGTGATGAACTGAGCGTGACCTCCTCCTTCCTTGGCCATCCCATTGATGAGAGCAGAGCTGGCCCCTTCCCCAATCCCAAAAGAGAAACACCTGCAGTAAAACAGTTTTCTTTAAGTACATTGAGGACATGTTGGACATCCTGGGAATTGTGTAGATATAGTTGTGTGTTTGTGGTTCCACCTGTGAGAACCTGAATTCTTCTTCACCAGATCTATCACTTCTTTGGTGTTCCCCACCTCTCCATCAGTAAAGACAAACAGCTGAGAGGAGAGTTGGTACATAAGGGACAGAACATCAGACCCAGAAACACACAGTTTGTGCTGAGAGCTGAGTTAGCTTTCAGAAACACAAATGGTTTTTATGATAATGTGCAAACAACAATGTACAGTTAGTAGGAACTCCAAACAAAAGTGTTACCTGAACAATGATTTTACTCACAGGGTTAAAATACATGACATAAAAACTCATGATAGTTTTGTTTTGTTACTGCAAAGAGACGTTAGCAGAACATGTTTGTGATCCAAGTTTTACTCATGTTGTTGGAAATGAAATCTATTCACACCGTCCCATTATGGGGATGTAAAGAAAACACCCCTAACTTAAGTCTTTACATTTTTATATGAAGACACATTTGAAGGTGTGTGTGTGTGTGTGTGTGTGTGTGTGTGTGTGTGTGTGTGTGTGTGTGTGTGTGTGTGTGTGTGTGTGTGTGTGTGTGTGTGTTACCTGTCTAGGCTGATTGGGAATGCAGGGCTGGCTGTAAATATGTTTGAGGGGCTGCAGGATCTCCGTTCCTCCCAGATTAGCCTCCATCTGCTCAACTTTCTTCAGAGCCTCCTTCATGGTCTGCTGGCTGTACTCCACACTCTTACTGCCATCACACAAACATGCACCAAAACACACAAACATGCACCAAAACACACATGCAGATAATTTACCAAAGACAGTGGAGACTTTCTTGAGCTGACTGATATGAGGGAGAGACTTACGGGAAGATGTGTTCATAACTGGACCCAAAACTGTAAATGTTGAAATAGCAGCCCATTGGTAAACTCTTCAACAGGAGCAGCAGAGTATCCTTAAGAGAAGAGGGAAAACATGGTGAGACCACTGTGTGAGAGGGACACTGAAAGATTTTATGATTGTAATAAATTATTATGGATACCCTGGCACTGCGGATGCGAGTATTACTCATACTTCCAGATCGATCCATTAGGAACACAAACTCTCCACATGAAGCCAATGAAGACATCACAGACTGGGGGAACTCAGGGTACAGACTCACCATCACCACTGGATCACCCATCAGAGTGCCTGAAAAAGAAGAGGGACTGAAAAATTATGTGAATCTACAATATATTCAAATACATGTAGCTCACTGAAGGAGGATGATCATGGACCTTTTTAATCCAAATTACTAACTTCACTAATTTTCACTGACCTGCCTCAGCAGAGGCCTGTCCTGCCTCCACCACAGCAGTGGGCTGGTGGGCGTCTTTGTAATAAATCAGCAGTTCAACATCTCTGTCAAACTTGTGTCCTGCAGCCAACTTGACCTGCAGATTCATATTTAGTTCTCAGTAATCAGTAACAACCACACACAGCAGACACATCAGCACTCTACCTACCGTGGCCTGGGTTTGATCAGTGATGAGGTACTGGAGAGGGTCCAGGGAGCAGTTGGACTCTACTTTAGAGACTGGACGAGGAGAGGACACTCGGGCAGAGAAAGACAGACTGTAGGGCACCAGAGAGGCTGGAACAGAAGTCACCCGGACACCTGCACCTTCACTACCTGCACACAACATCAGGTTAGAAATGCTGTAAACAACAAGGCTGCTCACAGTCAAATAATTTAAGCTGTTAAGAACCTCTGATCCAGATAAAGGTTTCAGTCTTTTGAGTAAAGATTCTGTACATCTGAAAATATTTTACAGCTGTTCTTTAAAACATAAATATGACATCAAAGTCAAACAAGAGTCTTTGTTTCAGTAAATATTTCCATGTCTTTTTAAACTGTGGACATTAGTATGCAAATTAGTTTAAATCTGCAGAGATAAATAAACAAACCATCAGAGCTCAAGTGTCTGAGAACTGTGCATTTGTGCAGTTTGACAACTTAACTGTCCAGCTGTGTTCTGCAAATGATCCACATACTTACTCAATCTTAAGAGAGAGCATTTCAAATAGTTTTATAACAATGTTGGCAAAATAATGGAATCCACATCAATTGTTTAATCTTAAGGATTTCTGGTCCAACTATGTTGAAGTTTCCTACCCTGAGGTTGGTATCGAGGGTTGAGCACAGCAGGCAGACAGAACCTCAGCCCATCATCAGCTTGCACAGCCAGCTCAGTGACGTACTCCAACCTGATGGAGGCACTCTCTCCTGGAGGCAGACTGCCCACACTCAGAGAGAATATATCTGGACTCTGCTCACTCTCCTCCAATAGGAAGGCCTGCTGACCGCTGCTCAGAGCATCATCATACTCCTCACGAGCCTGAAGGACGGAGACACACGTCAGTATCATTCACTGTGTTTATTGTTGTCTTTAATCTTACTTATAATGAGGTCATATTTACTGTCCAGCTCACCTCCTGTTTCTCCTTCACCTCAGCTACAATCTGTGTCTGTCCAATCTTAGCACTGAAATGACAGACAGCAGCATCTCCAGGCAGAGGGAAGACAAAAACAGCCTCTAATGGTTTGTCCTCCTTGTTCTCGTAGTTCAGAGTGGAGACCACTGTAGCCACATGGTCCCTCACCTCCAGCTCCACCTCAATGCTCTTCAGAGGAACTGACAGAGAAACAGAATTACCATTAATGCATAAACCACACAGTTGTTTTTCAAATGGCTCTCAGATTGTTTGTGTCCCATTTCAGTCACACAAAACTGACATTATGGACGAAAGCTCTGGCCAGGTGATGGATTCAAACACAGGACCTTCTTGCTGTGAGGCAACAGTTCCAACCACTATGCTCTTTTTTTTTGGGGGGGGGGGGGGGGGGGGGGTAATTACCTCCACCAAGCAGGTAATGTTTTTTGGTAGCAAACAGGTTCCCCTGACAGTTTGAGTCGTAGTATCTACCAATCATGTAATCCACCACAGAGGCAAGGCTCAGTAACAACCAAGTACAATCCCCAAACCTTCACTACTCCATCTTCCTCCACTTTAGAAAACACACAGTGGTTCAAAGTGGAGCCATCAAAGCAACAGTTCAACAAACTGCTAGAGGAGAAACCTCTACTTTGTTGTCTGTGGAGAGCAATGAAAAAAGAACAGGAGCCAATATTTATGTGTGTTATATATACTGTAAGAGTGTCAGAGGTTGTTGTCCAATCCAGAGATTTAATGATCCTTAATGATGCCATCAAACCAGCATCCCTCAGATATTCTCTCCATCATAAACAGTCTGTGAAGCAGTTTTTACATTTGAACATTACAAGAATGAAAAGAGGCTGCAGAGAAAACAGAAATCTGTTTCCATCAGTACCTGGTTCCTTCTGCAGAGTTAGCAGACCACAGCGGTTCATCATCGTACCTGTGAAACAAGAACATTTGAGGACTTAGTGTTGAAATAAACTTTAGAGCTGCTGCACAGTCTGGACATTTCTTAGTAATATAACTTAAAAAAATAAATAGAAACATATTTCCACATAATTTCAGATAATGTTCTGATCAAATCAATGAATGTGACAAACTGATGAGCTGACCTCAAGTATTATAATTGTTGTTAATACTTATTACTTGAGTATTAAATGTTTCCTCTGATATGGCCAACAGCCAATCACAGCAGGACGTCTCTCCAATATCAAAGCTAGGACCAACCATTACTTCCATTTTCTGGTTACATTCTTCCTGTCGTCTGCCTCAGTGAGTTTAAAAACACCACAAATATCTGAGCCTGACTAAAATCATCTGTTGTAGCCAAATAGACTATCTATGACAGTGTATGTCTGTGTAGGTTCTCAGTCAACCAGATCATAGTAGTCTCTGGAACTTGAAAAAAAAGCTCCAGATATCACAGTATACACGTGAATCAATGTGAAAGCACCCATATTACTATCCTAAGTCTTAAAGTATTTATGCTAGTGTACAGTAATCTGACACTGTGCAGTGAGTAGTACTTAAGCCTCATCCTACCAACATATTTAAAATACAGTGGAGAAACTAAGTATTTGATACACTGCCAATTTTCCAAGTTTTCCCCACCAAAGAATGTAGGTCATTTTTATCATAGGTACACTTTAACTGTGTGAGACAGAATCAAAAAAACAAATAAACCTGTATAAAAGACACCTGTCCACACACTCAATCATACTCCAACTCCAAAGAGCTGTCTAAGGACACCAGGGACAAAATTGTAGACTTGCACAAGGCTGGGATGGTCTATAGGTCAATAGGTAAGCAGCTTGTTGAGAAGGCAACAACTGTTGGTGCAATTATTAGGAAATGAAAGGAAAGACAAGATGACTATCAGTCTTTCTTGGTCTGGGGCTCCATGCAAGGTCTCACCTCGTGGGGTAAGAATGATTCTGAGAAAGTTCAGGAATCAGCCCAGAACTTCATGGGGGAACCTGATCAATGAAGAGAGCTGGGACTACAGTCTCAAAGATGACCATTAGTAACTCACTATGCAGATTAAAATCCTGCAAGGTCCCCCTGCTCATGCCAGCAAATATCCAGGCCTGTTTGAAGTTCACCAGCGACCATCTGGATGATCCAGAGAAGGCATGGGACAAAGTCAGATGAGACCAAAATAGAGCTTTTTGGTATCAATTCCACTTGTCATGTTTGGAGGAAGAAGAAAGATGAGAACAAGCCCAAGAACACCGTCCCAACCATGAAGCATGAGGGTGGAAACATCATACCAATAGAAAATGTTTGAAGAGAGCTGAAACTCAATGTTGCCCAGCAACAGTCCCAAAACCTGAAAGATCTGGGAAGATCTGCATGGAGGAGTGGGCCTAAAATCCCTGCTGCAGTGTGTCCAAACTTGGTCCAGAACTACAGGAACCGTCTGAACTCTGTAATTGCAAACAAAAGTTTCTGCACCAAATATTAAGTTCTGTTTTTCTATTGCATCAAATACTTATTTTGTGCAATAAAATGCAAATTAAGTATTAAAAAAATGTTTTTTTATTTGTCTCTCACTGTTGAAGTTTACCTGCGATAAAAATTATAGACCTCTCTGTTCTTGCTGGTGAGAAAATTTGCAAAATCTGCAGTGTATCAAATACTCATTTTCCCCACTCTACATGGACTACTGACTCTAGGGCCTGAAGACTTTAAGAAATTACTGTAAGAAGCAAATATAAAATTGTGAAATATTTATAATACAAAAAACAATTTTTTCAGAAAACATTATTGGCTATCAAATTATTATCTAAATTTAAAAAAAAAAAAAAAAGCTAAATTACAATTAATTTACATAATTTACACCAAAAAAAATAAATAAATTAGTTTTTCTGAAAGAAAACTTGTAGCTTTGTTCCAAAGTAGGCTACAAAATCATTCTGGGTCATTTTTCCTCAATTTAAAATAACTGAAATACACATCCAGTTTTTTTTTTAAAAAAAAAAAAAAAAAAGGAAAACTGTTATAAATAAGCAGTTCGTAATATAGTGGTAGATGATACGGATGATTTGAAATTTCAGTTGAATAACAGAAGGGGCTTTAATTTTTTATATCTTTTTTATTTTCCTTGAAATATCAGTAAGATGACCCTTTCAATTTTAAATACTGTTTATTGTGTTTATAGTAAAGATCATTCTCTTTAGTGTTTTACGGCATTAGTAGTAAATGTACATGCTCTGTTGCTAATTCTCTTGTGTTTTAATGTATGTTAGTTTTATGGGGGTAATTTGAGTTGCATAATCTTGAATTGTTAAGTAGATACAGAAAAGAACCTAGGGCCCTATCTACATCTTTATTTATATATGGTAGACGGGCTACACACAAACAATCAGCCAGTCCAGACATGTAATCTATCCATCGGGTACTGGGTCTGCCCTGGGGCTTCCGATCTGGAGGACCAGTGGCTCAACTCTGAGTCTCCCCCTATGACCGAGCTCCTCACCCTCTCCCTCAAGGAGCGTCCAGCTACACTTTGGAGGAAAGTCATTTTCATCTCTACTCATTCTTTTGTTCCTAACCCAAAGCTCATGGCCATTGCTGAGAGTAGGGGGTGTAGATTGAACGGTAAATCAAAAGCTTCGCTTTCACGCTCAGTTCTCTCTTCACCACAACAAATCGGTACAGCATCTGCATTAGGCATCTGCACCAGTCAAACTGTCAATCTCTTGCTCCTCTCACTTATACTTGATCCTTAGCAATGTGTTCTCAACCTGGAGTGGGTGTTTAGTACTATATATGATGCTAAAATGAGCCATTCTACATGATGATTGTGGTTATTTCAGGTAATGTAAATTGATTTTAATTAGCTTGTGCACTAAACTACTTAAGTAGGATGATAACCAAGTAAAATGTCACACTTTTTGCTACTTTTCAAAACAATTATGCAATCTAAAATTTTATTTAAAGTCTTGTGCACCACCACCTTTAATGTAATACAGCTGTATTAGCCTCTTTAAGATGCCTCTTTAAGAAGCAGGGGTTAGGGAAGCTAGGTAGTCTACCTGGCCAATAAAAAAGTTTAGTTCTGGTGTGTATCAGCCAATCAGAATGCAGACCGCCGCTGTAGGTCCCGCCCTCCTTCCCCGTGTCGGTAGCATTGTTTGTGTGAGCGTGAAGATCCGCCATGAGGAGGAGACTGCTAAGCTGTGCAGCGTGAGAGTCTGTGTGTTAAGACGATTATAGTACTGGATACGAACTTGAGACGAGCTCTTTTGCAATTGCAATTGCTGTTTGCCATCTGACTTCTAAGCTGGAAGTCGTGAAGTGAGTAAATAGTTTGAGCTTCAGTTTTCTGCCGAGTACTGTTAGAGCTACCTCGTTAGCCTTGTTAGCTCTTATTGGCTACTGGTTTCCTTGAAGTTCATCTCGTTCTCCGTTCAGCTGAAGTGCCCCACGTGTCCGGACTAAGAGCCACCATATCGTTGTTCCAAACGTGTCGCATTGAGATCGGTGAGCATATTATGTGCCTTCCATTCAGGTTTTTTGTTCTGTTTATTACATTGTTGTTAAATAATAGCCCTTATCTGAACTGTTTAATTATTCAAATGTAAACTTTTACTGATTTTGGGTAAAATGTGATATTTTAAGGTTGTATTTGGAAAATGCTTGTGTAATCTACAACAAAGTGGGTTAGGAATGCAGTGAAATACTGCACTGAAGTGAAAGACAATTGTCTTATTGCAAATTTGAGTGCTTTGATGATGGATTGATGTCAACTATGATGTCTATAGAGATCTGATTTAGGGATTAAAGCTAGAACAGCTTAATAGAAATTCTATTATTCTGCTGGTCCTGTCTGTCGACAGGTCAGGTTTTTTTTCCCATGCTGGATTGTTCCTGAGGTGGATTCCTCCTGTGACTGTGATGGCGAGCCTTCCCACCTGAACTTAGAGAAAGAACTGGATCCCTTCTTTTCCATTTGGAGTCTTGCTGCACCCTGCGGTGTGGTAGGCCTGTATCACTCATACCTTCACACACAGTTGGTTATGCGCGAGACCACTGACTGACATTTTTTGTTTATTGTTTCATCCTGGAATTTTGGACATTACCCTTTGGACAAGTTTATTTCAGACATTATAACAACCTGCTGTGTAGGAAATCCTCCTCATGTGAATGGTGTTGAGTTGAACCTGAATTGGAACTGAAATTGATTAATCTGTTGTTCTGTTGTCCATTACAATTTGGAATTCAGATTACCAGGGTGCACCCAACAGATTTGATATTGAGAATTAGCACTTGGCCAAGTAGTATTATTATTTTATGTATTTTATTGTGTGTAATTTCATTTTCATAATTGTGAGCCTTGTACAACTGTTCGTCAATTTTATGGTTTATGTCACTAAAGTTGGTTGTCCTTTAAAATTATCCAGCTGCCTTTGTGTGTCACTTAAACACCTCATTGTGCTCCCATAGCCGAACCTATTGGCCCATTCATCTAGAATATATAATACCTTTCTCTACTGTGTTACAGAGAAGCTGTGGCGAGCCAGCCAGGAGCATGAGTGTGTGTGTTTAAGTGTCAGACCTCTTACACATATTGTTAGGACGTGCCAAGTACTCTTTCAAAAAAAAAAAAAAGGGAAAAATGGATGTAGTGCTCAGGGAGTCCATCAAAATTCCCCTCTCTGTGGTTGTTAGTGGTTTAACAGGGTCTGAGGCAGATGAGGAAGTGTCCACCTTTCTCCAGAAGTATGGTTCCATTAACCGTTACATTCGCTTAGATGATCCTAAATCGGATTACCATAAAAACATGATTATTGAGTTTGCACATGAAACTGGCATGCAGACACTAGAACCATTTCTGCCTCTTCAGCTTCCAAGCTCGACTCAAGCAGGCATTGTGTATGAGTTGAAGGCTTTAGGAAGTGTCTACACCGTAGATGCCAGAAGCAAAGCTACTAAGATGTACATGGAACAGCTCTCTGAAATTGCCAGGCTGAGTGGAAATTCATTAGGGGAAATGTTGAAGGAGGAACTTAAAAGTCTGGTTGCATCTGCAGAAAGTGCTTTTGCCCAACCACCTCAGACTGATTCAGAATCCTCAGCTTCACAGAGTCCAACCCCACAAAAAGGCTCAACCAGCCAAAGAGATGTCACATCTTCTGAGAACCCTCAACCAGTGACGCTTACCGAATCCACGATTTTGACACCAGCAACTGATCCAAGTAAGTCTCTCACCCCTGCCATTTTCAGTGAAAACCTGATTGATCTCAACCCCCCACAGACTCTTTCAGTCTCCTCTGAATTCACTACTACGCCCCTAATCGATGTCAACCCACCTGCAGTTCAGCGGGTGGTGGTTGAGCATGTGGTGCGCAGCAAGGATAACTCACCCCAGTTTGCTTCACCCGGTAGACTCAGAGCTTTTTCAGGCAAGAGTCCACGTCCAAGCCACGAAGCAGATTACGATACATGGCGTGCAAGTGTTGAAATTCTTATCAGAGATCCATCTGTGTCAGACTTGCATTGCACACATCGTATATTGGACAGTCTTCTTCCTCCTGCTTCTGAAATGATCAAGCATTTGAGCCCACAGTCTAGTCCCTCAACTTACCTTAAGTTGCTTGACTCCGCTTACGGGACAGTTGAAGATGGCGACGAGCTTTATGCTAGGTTCATGAGCACATTCCAGAATGATGGAGAGTTACCTTCTGTCTTTCTGCAGAGACTGCACACTGCTTTAAGCAAAGCAATGAGACGAGGTGGTGTGTCCACCCATGAGTTTGACCAACAGCTTTTGAAGCAGTTCTGTAGAGGCTGTTGGGAAAATGGTTTAATAGTCGATCTTCAGTTAGAACAAAGGAAAGAGAAACCACCTGCCTTTGCAGAGTTGTTGCTCCTTCTTAGGACGGAAGAGGATAAACAGGCTGCAAAAATGACTCGCATGCGGCAGCATTTTGGCCATGCAAAGTCTGGCCATAACTCCAGTAAGCAGCGTGTCATGTCACAAGTGCATCTCGCACATGACACTAATGATTTGATAAATAAGACTGATCTTGAGATGCTCAAGCAACAAATTGCTGATCTCAGCATTCAGGTGAAGAGCATTGTGTCAGAGGGCCAAAACCCAAAACGACCTAAGCAGCAAAAAGCAAGGTCTGTTCCTCTATGTGTCACACATGAAGCCCACGTTGTGAAACCAAAACCAGCCCGTCAGCATCCCTCCACGTTCAAAGCAGATGGCAGACCACGTCCCTGGTACTGTTTCCAGTGTGGAGAGGATGGCCATGTTGTTTCAGTCTGTGATAAAGCACCAAATCCTTCCCTTGTAGCAGCTAAGAAAAAACAGCTGAAAGAAAGGCAGGCTGCTTGGGAAGCTTGTAATGTTTCTCAAAGTGAGACACATTTAAACCAACATCTGCTCCCATAGAGGGACATATGGGAGCGAAGTTACAAATTGCCAGTCCCAAAACCATGAAACCTGTTGTCAAGAGTGTTGGGGTAGAAGGGTCAAAATTACCACATGGCCTTGTGGGAACTAAAACCACAGCCCAAGTATCCATTGCAGGGAAAGACATAAACTGTCTTCTAGACACCGGTTCACAGGTCACAACTGTGCCCCAGTCCCTTTATGAAGAGCACCTTTCTGATCTGACCATCCACTCTTTGAATGACTTGCTTGAAGTGGAGAGTGCTAATGGCCAGTTTGTTCCCTATTTAGGATATGTCGAGCTTACCATCACCTTTCCTAAAGAGTTTGTTGGCTCTGATATTGAAATAAACACGCTGGCCTTGGTCATCCCTCACCTCCGCTCTGCAGCCCATGAACAGGTGCTTGTAGGCACAAACACACTTGACGTTCTTTATACTGACTATCAGAAACTTTCACCCTTTCAGCCTTTGATGAGTGGCTATCAGGCTGTTCTCAAAATACTTGAGATACGACAAAGAGAGTCTAACCGCAGCAGCCTTGGTTGTGCAAAACTAATAGGCAATCTGCCTAAAGTTGTCCCTGCAAGACAGACCGCTGTTGTTGAAGCCTTTGTTCATGTGGATCGTCTGAACATTCAAAGAGACGTCATTCTTGAGCAACCATCAGCTTCTTCTCTACCAAAAGGCTTACTGGTTTCAGCGATTGCAGTAAATTTACCAAGCAAATGTTCATGTCATGTTCCTGTCGTACTAAGAAATGACACCAACCATGACATTGTCATTCCCCCTAAAACTATTGTGGCAGATGTTAGTGCTATAGTGCAAGTGCTACACAAAGAACATACTGTCAGAGAACCAGACTGTTCTCAGTCTCCAGCAAAGTCTTCCCAAGAGCTAAGCTTTGATTTTGGAGATTCACCTCTATCCACTGAATGGAAAGAGCGAATAACAAACATGCTAAACAGTATGCCAAACGTCTTCTCTCAGAATGACCTGGACTTTGGCCATACTGATAAAGTTAAACACAGAATCAAGCTCAGTGATGAGACGCCTTTTAAGCAAAGGGCCCGTCCGATACACCCCAATGATGTGGATGCTGTGAGACAGCATCTACAGGAGCTCCTAGATTCTGGAGTCATACGGGAATCTGAGTCCCCATTTGCTTCCCCGATCGTTGTGGTTCGCAAAAAGAATGGCTCTGTTCGTCTGTGCGTGGATTACAGAAAGCTGAATATGCAGACCATTAAGGACGCCTACGCTCTTCTAAAATTGGAAGATGCTTTCACTGCACTTGCTGGTTCTAAGTGGTTCTCCATCCTAGACCTCAAGTCTGGTTACTACCAGGTTGAAATGGAAGAAACAGACAAGCATAAGACTGCATTTGTGTGTCCAGTTGGATTCTGGGAATTCAACAGGATGCCCCAAGGAGTAACAAACGCACCTTCAACCTTCCAAAGACTGATGGAAAAGTGTGTTGGCGATATGAATCTAAAAGAAGTTTTAGTGTTCATTGATGACCTCATCATTTTCTCATCATCCTTGGAAGAGCATGAACAGCGCTTGCAGCGTGTCCTTGAACGACTGATGACATACGGTTTGAAACTGGCACCGGAGAAGTGCAAATTCTTTCAACCGTCAGTAAAATACCTTGGTCACATTGTCTCTGAGAGAGGTGTTGAAACCGACCCCGAGAAAGTTGAGGCCTTAAAGACCTGGCCGATCCCCACAAACCTTAAAGCGCTTCAATCCTTTTTGGGATTTGCTGGATATTACCGACGGTTCATTCAGGGGTACTCTGCTATTGTAAAACCACTTAATGAACTAACTTCCGGTTATCCACCACTCAGAAAGCTGAACAAGAGACAGAAGGTAAATCCAAGCTCAGAATATCGCAACCCAAAGGAGTCCTTTGGTCAGCGGTGGACATCCCAATGTCAGAAAGCTTTTGATGACATAATAAGGAAGCCAACATCAGCTCCAGTCTTGGGATTTGCAGACCCCCAACTTCCATATGTCCTGCATACAGATGCCAGCACTGTTGGCCTTGGGGCTGCATTGTATCAGGTTCAAGATGGTCAATCTCGAGTCATAGCTTTTGCAAGTCGAGGACTTTCCAAGAGCGAGAGGAAGTACCCGGCTCATAAGCTTGAATTCTTGGCCCTTAAATGGGCAGTCACAGAAAAATTCTCTGGTTACCTATACGGTACAGATTTCACAGTGGTGACTGACAGCAACCCACTTACATATATTTTAACGTCCGCAAAGCTTGATGCGACAGGGTACAGGTGGTTGTCCAGTCTTTCTACCTACTCATTCAGTCTTCAGTACAGAGCGGGAAAGCAAAACCTAGATGCTGATGCACTTTCTCGCCGACCTAACGACCCACCAAAGGATGATTATGCATCCAAGAAAGAAAGTGAGAGAATCCGGCAGTTCACACTGTACCATCTGAGCAATCCTAACAGTCCAGAAACTGTTCCCCAGGAGGTGATTGAGGCTATTTGTGAACGTCATATGGTCACTTCACCTGTAGCTGATGTTCAAGCCGCCAATCCTGGGTTGACATTAGTTGAATCCCTCACTCACCAGTCCACAGCCATCCCCGACTGCTTCCAGCAGGAGCAAGTGGATGGGTCCCCTCTTGTCCATTCATTTTCAGAAGAAGAGTTGAGGCAAAAACAAACATCAGATCCTACTATCAATGCAGTCATTGTACTCTTGGAGACCGGTGAAACTCCATGTCCCAGCCTCAGGTTGGAGTTTCCAGAACTACCCTTGTTACTCAGAGAGTTGGCTCGGTTGGAGATGCAGAATGGAGTGCTCTATCGTAAGCGACAAGATGGTCCAAACATCTCATATCAGCTTGTGCTTCCTGAGGAGCTAAGAGCTACAGCACTTAGGAGTCTTCATCATGATATGGGCCACCTTGGAGTCGAACGAACAGTAGATTTGGCAAGAGCCAGATTTTACTGGCCGAAAATGCGCATGACCATTGAAAAAATGGTTAAAGCCTGTGAGAGATGTATTCGCCGAAAAACACATCCAGAAAAAGCTGCTCCACTCATGAACATTAAAACCTGCCGACCACTTGAACTGGTGTGCATTGACTTTTTGTCAATAGAGCCAGATCGCTCAAATACGAAAGACGTTCTAGTAATAACTGATCATTTCACAAAATATGCAGTGGCTATACCAACTCCAAACCAGCGAGCACAGACCGTAGCGAAGTGCCTCTGGGAAAACTTCATTGTCCATTATGGTCTTCCTGAAAAGCTCTTTAGCGATCAGGGTGCTGATTTTGAATCGAGGACCATAAAGGAACTTTGTGAACTTGTTGGCATGAGGAAAGTGCGCACAACTCCTTACCACCCCAGGGGAAACCCGGTTGAAAGATTTAACCGCACTCTTCTTCAAATGCTTGGAACACTTGATAAGTCAGACAAACTCCGCTGGAAAGATTTTGTCAAACCTCTGGTACATGCTTATAACTGTACAAAGAGTGATGTAACTGGATTCTCCCCCTATGAATTAATGTTCGGGAGACAACCCAGACTACCCATTGACTTGATCTTCAGATTGCCCACCAATGCTAGCAAGCAGACTCATTCCCAGTATGTTGGCAATTTAAAATCTCGGTTGGAAGAAAGTTATCGTATTGCTACTAGTAATGCAGGAAAGAATGCAAGTTGCAACAAAGCCAGATTTGATCGGCGATTGATTGAATCAATCTTGCAGAAAGGAGACAGAGTTCTTGTACGAAATGTGAAGCTGCGTGGAAAACATAAGTTGGCAGACAAGTGGGAGGAGGATGTTTATATTGTCCTCAAGCGAGCTGGAGACATGCCAGTTTACACAGTTAAACCGGAAAGTAAAGATGGACCAGTGCGGACCCTGCACAGAGACCTGCTTCTGCCATGTGGATTCCTGTCAGCAGCTGCAGAACCTGAGACAGTTAAATCTCATACAAACAAGAGACCCAGAACGAGACAATGTCCAGTTGTTGAGAGTGAAGAGGAGATCATCTCAGACTCGGATGATGTTCCTGATTGGACGTTTTTCCCTCGTATTACACCTGATGCATTTGTCATAGTGCCTGAAACTCACAAGTCGAGTGAGCCTGCTTGTGCAGTCCGGCAGTCAGCAGAAACCGAGGAGTCTGTAGTTTCCCTTTCACCCGATGCTCCAGCAACTCAGTCCGTTGTAGGAAATGGAAATACTGGAGACATTCAAGGTGCATCAAATGTCAACTCACCTGAAAATGACAACCTACCTGAACATGACAACCTACCTGAACATGACAACCTACCTGAACAAGACAGATTATCTGAAGCAAACGTCTTACCTGAACTGAACTCAGTTGACAGATCCCCCCAGTGTTTGGATTTGCAGCAATCTGAGGAAACTCCTCCAGATAATGAGATGAGTTCAGATGCAGTACATGATGATGGGTGTTGTGATGCTAATGCACCTGTTACTGTCCAGCCTGAACCCTTAAAGTTTCAGACTGATGGACTTCAGGATGCTGAAACATCCCTTCGTCGCTCTCAAAGAGTGCACACAAAGCCTAAGAGATTGGATTATGTGAAACTAGGCAATCCTCTGATAATGGTGGTGAATTCTCTTTTCCAGGGTCTTAGTGAAGCACTGACTAGCTCCCTGAATGGTTTTGAGAATGCATCTCATGATTCCGTCAGGCATGTGTAAGCCGTGTGACTCAGTGTCACATTGCAGATGCCCAGGGACGGGCATACCCTTCAGAGGGGAGGGTGTAACCCACATAAAATGGGGATGCCTCTTTAAGAAGCAGGGGTTAGGGAAGCTAGGTAGTCTACCTGGCCAATAAAAAAGTTTAGTTCTGGTGTGTATCAGCCAATCAGAATGCAGACCGCCGCTGTAGGTCCCGCCCTCCTTCCCCGTGTCGGTAGCATTGTTTGTGTGAGCGTGAAGATCCGCCATGAGGAGGAGACTGCTAAGCTGTGCAGCGTGAGAGTCTGTGTGTTAAGACGATTATAGTACTGGATACGAACTTGAGACGAGCTCTTTTGCAATTGCAATTGCTGTTTGCCATCTGACTTCTAAGCTGGAAGTCGTGAAGTGAGTAAATAGATTGAGCTTCAGTTTTCTGCCGAGTACTGTTAGAGCTACCTCGTTAGCCTTGTTAGCTCTTATTGGCTACTGGTTTCCTTGAAGTTCATCTCGTTCTCCGTTCAGCTGAAGTGCCCCACGTGTCCGGACTAAGAGCCACCATATCGTTGTCCCAAACGTGTCGCATTGAGATCGGTGAGCATATTATGTGCCTTCCATTCAGGTTTTTTGTTCTGTTTATTACATTGTTGTTAAATAATAGCCCTTATCTGAACTGTTTAATTATTCAAATGTAAACTTTTACTGATTTTGGGTAAAATGTGATATTTTAAGGTTGTATTTGGAAAATGCTTGTGTAATCTACAACAAAGTGGGTTAGGAATGCAGTGAAATACTGCACTGAAGTGAAAGACAATTGTCTTATTGCAAATTTGAGTGCTTTGATGATGGATTGATGTCAACTATGATGTCTATAGAGATCTGATTTAGGGATTAAAGCTAGAACAGCTTAATAGAAATTCTATTATTCTGCTGGTCCTGTCTGTCGACAGGTCAGGTTTTTTTTTCCCATGCTGGATTGTTCCTGAGGTGGATTCCTCCTGTGACTGTGATGGCGAGCCTTCCCACCTGAACTTAGAGAAAGAACTGGATCCCTTCTTTTCCATTTGGAGTCTTGCTGCACCCTGCGGTGTGGTAGGCCTGTATCACTCATACCTTCACACACAGTTGGTTATGCGCGAGACCACTGACTGACATTTTTTGCTTATTGTTTCATCCTGGAATTTTGGACATTACCCTTTGGACAAGTTTATTTCAGACATTATAACAACCTGCTGTGTAGGAAATCCTCCTCATGTGAATGGTGTTGAGTTGAACCTGAATTGGAACTGAAATTGATTAATCTGTTGTTCTGTTGTCCATTACAATTTGGAATTCAGATTACCAGGGTGCACCCAACAGATTTGATATTGAGAATTAGCACTTGGCCAAGTAGTATTATTATTTTATGTATTTTATTGTGTGTAATTTCATTTTCATAATTGTGAGCCTTGTACAACTGTTCGTCAATTTTATGGTTTATGTCACTAAAGTTGGTTGTCCTTTAAAATTATCCAGCTGCCTTTGTGTGTCACTTAAACACCTCATTGTGCTCCCATAGCCGAACCTATTGGCCCATTCATCTAGAATATATAATACCTTTCTCTACTGTGTTACACTTCTTTTTGTATAAACCTTATTTCATTTGCTGCCAAATTGTACATATATAAATACAAGTTTTCAAATCAAAAAAGCTTGTTCCTCTAATCACCATTAGAGGAACTGGGAAAAAGCTGGAGGAGGCCTTCATCAACACACCTGATCAACAAGTGCAAACGTGAAGAATGGGAAGCTGCTCCCAGCCACCGGCATTTGTTTTACACAACAAAACTCTACAGTACATGTGCACAAGTTAGAATATGAACTGGTAACTTAGTCTGACACGATATTTAAATCATGCAGTTGACTGAAGGCTGTAAAACTTTGAGCCACTGGGTACTGAACTAGCATAAACATTCATTGTTAACATTAATTATCAACATCTACATCAACATCTACACCACCATAACGTCTGTTTTCTGCAGCAGGACACAAAACAAACAAACTTCAGTTCTGAGAATGCTGACATACTCGCTTTTCTTCATTGCAGCCACCACATGCTCCTCTAAAGGCTCACACCCACACATTCATTCACACACACAACCAACAGATACAAGACTGTCAGAACTCACTTTTTTTTTTTTTTGGCTTTACCTTAAATGTAAGAGAGGATGTGATTATAATTATTGTGATTATTTTTGAATTTAAGAAAATGTTTTCCTGAAATATGTGATTTTAATATGGTACGTAAATAGAAAGAAAGATTTTAGAAGTTTTGTTCACAGATGCAGTATACAGTTAAATTATTAAAAACACTGCAACTCCCACAATGGAAACAATGAGCAGTTCATTTTAAAAGACCTGTGGCTTTTTTTTATGTTTATAATTGTTTTCCCCCTCAGGTTGCAGTTCTCTTCCCTGGCAAAAAATGTCCTCTGTAAAAAAAAAAACAAACAACTCTCTTCTAACAGGAAGAAACCTCCAGCAGAAATCAGGCTCAGGGAGGGGCAGCCATCTTCCATTACCAGTTGGAGGTGAGGAAAAAGAGAAGAGAGGAGAGAGGGCGGACAAAAGCCAAACTATGGGAGAGAAAGCAACAGTTTATTAATTACTAATGCTGGTTTAAACTTCTAAATGCAAAGTGGTGTATAAACTCATGGTGAGCAATAGACAGTGCATCATGGGAAACCCCCGGCAGCCTTGGCTGGGAAGGAGGGGTCAGGCTCACCCGATCCAGCCCTAATTGCGTCGATTGCCCCTGTTTAGCAAGGGACACTGCTTTCGCCATCCTTATGGCCTTCTCTTGTTGGCATACCTCGCCGAGCACCATCCTCCTCTCATCTACTGTTGTAGCTTTCAGCCAAGATGGGTTGCCTGCCTCTAACCCAATACTGCCTCTTCCTTGCTGAACTTTCCCCATGATGTCTTTGTGTCTCAGAGCAGATGTGGCTTGCTGCACTGCTTCTGCTGGAGCCCATTTCCGCCCAGTTGTCACAGCTAATGCAGCTCTGCTGATGATTTCGTTTCTGGAGTCGTTTAGCGTCATCTGGAGCCTCACTTTAGAACACTTATACTCCTCACTGAGACTTGTCAGTGACAGCTACAATATCATTTTTCCGTAGAGGCCAGTGTTGCTCAGAGCCTGCTGGACACCAAAACATTTCTTCACATATGAGGTGATCATTCTCTCCAACGGCCACATTACTCAGGGGAAAAGTCCAAACTGTAGGCACTAGACTTTTAACTTGCCAGGCAGCAGGGCATTATTGATGTTTTTAAGACCACTGATAATGTATTGCCTTAGCTGTTGCACCTGCTCTCTGTCCTTTAGGTCTGCATTGTACCATCTGCCCAAGCTCTTTCCAGGCTGCTTGGACACTGTCAGTATTGGATCTTCACTGATGCAGAATCTCCTGTCTTTGAGTACCCCCTTGACTATGGAGATATGCTTCAGGATTTATTTGGGTTGATTTTCATCCTTGCCCACTTGATGTTATGCTGCAGTTTCCCAAGTGGTCACTTGGTACATGCCTCAGTAGTGGTCAGTATGATCATATCATCCATATATGCTCTAATGGGTGGGACACGGAGCCCGGTCTTAGTTCTCTCTCCACCTACAACCCATTTTGAGCCCCTAACAATGACCTCCATGGCCATACTAAAAGCCAGTGGTGACACTGTGCAGCCTGCCATGATACCAACCTCCAAACAGTGCCATGTTGTAGTAAACTCTGCTGTTGTGAAGCAGAGTTGGAGGTCTTGAAAATATGGCTTTACTAACAACATAATGGGTTCTGGTACCTGGAAAAAATTGAAGGATTCCCAGAGAAGATCATGAGGAACTGAGCCGAATGCATTGGCCAGGTCAAGGAAAATGACATGGAGGTCTTTTTTGTCCCTTTTGGCTGCTTGAATTTGGTGCCATATCATGCTGGTGTGCTCAAGGCAACCGGAAAACCGAGTGATTCCTGGCTTTTGTACTGATGTATCAATATAACTGTTCCTTTTGAGGTATCCAGCCAGTCTCTGTGCAGTAACGCTGAAAAAGATTTTTCCCTCAATGTTTAACAGACTGATTGGATGGAGTTGGTTGATATCCGATGCATCCTTCTCCTTTGGAATCAGTATGCCACCAGCTCACTGCCATACCTTTGGTATTGTTTGTTTTTTCCCAAACTATCCTCATTAGCTCCCAAAAATAGCAAAGAACGCCAGGTGAATTCTTGTAGATTTTATACGGCACTCCGTTCGGCCCAGGGGCCGATCCTGCTCTTGCTGTGCTAACTACTTTCTCCACTTCCTTACATTTTGGTAGGGCCGCATCCATTGGAAATACTGGTGGTGGGATTGGTGGAATATCGGTACAACACCGGCAGCACCCCCTGCCGCCTCAACATAAAAAACCATGAAATATTTCCAATATTTTGTAGTTCAATAATTTACTAAGCATGAAGTTAGAGGTCATCTGGGCCTTTATGCCTTTAAGACATTCCTGCAGTTTAACTAATTGATGTGTGTCATCTGGCTTAATGGATAGATAAAGGCACCAACTGCATAGCAATGAAAATGTATGCTATGGTTTCTAAGAATACTGCCTAAGGAAAGTATATAAATAGAATTGGTCCTAAATGGAACCCTGTGGAACTTAACCTTCATGTGTTAAGAAGACTCCCCATTTACATGAATAAGTTGAATTATATTAAATAGACATGATTCAAACCACTGCAGTGCAGTACTACCTTTAATGCCTACAGAATGCTCTAATGTCTGTAATAAAATATTATGGTCAACAGTGTTGAATACTGTATGGAAATCTAGCAGGGCAACCACAGAGATGAGTCCACTATCAGAGGCCATTAGAGATCATTTGTAACCTTCACTCATGCCGTTTCTGTACTGTGATGAATTCTGAATTCTGACTGAAACCCTTCAAATAACCCGTTCCTCTGCAGATGATGATGAGGCATTTGAAAACTACTCTTTCAAGAATTTTGAGATAAAAGGAAGGTTGCTATAACAGCTGAGCCAACTCTGAACCTGCTGGTTATGTGCTCAGTATAAGTTTCCACGGTGATTTAGCCAGGTTAACTCTGACTTTGAACTCGACATAGCTCGCAGAGCCATTAGTCTCACTTCGTACACGCCTCAGCTCTTTCCAAACCCACGCAGTTTTTCTCAACCTGTTTTCTGTTCCTCCTGTTAAAGTACATGATTTATAGAAGCTGTTTTGTTTCTAGAGATGCTTATTGTCCTGTGTGAGCTCAGCATTTAAAGGAAGAAAATACTCATGACTCATTTGTTTGAATGTATTCAGCGATACAAAATTATAAATACAATGAATTTTAGTTGTCAGCACAGACTGGCTCCAGTGACTCACCGTGTACAGCAGCTGTCAGGCTAAACCTTTTGGTCAGCAGTTTGAATCCGTTTCAAGTGACTTTATCTTTTTATTTATTTATTTTTTAATCTTATTGACCATTTATATCGTCTAAACATGACGTTACTGACGCAGTTAACTTCAGTTTTCGCTTCTAAAAAAATCTCATAGATGTGGCGCATCCAGGACTAGAAACATCTGGACGGTGTTACGACAGCTTGAAATGTTGTCAGAAATCACCAAAAAACATGAAAACCAATTACGCTGGAACACCGTCGACTTACAGCTTCCAGTCTGAGGAGCTCCTCGTGTAGATGATGATGAATGACAGCAGAAGCTTACCTGTAAGGACAGCTGTATCCGGACAGTTTTACCCTGTTCTTGCAGCAGTGTTTAACACACACCACAGACTGAGTTACAAAAGCAGGTCACAACTACCGGGTACGTCCTATTTCCTTGTAGGTGAGCGCCGGGTGGGTGGAGCTTCATACTGCAAAACCAGTTTTTTTTGTTTGTTTTTTTCAGTTGTATTTATTTATTTATTTTAAAGAATTTTCTCTGTCATTGAGTTCAGTTTTATCTTTAAAATATTTCTGAAGTGCGGAACATATGACAAAATTTGAAAATTCACTCAACGTCGTAGTTGTCAGCACAGACTGGCTCCAGTGACTCACCGTGTACAGCAGCTGTCAGGCTAAACCTTTTGGTCAGCAGTTTGAATCCGTTTCAAGTGACTTTATTTTTTTTTTTTTTAATTTAAAAAACATATTAATGACCATAAACATGACGTTACTGACGCAACTAAACACACATTTGGAGTGTGTTACGACAAACATCTGGACTGTGTTCCGACAGTTTGAAATGTTGTCAAAAATTACAGAAAACATGAAAACCAATTACGCTGGAACACCGTCGTCTTATAGCTCCTCATGTAGATGATGAATGACATCTGAGTCTTTCTTCTTATGAAAGAGTGACTGAACCCACCCGATACTGGGACACTTTAGGACTTATGGCAATAGTATTAGAACTACACAAGCGAAATTGGGTACTTTTGACTGGGGTCTCCTGGGACCCTAAAACATTTTTAAAGGCAATAATCAAAGCAGAAATAGAAAACAATGATGTGACATTAGAAACGAACTCTGGGGTCTGTCCGAACCCCAGTCGATGCAATGACGGACAGCAGAAGCTTACCTGTAAGGACAGCTGTATCCGGACAGTTTTACCCTTTTTCTTGCAGCAGTGTTTAACACACACCACAGACTGAGTTACAAAAGCAAGTCACAGCTACCGGGTACGTCCCATTTCCTTGTAGATGAGCGCCGAGTGGGTGGAGCTTGAAATTGCACATTTTGTTTTTTAATTGTATTTATTTTTAAGGATATTCTCGATCTAGTTGCGTTTTTCTTTTACAATATCTCTTACGTGCTAAAAAAAAAAAAAAAAAAAAACTCTCATTTGTGAAATATTTTGACTTATTCTTCCACATTATTCCGTGTTTCACTGTGGATGCTTGGATGCTTTATGTGATCCCTCACCTATCACCGGGGTTACGTTGTAGAAACCCCCGCGGTAGGTGAAAATCCACTCACTAGCGGCGTTATATTTATTTTACTAATTATATATATTTGGATGCTGGATACTGACGTTTCGACACTGCGTCGAGCTTCCCAAGCGCAGATGTTTCTAAACACTGCTCCGAAACATGGTTCAAAAACACCTACATCACGTGATCGTGGCCAAGCGAGGTTTTGGTGCGTTTCACCAGGATTTCTTTTTTTTTCTTTTTCTTTTTTTTTAAACGAACCTGTCATTTTGCGCTGGGCCTTGTAATTGCCGAATTGCTGTTTTTGATCGCTTCTATCTGATACAAGCGGACACGCACGTATAATTCATTATTTTTACTGTGGAGATCAATATTGGCTATCCATTCACAAACAGGAGAAACACTTTCTTTCAGTGCAAAAAGGAATCCACGAACTCAGCACATGCTGGGACAGCTGACTGTGGGGCTGAAAATCCTCAGTCCTCGTTTGTTTTGCAGTTTTCGAGCTTTAAAAGTAGCTGCACGCGCTGAAATGACCTCTTATTTATTTTCAGACATGAGTGGAGGTTTCCAAAGTCTGACCTGCATCGACCCTCCGCTCACTGTCTTTACTCATGCTGGTCACCACGAAGCGTTAAACCGAAAAATTCAACTGAGCTCGCACTACAACAACTTTCCGCTGACATGGCTGTTTAAGTTTTTCATTATCAAACTGTTTGAATTTGTGTAACAGTTGAAGTGTATCAGTAAAATTCAGCTGAGGGGGCACGGCGACTTGACTGGATGGGCCTGGACCCCCGACACACGACAGCTACTCCTCATACTCCTCGTCTCTTTCACAGATGAAAACTTGTGTTAGTGCAGTTTTTAAGCACAACCCCTAAAGACATATCAAACCTAGTTAAGGGACGGCCTCTCCCATCTGTGAATCCACAGTACCCCCTGACCCATTAAACTCACCCATTCTGTGAATCATCACCGGTTTTACTGGTTTCAGGTCAGTTTTCGGTTCAGCACTTAACATTTCTCCAGTCCGTTTCTCTCAGTGTCACTAAAATGTGATTGGTCAGTTTCAGTGAGGCTCCTGGAACAACATTAATTAGTATTTAGTAATAAAGATTAGTGATCGGTATAAATATGAAATCCGTAAGGAAGAAGAGACAGCAGTATTTATGGACCTTCTCTGCCGCTACAATCTGCATGTTTGGTGCTGATTGTACTTCATGGTTTGTGCTGCTGTCTATGGCTGGTATTCAGAGATTTTCACTGCCATCAGTTTATGAAATCCTGTTTGTTGTTAGTGTGTTTTTTTTCTTTGTGTTTTCCAAATTTCTAAAGTAAATAAAGGTTTTAAAAATGAAATGTTTGTGTATTTAATTTTTGGAGTAACCACACTGTAATATTATGTTAGGCCAACTTGCTGTGAGTGAACAACGAGTGAGACCAATAACTGCAACAAACTGAGCTAACTTCATATTTAAATAGTATAACAGCCGGGCCAACTGGACTCCAGTGAGAGACATTAAGTTGACCCAACAACTATAAAAAGCTGCACTAACTCAATATTTCACCTTGGAGAAACGTTGGTCCAACTTTGACCTGAGAGACATAAATAAGTTGAGCCAACTCAAAAGTGTGAACGATAAAGTTCTGTCAACTTAAGATTTTGAACTGTGTACTTGTTGTGTCAGCTAAACAGTGCGATATGATGATGCTGATGTATATGAAATGTGAAGTGTAGCAGGACCACATTATGGTCAGAGGGAGTATTACATCCATACTGAAAATAACTACCGCTGATAATCAATGGGAAGGGTTAAGAGAGTTTAAGCACATCTACAGAAATGTAGACTCTAGTTAAAGAGAGTAGTTATGTACTCTAACATGAACCTCGTAAAGCATTAAACCCTGCTTGTTGGACTGTGTCTATATTCACACTGTTCCACTGTCTGAATATAGACAAGTGGAAAAGGACACAGACTAACAACTGAAGCAACCGACCACAATAGGGATAAAATACAATGTGAAATACAATGTGCATTGGTTTAGGCTACTTCCATTTGAAAAGAGAGTTGTAACATCACAATATATAGATCTTTTTTAAAATTAAGAGCTTTATTCAAGACTTTTATTTAATTCGATACTTTATTTGCCATTTGTACTCACACGCAAGGTTTGGGTACATAGGAATTCTTGTGCAGAGCTTTTGAGTAGGAGTGTAAAAAACAATAAAATTAAATTAAATACATTAAAATAAGAAAAATATATAGACTAAAATAAATATATACACACACACATACATGTGTGTATGTGTATGTGTGTGTGTGTGTGTGTGTGTGTGCGTGCGTGTGTGTGTGTGTGTGTGTGTGTAAATATTTAATTAGTTTATTCTGTATATTCTATATCTAAATATGTAAGATGTTGATCACATGATGAGCTATTTCTTTCAATTTTGTGGTGTGGATCTGTTGATCGCACAGATGTCTGCACTGTACTATGACTCAGGGCTGAGTTCACATGCTTTGCAATCTCCACTGAAAGTAAAGTACGAAGCCTGGCTGAGTCAAAGGACCGCCTTTGTACTGTTCCCACGAACTGACCAAAACAGGTATCAAGAACGTCTCCAAAGCTGGACTGAACATCATCCTGCGTCACCCTGCAGTAACTGCACCCAGGGGCGCAGCTATATACCAGTAAAATCATACCAGGTAGGTCACTTTGCACTATAAACATTCATACAAACCTCTCTGAATGCAACAAATAAAGGATAGGAGAACATGACAGACAGATCATAACTCATCATTAGAAGTCAACATGTTTGTTCTTTATTTTAAAAGTAAACTCTGACAACCAACCACTGGATTGTTATTCTTTTGGTTCAGTTTGTGCTTCATTGGACTCAGACAAAAAAAAAAGAAAGAAGGTTGTCAAAGAGTGTATTTTGTTTTTGCTCAGTCACAGGACCTTAATGCTGAGCGCAGCACCATCATTCAGCAGGCGTTGGCATTTTTGGTACTCCCCTCTCATACAGAGTTCTGATCAGACTATCAGCGACTTCACACCAGCCCGGCTGTTTTGTGGGCTTTCCTGTGCAAGCTGGAGTGGCTCAAAGAAGTATCCATATGTCCTGGCTAATAGGGGGTGCAAAATCCATTTCTAATAAGATATCACACATTCTGTTGCCCTATGGAGTGTTTATTTGTTTGTATTTTATATTGTTGGTTAATGACATAATTACTTAAATCCCTCAGTTCAGCTGTTTGTTTTGTATAATTACCTTCCTGTTCTTTGGTTTTCATTAATTGCACATAAAACATATAGTAAAGAAAGAAAATTTTTCATTTTAGAGTTGAAAGAAAGGACGATATACTATAAATATACAGAATTTTCTGTATATATATATGTGTGTGTGTGTGTGTGTGTGTGTGTGTGTGTGTGTGTGTGTGTGTGTGTGTGGTGTATCTGTATTTGGAGTTTAACATTGTAAAAACATTATTTCAGATTTTTTTTTTTGTGAAAACAGTAAAAATAGAACAGACCCTGTGGCAGCTCTTTTAAAAGGTTACTTGCTGTTCTCTGTTACTAGTTGGTGATGTTGTTCATAGCTGGTCACTTTTTACTTCCTTCTTGCATGTGGAAACAATGTTTTTATGGACAAATTAAAATGAAACATTAACCTCATTTTGTTTCTCTAACAGGTTTCTAATTTTTATCCACAAAATATAAGCATTTCGTTCATGTTTGCTGGTTTGTCATATTTTCAAATGTCATATTTTCCTCTTTTTTAATTTTAATTTACAGATATTTTTGAAAAACGAAAGCAGAAAAACGTTGAGTGAATTTTCAAATTTTGTCATATGTTCCGCACTTCAGAAATATTTTAAAGATAAAACTGAACTCAATGACAGAGAAAATTCTTTAAAATAAATAAATAAATACAACTGAAAAAAAACAAAAAAAAACTGGTTTTGCAGTATGAAGCTCCACCCACCCGGCGCTCATCTACAAGGAAATAGGACGTACCCGGTAGTTGTGACCTGCTTTTGTAACTCAGTCTGTGGTGTGTGTTAAACACTGCTGCAAGAAAAAGGGTAAAACTGTCCGGATACAGCTGTCCTTACAGGTAAGCTTCTGCTGTCATTCATCATCATCTACACGAGGAGCTCCTCAGACTGGAAGCTGTAAGTCGACGGTGTTCCAGCGTAATTGGTTTTCATGTTTTTTGGTGATTCCTGACAACATTTCAAGCTGTCGTAACACCGTCCAGATGTTTCTAGTCCTGGATTCGCCACATCTATGAGATTTTTTTAGAAGCGAAAACTGAAGTTAACTGCGTCAGTAACGTCATGTTTAGACGATATAAATGGTCAATAAGATTAAAAAATAAATAAATAAAAAGATAAAGTCACTTGAAACGGATTCAAACTGCTGACCAAAAGGTTTAGCCTGACAGCTGCTGTACACGGTGAGTCACTGGAGCCAGTCTGTGCTGACAACTAAAATTCATTGTATTTATAATTTTGTATCGCTGAATACATTCAAACAAATGAGTCATGAGTATTTTCTTCCTTTAAATGCTGAGCTCACACAGGACAATAAGGATCTCTAGAAACAAAACAGCTTCTATAAATCATGTACTTTAACAGGAGGAACAGAAAACAGGTTGAGAAAAACTGCGTGGGTTTGGGGTCCGTGTATTTTGCGGCCAACGGATTTTCGTTTAGGAATCAGAAAACGAAAAACGGGAAACGCCTCGTTTCCCGATTTTAGTTTCAAAGTTTAAAAACGGAAAACGGAAAACGAACCGTTTCCTGATTTTCGTTTCAAAATGGGAAAATAAAAAAATGGAAAACGAGCCGTTTCCCGATTTTTGTTTCCTGATTAAAAATTTAAAAATGGATTTCAAAAATCCGGCGTGGAAATCGGATTTCTCATTTTTCTTCATTTTTGTATCTTGACCCGGAAATGATCGAACTCTCGCGGCACACGCAGACATTGGCGGTACGTTTGATTTGATTAGGAGCCATGATTCACATATACATCTAAGAAGACATGTCGTTGCACGAATATGCAGATTTTATTGCAGTAAGCAGAATAAATGGCAAGTGTTGTAGCGAAATCGCATCAATGTTATGCACCCACTTCGGAACAAGACGGGGTTTTTCTGAGAGGAATGTGCGGAGATGGTGTGCTGAGCAGGGGCTGCTCACACAATTCTGTTCAGACAGCCAGCTTGAAGTTGAAGTCGCTGAAGGTATTGCTGAGGTAAGTTTTTCATTGTTATAATTATTTTTATGATGAATGCTTTTTGTGAAATATGCAATGGCTACATTAATATAGCTAAAAAGCTGACTACAAGCTAATGGGAAGCCAGACATCAGTCGTATGCTACAATTTACAGATTCAATTAAATGGCTAATACACTGTTAGCCCTGCGAGAGACTGGCGACCTGTCCAGGCTGTAACCCACCTCTCACCCCTCTGGCAGCTGGGATAGGCTCCAGCTGCCAGAGGGGTGAGGGTGAGAGTCTCCCACATTGAACTGGATACGTGGATAAAAATGCATGGAAGGACTATACACATAATTTATCCAAATAATATATTTCACTTGTCACATTATTAACATGATAAGTATTAACAGTCTTACTTCTCCAAACATTCCACTGGAAATGTAAAGTTATTTTTAACAGTATTCTTCCCTATTTAGTGCCTCTATGGATAAACTGTCAGCTTCTGTGCTTAAACTTTTTTTTTAAGTCACTATGTTGGGCTTTGCAAACATAACAAGCTTCCCATTTTTTTTCTCCAAGCATGTAGTGACCTGTGAAGTCTGTCTTCCCCCCCCACTTCTAGACTGGATCATCTTTTGGTCGAAAAATGATGACTGGATATCTTTCTGCAAAAGGCATTAAAGCTTCTGAAGGCAGAGTGGGCAAAGTGTTGAGAAGCATTCATCAACCCTATCATGCAGCAAGACAGCAGGTAATGTTAAATACCAGTTTTCCAGTAGAGCACTGGTGTTGAGAATCTAAATCTTGCAAATATATTGAGTATTTATAGTTTGTTTGATTTTAGGGTGCCCGAAATCTCAACCCCATACCCTACAATGCAGAATACATGGGTCATAAGCTTCACTTAGATCAAAATGAAAAACTTGTTATGTTTGGAGTGACCCATGTCATGGCTATTGATGGTTTCAGCAAGAAGATTGTCAGTCATTCCACCATGCCGGTAAAAAACAACATCATCATTTACGAGGATGTGTACAGGTAAAATAACCTGACTACTGCTACTAGTATTCATTTATTCCTCAGTCTATTATTGCTCCGTCCAGTTTTAACTAAATACTTTTTTTATCGTTACTTTAGGAGTGGCTGGGATGCTTGTTAGGTTTAAAGGGTTTATGTTTGTGTGTTTTATCTTCAGACCTGCTCTGCTTTCTTGTGGACTGTGGGATCAGGTCAGAGTTGACTGTGGGAAGGAGTTTTACCTGGCACTGTTCATCCAGGAAAGGCTGGCACAATACAGATACAATTGTCAGAGGCAGCCCTACATTCAGACACCTTCTACAAGGGTAACAATGTGGTGGTAAAATATTTTCTTTTTTTTGTAAACTCATTTCAGATGAGAATAAGCCGAGTCATGCTGTTTTAAAATATGCACAGAACCATGTGATTGAGAGAATGTGGTCAGAGGTAAATGCCCGAGTCAACTATCCTCTGAAGACTGCTTTGGTACAACTGGTGGACATGGAGGAACTGGACATGGAGGACAGCACATCCAAGTACTGTGTGTCAAACTTGACATGCCAGATGGCCAGGATTGGTATCACTAATGTTGTAGAGGCATGGAATGCACACAGAATCCCAGGTATGATTCATTCCTTTTTACTGGCTCTGTTACAAGAATATTTTCTTCACAAAGCAATTTCAATTTAGTTTACCACTCTGTAGTAAATTTTGATATGAACTGCATTTACAAATGTGTAGCTTATTTGCATATCTGTATATTCACTACTGACTGAAATTTTCAATAGATGGGGCAGCTTCAATTTCTAAAATACCTCATCGATTTGTTCTGAATTATTTGGGTATTTTGCTATTTTGTGTAGATTTCCTTTTATTGTTGTATTTATATCTAGATCTGTTCAATGAACACATAATCACCCCTTTGAAGCAACACTAAAGTAATAAGATAAGCTCATATTTCTAAATGCTGTGAATCTGTTGCAGTTATGTTCACTTTACTATACCAAGTAAATTTTAACTCCTTCATTTGTAAACCCTTAAAACACACTTGTGTGTCATGCAGGAAAAGGAATACCAAATGAACTGGCTAAAGGGGGGTGTCCTGCAAAAATTGCTGAGGAACTTCTGCCTAATGGTGCCGCTGCAGCTGACCTGTATCAGCAGGAGGTGGGATCAGCCTTGAAGAGAGATTCCATTTTTGGACTGGAGCCTTTCTCCTCTGAAGAAGCCAAACAGTGGACTGAAACAGAGTTTGGTTCTCATTTTGACTTGTTTTCACTTTACCAAAACGTGGTTCATCATAACTATGGACCCTTTAAAGATGCTGTTAGGTTTCTTATTGACATCACCAGATGTTGTGTGTGATCCATTAGTGGTATTCAATGAAGAAACGAGTAAACTTCTCCAAAAAAAATTTATTACAGAGAAAACTACAAGCTGTTTCAATTTATAACAGTTCAAATAATTTGTATTTACAATCTTGTTTCTGATTGTTGGCAATAAAGGAGAACTTGCAATTCTCTAATTCTTTTTTAAAATGGAAACACCCAAGCTTGTATATCATTTAAACAATGTAACATTTAATAATTACATAATGAAAACCGCAGTTACCGACTACTGTTCCACTCCCAAACCATGTTATAAACATCAAACTGGGCTTGAAACCTAAGGACAACCAAGTAAAAAAGACAATGTGATTACAGAGAAAACCACCCATCAAACAGGATGAGGAAACGTGTTACTGATAAGCTGCAGAGGCTGCAGGTTAGTATATATGCCAACACTACCCAAGCTGATTTTATAAAAGGTTCCTCTGTAGGAAAACCTGGTCAATTAAGCTGGTGTGATGTTGGCTTGAAATACAAACTCTGCACCCTCTTTAGCTTTGTAGTGACAAATGCCCATTTATATTCAATGTTAGATGAATTACACATCTATATCTCTTTGAGGAGAGAGAGAACAGCATGGAGACCCTTAACTTGGTGTACCCTACGATCAATTTCTTCAGCTCTGCATTTCAGACAGTGATCTGCAGTTAACAGCCACTGCTCCACACATGTTCGGCATCCAACTAGAGACTCGCAGCACGTGGAAAACATGGGTTCCTCCATTAGAGCTACAAGGTTTTAAAAAAAGAAATTGATGCAGAAAAATATGTGCCAGTTACTTTAAATATAAAATAAGAAAATTAAACACATTTAAATTTGCTGTAATATGTAATGCATACCTTTGCAAACGAGGCAGGCAAAGGCATCCTTTACAGAATGCAGGTGGGCATCAGTCACTGCTTTGCGTGTGTGCTTTGCAAGCTCAGACAGCTGGTTTATTGCTGAGGTGATATCTTGGAGGCTCTCAGCAGCTTGCTTTAGTTGGTCAATTTTGCCAATGACCTCTTGTATGCTCATACTGTCGTCGGCCCTTCGACTTAAATGTAGAACGACAAAATAGTGAAATCGCCAAATGCATGAATATTTTTCTTATATCTGCCTATGAGGCCTTCAGTTTTTCTTTTAAAAAATATTTGTCAGGTAAAATGACTTATACTGTTTGCCCTTGTGTAGAGAATGAGTTTGACTTTACATACATTACCTTGCTTTAGCTGTTCTTCCATTCTGGAACTCCACAAAGTCATCCTCAAAGATTGCATAGATTTTTCTGGAGTTCTGTTTCCAGTAATGGGAACCTTAGGAGAAGACAATGTATTTCTATATTTATTAATTTTAATGGTAAAATGTAAAAAGCAAGTTTTTGATCACTTAGCTTACTTCTTGTGCCCTCCGAGTCTACTATTTCATTTCCTTGGCTGTCTGTCAGGGTAATCACCTCATCACAGCCCAAGGCATCCTTCACCTTCTGTGTTATTCCTTCCACATTTGCTTCAGCTTCCAAAAAGCGAATGATGACTGTTTTGGAAGTACTGAGCTTGTCATTTACTATTTTGGCAATATGGATAGCCCTGTGGAGGAATTAGATCATTAAAAAAATAAGATGAAAAAATATGGCTGTAGAGAGATTTTACTAGTAAAGACAAGTTGAATATTTAACAGCTAACCTTTGGAAAGATCTTGCTGGGAACAGGTTGCTTGCTCGTGGCGTTCCAGCTGAAGGCCGTGGTGTGTCAGTCAGAGCAGAAGGTGAGGGTCGGTGCATGAAGGCAAATGGAATACCAGTAGTGGGTAGGGATCTGCTTGCAGGAAGTGGACTATGAACTGGATCTCCATGGACCTCATAATGACTGTGATGTGAAAGATTTAGGATGGAAAAATGTCCTGCTGGCTCTGGAAATATTGCAGTGTTTGCATCATCTGTAATGTACAGACTACTGCAATTAACCTGTTTAATTTGGCAAAATAAAAAAAAAATTATAAAGTGCTAATTATTCACAGATTTTATGTTATTTAGAACAAACATCTGCACAAAATAATATTGGAAACATTCAATTCTAAATCATATTTCAATGTACTTTAAATGTTTAGACATACCACAAAGTTACTTTTAGCTAACATTAGCATTTACTCGATCACATGCCATTAAGCTAACCAAGGCTCCGTAAAGCCAAAATAAATATTCTTATATATAAATCTATCAGTTATAAGTTGAACAGTTACGGCACCTGAAAAATCCTGCATATCTTGTCCACAGACATGTCATCTTCCTTAAGTGTAACACGTCTGCTTTCTCGAAAAAGGACATAACTGCCCGTTGCCATCCCGCAGACATCCAAAATACACTTGACAACGATGGAAACTGCAGCACGCCCTCTACTGTCATGAAACTGTCAAATGTATGGGGACAACTTCCGGGTGAGAATTGGGGAAAAAAATAAAAACTCAGAAATCCGATTTCCACGCCGGATTTTTAAAATCCATTTTTAAATTTTTAATCAGGAAACAAAAATCGGGAAACGGCTCGTTTTCCATTTTTTTATTTTCCCATTTTGAAATGAAAATCGGGAAACGGTTCGTTTTCCGTTTTCCGTTTTTAAACTTTGAAACTAAAATCGGGAAACGAGGCGTTTCCCGTTTTTCGTTTTCTGATTCCTAAACGAAAATCCGTTGGCCGCAAAATACACGGACCGTTTGGAAAGAGCTGAGGCGTGTACGAAGTGAGACTAATGGCTCTGCGAGCTATGTCGAGTTCAAAGTCAGAGTTAACCTGGCTAAATCACCGTGGAAACTTATACTGAGCACATAACCAGCAGGTTATGTTCAGAGTTGCAGTTTGAAATCTTCTGGAAGCTGTTTCTTTTATTTACAGCATGTTTAAAGTGCGGGACATACCATTATGTACAGCTACTTTCAACACTGCTGACATTTATTTAGACCCCGGTTGATCTTTGGATTAATTTAATTAGTTATTTACTCCAAACCATCAATATTAGACCCTATTCCTACAAGACTGCTCAAAGAAGTCGAACCATTAATCAATGTGCTGATGTTAAATATGATCAAACTATATTACCACAGTAATTACTGTACCATTACTTAAAAATCCATCACTTGGCCCAGCTGTCTTAACTAATTATAGGCCAATCTCCAACCTTCCTTTTCTCTCAAAGATTCTTGAAAGAGTAGTTGTAAACAGCTAACTGATCATCTGCAGAGGAACGGTTTATTTGAAGAGTTTCAGTCAGGTTTCAGATTCATCACAGTACAGAAACAGCATTGGGGTGGCTGTAGCTCAGTAGGTAGAGCAGGTCACCTACTGATTGGAAGATCAGTGGTTCAATTCCTGGCTACTGCAGGCTGCGTGCCAATGTATCCTTGGGCAAGATACTTAACCCCAAGTTGCTCTCCGACCGTTCCGTCGGAGTATGAATGTGAGTGAATGTTAGACGATTAAAGCACTTAGCTTAATTAATTAATCATGGAAGTGCTTGTATGAATGCGTGTGCATGGGGTAAATGTGAACGTGTTGTGTAAGCGCTTTGAGTGCTCATATCTGAGTAGAAAAGCGCTATATAAGAACTAGTCCATTTACCATTTAGTGAAGGTTACAAATGATCTTCTTAGAGCCTCTGACAGTGGACTCATCTCTGTGACTGTCCTGTTGGACCTCAGTGCAGCTTTTGATACTGTTGACCATAACATTTTATTACAGAGATTAGAGCATGTATTAAATGCACTGCAGTGGTTCAAATCATATTTATCTAATAGACTCCAATTTGTTCATGTAAATGGGGAATCTTCACACACTAAGGGTAATTATGGAGTTCCACAGGGTTCTGTGGTAGGACCAATTCTAATTACATTATACATGCTTCCCTTAGGCAGTATTATTAGAAACCATAGTATAAGAGCCATATACAGCTAATGGTATTAAGGTAGTCATATGGTGTTGCATGTTTACTCATACTGTACGTAGGATTGCAGTAGGCACGCATGTCACGTGGGAGGTGTTTAATGATTGGGTAGGAAATATAATCACCTGGTCACTGGTGTGGCGACATGAAGTATTGGTGAGTAGAGAGAGTGTGTTTTCTGTTGACAGCTTTCTTTACGCCTTTTACGTGCATGCCAATTGCCTTGTATGAAGTGCCATGAGCTTGCTTGTGTTTGGGCTTGACTGCAGTGTGGATGTTTGAAACATGCAAATAAATAACCTAATTTGCAATGTTTGGAACCGGATTATCTGCTGGGGCCTATTCCAGGAAGCATGTTCAACAAACTCTGAGTTTATAAACCTACTCTGAGTTGATCGGCAACTCTGAGTTTCCCGTTCCAGAACAGCTGATCAGGGTTAGTTCAATCAACTCTGAGTAGGTTCACCCTGATTTAGCACGTGCGTGAGTAAGGAAAGAAAGCCATCATCAATGGAGCTCTGATAACAGGATTCACCATGGCAACGGGTAATTAAAGAGCGGAGCCTCCATTTTAATCCGATGGATGGAGGATCGCACGTGTCAGTGTGGAGCATGACGAGTCACTTTAATCAGCCTGACCCACTCTGTCATCATCATAGACAGAAAAAAGTTTATCAAATATATCATTTCTTTTATAATGTCTGCTGTCATCATTCACACAACTTGAATCTCCATCAGATGAAGCTGAATCCTAATTTTACATTTAATTTATAAAATCTAATTATTGAGCCTGAAGGACAAACTGCAGGAGACAGAAAGTGAAGATGTGGAGAAACAGCTCAGACTGAGTTTACTGACCGACCTGTGTGTTAGAGACTGAGACAGCAGCAGACCCCGGAGGGAGCTGACCTCAGGTCAGTTTATTTAATAAAAACGGTTTTTGCTGCAGTTTTTCATTATTTCTGCCATTACTGGATAAAAATGAGATTTGCAGAAAAACTGCTTTAATGTTTCCAGTTTAACCGTTTTAATCTGATCTAAGATCAGCTTCACTGATAGATGACAGCTCTCTGACAGCCACAGCAGAGATGTTTCACTGAGTTACTGTTAAAGGTCAGAGTTCAGTTATAGTTTCATATTTAGCTGAAAACATTCAGAGCATCCAAGTCTGTAATGAATGTAAAGTTTCACCAGTAAAGGCAAACATGTTATGATAAATGCCTCAGCTTTATACATTTTAAAATTCAGTGCATTTTGGGAGGATGAGGCATTTTAATTAAAGAATGCAGATCGTGTCTGGAAGATGAAGACATTATGAACAGATCCAGACTGGATGAGCTGCAAAATAACTGGAGCCTGAACTGGATCTCGGCGTTGGATAAAACCTGCCAGCGAGCAGGTTAGGTTCACAGAGTCTGTTACCTCGGTAACTGACTTTCTGGAACTGAAAACCCGAGTTTCCCTCATTTTAGGGTTAACAAACCCAGAGTTTTTAGCAAAACCTGCTTTCTGGAATAGGCCCCTGGTTAGCTCAAGACGAGTCAACAGTGGCAAAAAGGTGTGGAGTCGCTGCACAAGTTTGTCAACAGAAAAATGGACGCTTTGAAATCCTGCAGTTACTTGCTTTTTATGGAAGTACAGAGTTGTCCCGTCGTAACAGAATCCCATCGGTATGATCGGACTAATGTTACACTGAACTGTGTGCAGTTGTCAAGTAAGAGAACGGCGGATATGGGAGCATAAAGACAGGCATGCAACAATGCTGTTTGTTTGCTGTGCATGGGGGAAAACGCTGAAATGGTGTTATTGGGGGCGAAGTTTGCCTGACTATTGAAGATGTTACATCTTAAGTTCATTATGGAGTTGGAAGAGGGAGACGCCAAATTGTAATTGAATGGACTGTACTTTGAGTGTGTTTGCTGTAACATATAAAACTGTGGAGTTTTATAAAGCCAGTATGAGTGAAGCAAATATAAACGCTGAAAATAAGGAGTCTGAGGCTTTGGTTGTAAAGAGAAAAGTCAAACTCACTGCAAAGGCTTTAGGAAACAAAACTGAAAAGTTGCAAAAGGAGCGCAAGATACATGTGAATGAAACCAGAGAATTGAGACCTTATGACCTTATGGGCTTATGCAACAAAATGAAAATGGTCAACAGGTGAAAGTTCAGTTGCAAACACGCATAAGAGGTCATGAAAACACTTATTTCTTTATTGCCTGAGGATGAACAAATGAAACAATATAGCTGGTTTTCAAGTGTTGAAAGTTACACTGATGGCTTTAAGGAAGCTGTAAGTCAGTGGTTGAATAAAGTTGAAAGCTCTGTTAATCCAGAGGAGTCTGACTTTGTTCCAAGTATTGAAGTGCCATTCTTTCAAATGGACAATTTGCCTCAAGTAATAATTAAAGCCACCGGTTCTGTTGCATCTCAAGTGAGCCAAGAAAATGATGTGAATCCAAATCCAACTGCTGCAAATATGGCTAAGCTGAGTGTTCCAACAGCTGTGAGTACTAATGGTATTAGAAACAGTGTTACATGACAGTCAGATGCCATGAACCCATATGTCAGAAGTAAAGGAATGCTAACAAAGGTTGAAACACTGCCACATATTGCTCATGCACAAATTTCTAACAATACCTTCTATCAATACCTGCTCAGGCACAGGTGATGGCAGCAGTGTATTGAGTGTTTTGAAGAAGCAAAATGAAATAACTTTACTGATTCAACAACAGCAATTGTCATCTTTTGCCTAAAAGAGATATTAAGGTTTTTGATGGAGAACCGTTGGGGTATCACTCATTTATGAGAGTTTAGAAAAGAGTGTTGAAAGTAAAACTGACAGCCATAGTGACTGTCTGTATTTTCTTGAGCAATTCACTAGAGGTCACCCAAAGGAGCTGGTGAAAAGTTGTCGTCATGTGGACCCTGTGAGAGGTTATGCAGACAAAGGCTTTGCTGCAGGAACATTTTGCAAATGAGCAAAGGATTGTAGTTGCCTCCAAGGAAAAGGTGTTGTCATGGGCTCCAATAAAGTCAGAGGATGTCAAGGCACTTCAAGATTACAGTTTATTTCTGAGAGGACGTTGTAATGTCATAATTTTAATATTAGGCTTAAAACTTTCCTTTTTGATCAATTAGGGCTGGATCAAGTGACCCCCGAAACCATCCCTCCCAGCCCAGGCTGCTGGGGGACTTCCCATGATGCACTGTTCTTCACTCACCATGAGTTTATACACCACATTGCATTTAGAGTTTTAAACCAGCCTTCGTGATTAACTGTTGCTTTCTCTCGCATAGTTTGGCTCTCTCTCCTCTCTTCTTTTTCCCTCACCTCCAACCGGTCGTCGCAGATGGCTGCCCCTCCCTGAGCCTGATTCTGCTGGAGGTTTCTTCCTGGTCAGAGGGAGTTTGAACAGTTTTTCCTTCCCACTGTTGCCAAGTGCTTGCTCATAGGGGGTTGTCTCATTGTAGAATCTTTACCTTGTAATGTGAAGTGCCTTGAGGCAACTACTGCTGTGATTTGGCGCTATATAAATAAAACTGAATTGAATTGTCGGGTGAAAATGTGTCACTCTCCACCAAAAGAAAAATTATGATGATTTATTTTAGGGTTGCAGCTATCGATTATTTTAGTAATTGAGTATTCTGTTGATTATTCTGTCATTAATCAAGTAATTGAATAAGAGATAGTTTTGTCTTATTAATGAGCAATAATAAATATTAAAAGAGAAAACACAGGTGTTTTAAAAGAAACTAATTGGTTTCAATTGTAGGAATTGCAGTGTTATAATAGTTTACCTGTATACTGCATCTGTCCAAAAACCTAAACCCTTTGATTGTTTTTATGTGCTATATTAAAATCACATTTTTAAAGAAAACATTTTCTTCAAAAATAAATCATCACAATAATCACAAGCACAGTAATGTCAAGTATAATAAAGTATAGTTGACATTACTGTCAAGTATAATAAAGTATACAACCTAAACTAAGGCATAAAATAAAGTAGCTTTTACTCTGTCTACTTGGAAGGCTTTCTTACATTAAGATAAAGCAAAAAGAAAAGCGAGCTCTGTCAATCTTGTATCTCCTGGATGAGGTAAATTTGGTGTACGTGTGAATGAATGTGTGGGTGTAAGATTTTAAAGGAGCTTGTAGTGACTGCAATGAAGAAAAGCGAGCATGTCAACATTCTCAGAACTGAGGTTTGTTTGTTTTGTGTCCTGCTGGTGATGGTGTAGATGTTCATAATTAATGTTAACAATAAATGTTAATATTAATTCTGTGCCCAGTGGCGTGTGTACATTTTTACTGGCCTATGGGGGGGGCTTTTGTCTATTTTAAAATGTCAATAAAATATTTTATGCATATTTGTATTAATCTATATATGCAAAATAATGTTATTAAGTTCTTTAAATCAATATGGTCTAGTGCACCCCACGACCCCCGTTCAGACGCACACCTGCTTGCTGCAGGTATCACTGCCATATAAAGCAGGACGGTTGCTGACAGCCTTCAGCAGCCTGATTTACACATTGTTTCAGACTAAGTTAACAGTTAATCTGCATATTTTAACTTGTGTATATTTACTGTAGATTTTCACTGTGTAAAACAAATGGTGGTGGATGGGAGCAGCTACAAAGTTAGCTTTTCTTCACATTGATCAGGTGTATTGATGAAGGGCTCCTCCACCTATTTCTCTTTGCCATTTGTGTGTGTGTGTGTGTGTGTGTGTGTGTGTGTGTGTGTGTGTGTGTGTGTGTGTGTGTAGATCCACGTTAAACTATGACAGCATCCTCATCACAGCTGTATAATTGTTTTTTTTTCTTCTTTAGATGGTATTAATTTGCTTAGTAATGTTTTGTGAAGAAATTGATTTTACTATTATAAATATGTTAATATGTAAATTATTCTTGAAGTCTTCAGACCCTAGAGTTGGTAGTCCATGTATTTTGAAAGGATGAGGGTTACGTAATGACTCACTGCACAGTGTCCATTTAGTGTAAACTTGCATTAAAAACCTTAAGACTCATATGGGTGCTTTCACACTGATTCACATGTGTATAATGTGATACAATAAACAAAGTGTATTTGGCTACAACAGATGATTTTAGTCAGGCTCAGATATTTGTGGTGTTTTTAAACTCAGTGAGGCAGACGACAGGAAGAATGTAACCAGAAAATGGAAGTAATGGTTGGTCCTACCTTTGATATTGGAGAGACGTCCTGCTGTGATTGGCTGTTGGCCATATCAGAGGAAACATTTAATACTCAAGTAATAAGTATTAACAACAATTATAATACTTGAGGTCAGCTCATCAGTTTGTCGCATTCATTGATTTGATCAGAACATTATCTGAGATTATGTGGAAATATGTGTTTCTATTTATTTTTTAAAATTATATTCCTAAGGAATGTCCAGACTGTGCAGCAGCTCTAAAGTTTATTTCAACACTAAGTCCTCAAATGTTCTTGTTTCACAGGTACGATGATGAACCGCTGTGGTCTGCTAACTCTGCAGAAGGAACCAGGTACTGATGGAAACAGATTTCTGTTTTCTCTGCAGCCTCTTTTCATTCTTGTAATGTTCAAATGTTCAAACTCTGGGGGCGCCTGGGTGGCTTAGTGGTGAAGCTAGCGACCACATACACACGCCGCGTTGCGGTGCGGGCGGCGCGGGTTCGCGTCCCAGCCCGGCGCCGATTTGCCCGCGTGTCTTCCCCTGTATCTTTCCCCTATTTCCTGTCTCTCTCCACTGTCACAAAAAGCCGCTGTGGCCAAAAATGGAAAAAAAGAAAAATAAAAGGATAGGCACTCTGATCACACAGTAGGGCACAGAGCCTTCAATCCCAAATACAGCTTGTAAGTGTGTGTGTGTGTGTGGTTGTTAAAAAATAAATAAAAGAATAAGGAATTTGATTTGCGAAATCTCTGGATTGGACAACAACCTCTGACACTCTTACAGTATATATAACACACATAAATATTGGCTCCTGTTCTTTTTTCATTGCTCTCCACAGACAACAAAGTAGAGGTTTCTCCTCTAGCAGTTTGTTGAACTGTTGCTTTGATGGCTCCACTTTGAACCACTGTGTGTTTTCTAAAGTGGAGGAAGATGGAGTAGTGAAGGTTTGGGGATTGTACTTGGTTGTTACTGAGCCTTGCCTCTGTGGTGGATTACATGATTGGTAGATACTACGACTCAAACTGTCAGGGGAACCTGTTTGCTACCAAAAAACATTACCTGCTTGGTGGAGGTAATTACCCCCCCCAAAAAAGAGCATAGTGGTTGGAACTGTTGCCTCACAGCAAGAAGGTCCTGTGTTTGAATCCATCACCTGGCCAGAGCTTTCGTCCATAATGTCAGAGTTTTGTGTGACTGAAATGGGACACAAACAATCTGAGAGCCATTTGAAAAATAACTGTGTGGTTTATGCATTAATGGTAATTCTGTTTCTCTGTCAGTTCCTCTGAAGAGCATTGAGGTGGAGCTGGAGGTGAGGGACCATGTGGCTACAGTGGTCTCCACTCTGAACTACGAGAACAAGGAGGACAAACCATTAGAGGCTGTTTTTGTCTTCCCTCTGCCTGGAGATGCTGCTGTCTGTCATTTCAGTGCTAAGATTGGACAGACACAGATTGTAGCTGAGGTGAAGGAGAAACAGGAGGTGAGCTGGACAGTAAATATGACCTCATTATAAGTAAGATTAAAGACAACAATAAACACAGTGAATGATACTGACGTGTGTCTCCGTCCTTCAGGCTCGTGAGGAGTATGATGATGCTCTGAGCAGCGGTCAGCAGGCCTTCCTATTGGAGGAGAGTGAGCAGAGTCCAGATATATTCTCTCTGAGTGTGGGCAGTCTGCCTCCAGGAGAGAGCGCCTCCATCAGGTTGGAGTACGTCACTGAGCTGGCTGTGCAGGCTGATGATGGGCTGAGGTTCTGTCTGCCTGCTGTGCTCAACCCTCGATACCAACCTCAGGGTAGGAAACTTCAACATAGTTGGACCAGAAATCCTTAAGATTAAACAATTGATGTGGATTCCATTATTTTGCCAACATTGTTATAAAACTATTTGAAATGCTCTCTCTTAAGATTGAGTAAGTATGTGGATCATTTGCAGAACACAGCTGGACAGTTAAGTTGTCAAACTGCACAAATGCACAGTTCTCAGACACTTGAGCTCTGATGGGTTTTTTTTTAGCTCTGCAGCTTTAAACTAATTTGTATATTAATGTACACAGTTTAAAAATACATGGAAATATTTACTGAAACAAGGACTCTTGTTTGACTTTGATGTCATATTTATGTTTTAAAGAACAGCTGTAAAATATTTTCAGATGTACAGAATCTTTACTCAAAAGACTGAAACCTTTATCTGGATCAGAGGTTCTTAACAGCTTAAATTATTTGACTGTGAGCAGCCTTGTTGTTTACAGCATTTCTAACCTGATGTTGTGTGCAGGTAGTGAAGCTGCAGGTGTCCAGGTGACTTCTGTTCCAGCCTCTCTGGTGCCCTACAGTCTGTCTTTCTCTGCCCGAGTGTCCTCTCCTCGTCCAGTCTCTAAAGTAGAGTCCAACTGCTCCCTGGACCCTCTCCAGTACCTCAGCACTGATCAAACCCAGGCCACGGTAGGTAGAGTGCTGATGTGTCTGCTGTGTGTGGTTGTTACTGATTACTGAGAACTAAATATGAATGTGTTTGTGGTCTGCAGGTCAAGTTGGCTGCAGGACACAAGTTTGACAGAGATGTTGAACTGCTGATTTATTACAAAGACGCCCACCAGCCCACTGCTGTGGTGGAGGCAGGACAGGCCTCTGCTGAGGCAGGTCAGTGAAGACTGTGAAGTTGTTGGTTTGCAAATAAATTTTCATTATCTTCATTCTTTATGTCAGTGTATCACAAAAGTGAGTACACCCCTCACATTTTTTCAGATATTTAAGTATATCTTTTCATGCGACAACACTGACAAAATGACACTTTGACACAATGAAAAGTAGTCTGTGTGCAGCTTATATAACAGTGATAATTTATTCTTCCCTCAAAATAACTCCCATGTCCCATGAAAAGGTATACTTAAATATATGCAGACATGTGAGGGGTGTACTCACTTTTGTGATACACTGTAAATATGTCGGAATAAACAGTAAAAACAGATTTCTGTCCCTCTTCTTTTTCAGGCACTCTGATGGGTGATCCAGTGGTGATGGTGAGTCTGTACCCTGAGTTCCCCCAGTCTGTGATGTCTTCATTGGCTTCATGTGGAGAGTTTGTGTTCCTAATGGATCGATCTGGAAGTATGAGTAATACTCGCATCCGCAGTGCCAGGGTATCCATAATAATTTATTACAATCATAAAGTCTTTCAGTGTCCCTCTCACACAGTGGTCTCACCATGTTTTCCCTCTTCTCTTAAGGATTCTCTGCTGCTCCTGTTGAAGAGTTTACCAATGGGCTGCTATTTCAACATTTACAGTTTTGGGTCCAGATATGAACACATCTTCCCGTAAGTCTCTCCCTCATATCAGTCAGCTCAAGAAAGTCTCCGCTGTCTTTGGTAAATTATCTGCATGTGTGTTTTGGTGCATCTTTGTGTGATGGCAGTAAGAGTGTGGAGTACAGCCAGCAGACCATGGAGGAAGCTCTGAAGAAAGTTGAGCAGATGGAGGCTAATCTGGGAGGAACGGAGATCCTGCAGCCCCTCAAACATATTTACAGCCAGCCCTGCATTCCCAACCAGCCTAGACAGGTAACACATTCACTTCTGCTCATCCTTTTCAGGGTCACAGGGGGGTTCGAGCCCATCCCAGCTGCTATAGGGCGAGAGGCAGTGTACACCCTGTACAGGTCGCCAGCTTATCTTAGGGCTAACACTAAATTAAAACCACCTAAAAGGATAAAAACGATGACAAAATTGACACTTTCGTCTTGAGGAAAGTATCAATTAATTTTGCAAGAAAATTAATTGATACTTTCGAAAATGATTTCGTCTTGACGAAAACTACGACAAAAATATTTCATCAATGAAATTAACACTGCTGACGACCAGTCACACTCACACATTTGTGTTTCTGAAAGCTAACTCAGCTCTCAGCACAAACTGTGTGTTTCTGGGTCTGATGTTCTGTCCCTTATGTACCAACTCTCCTCTCAGCTGTTTGTCTTTACTGATGGAAAGGTGGGGAACACCAAAGAAGTGATAGATCTGGTGAAGAAGAATTCAGATTCTCACAGGTGAAACTACAAACACACAACTATATCTACACAATTCCCAGGATGTCCAACATGTCCTCAATGTACTTAAAGAAAACTGTTGTACTACAGGTGTTTTTCTTTTGGGATTGGGGAAGGGGCCAGCTCTGCTCTCATCAATGGGATTGCCAAGGAAGGAGGAGGTCACGCTCAGTTCATCACAGGGACTGACAGGATGCAACCAAAAGTAAGACATTAAACACAATTAGAAGTGAAGTGAAACACTGCAGCAGCAGCAGATATGTATTTGAGATCAGACCTGCAGTGAGTAAAATGTCTGTTCCAGCTGTTTGTGTAGATTTGGAGAGTTTTTCATTATTTTTCAGGTGATGCAGTCACTGCGATTTGCTCTGCAGCCGACTGTGGTCGACATCTCAGTCACATGGGATTTACCAAAGGAAGTGTCTGTCACTGTCCTCTCTCCACCAATCACAGCACTTTTCCAGGGTCAGAGGTCACTGATTTATGCCCAGCTCAGTGGACAGGTAGGAGCAGCACCATCATGTTGTTGTTTAGGTATTTGATGACAGTCATTAACATGACTTCAAACACTGTAATTCTGTCTCAGAGCTCAGAGGCAGCAGAGGGCTGTGTGACAGTGAAGTACAGCCTGGCAGGTCATCCCTCTGAGAACCAGCTGCACTTCAGTCTCAGACCTGCAGCAGACACTGGGTAAAATAATTTAACCCTATAACCCCAAAGGCGTCGGCCATGGCACAACCTACTTCAAAAGTGTTGCCGTTTGCAGACTTTTGGCAACAAATACCATAATAACCCTATATGGCTGTGAAGTACAATATCTGAGATTTCAGGAACTGTTTGAATTTTTCCCGACAGGGCAAATGGTCACGGAGTTACGGTAAAAAGCCAGCTGATAAAAGTTCCTTTGGCCAGCTGACTTGGCGGTGATACACATCTTAAGCAGCTGTTTGCGGCTTGTAAGAGCAGGAAACTGGCGCTTCAGCAGCGATCACTCGGAGTTAAAGGGTTAATGCAAGCAGCAATGTTCAGCTTTGAATCATGAGCTTACATGTGTTGGGTTAAAAATAATAGCATATTTTCAGAAAATGGCACTACTTACTGGGAAACAGTTTGTTAATAACACACACCTGATGCTGTTTATCTACTTTTAAACATGTTTCAGTGCCATCACCTTTTCTTGATTATATTTTCTTCATCTGTTTATCTGGGGCTGGGTCGAGTGGGCAGCATCCTAAGCAGGGAAGCCCAGACCTCTCTCTCTTCCCAGTCACCTCCTCCAGTTCATCCGGTCAGTTCCTTCTTCACCACGACAAACCAGTGCTATGTCTGCATCACTGCAGACATAGCACCAATCAGTCTATCAATCTCACACACCCTTCTCCCATTACTCGTGAACAAGACCCCAAGTTATTTAAACTCCATCTGTGGCAGCAACTCATCCCTGAGCCAGAGTGGGCACTCTACCCTTTTCCAGCTAAGGACTGTGCCTTGGAGCCTCACATTCAGCTGTGAACAGTTCCAGTACAAGCTGGAGGCCACCACCTGATGAAGCCAATAGGACCACATCATCGGGAAAAAGCTGAGATGAGTGTCTGAGTCCACCAAGGTGGAAGTGTCCTACCACTTGGCTACATCTAGAAATTCTGTCCATAAAAATTATGAACAGAATTACTGACAAAGGGCATCCCTGGTGGAGCCCAACACCCACAGGAAATGACTCAGTTGTAAAGGGACCGAATGGTCAGGGCGAAAACTGCATTGTTCTTCCTGGATCTGAAGATCAACTGGCAGACAAACCCTCCTTTCCAGCACCCTGGCATAGACCATCCCAGGGAGGTTGAGGAATGTGAGAACACCTTCTGGCCCCCCTTTGTAAAGATGAGGATCGCGACCCCAGTCTGCCAATCTAGTGGCACAGTAGTCTCACAGGCTAACCAAGCCCGATAGCACTTTTCCTTCGGATTGATGGCTCCCTTCACCTACGGTGTCCAATATGTGGTTTGGGGATTACCATCATGACAGGCACCAACCACCTTGAAGCCACAGCTCTGAGTAGCAGTCTCAACATTGGAGGTGCAGAACATGGTCCATTCGGATCTAATGTCCTCAGCCTCCCTCAGAATGCTGCCGGAGGTGGGAGATTAAGATCCCCAAGTAGGACAATGGAGCACTCCACCCAGCTACTCCAAGAAGGCTGGGTACTCTGAATTGTCATTTGGCGCTTAAGTGCAAACAACAGTCGGGACCTGTTCCCAGGGAAGCAACCCTCTAGTCCACCCCAGCTCACTGCCTCTCACAGAGGACAACTCCAGTCTGGAACAGAGTCCAGTCCCTCTCCAGGAGACTGGTTGCAGAGCCCAGGCCATGCATTGAGGTGAGCCCGACTGTATCTAGCTGGTATCTCTTGACCTCACGCTCTAGCTCAGGCTCCTTCCCCACAGAGAGGTGACGTTCCATGTCCTGATAGTCAGCCTTAATAGCAAGGGATCGGTCTGCCATGACCTCCACCCTTGGGTGCCACCTGACACACATTGCACTTCATCCCTATGACACCTCCTTTGGGTGATGGGCCAGCTGGAGGCCAGGCCCATGTCTTCTCTTCAGGCTGGGCTTAGCCGGGCACCACAGGCTAATGCCTGGCCACCAGATGCCCTCCCTCAAGCTCCCTCCCCCAGCCTGGCACCAGAGTGGGGTCCCAGTAACCCTATCTTGGTCAGGGTAAACTGTTCCCTTAATCTCTCTCTCATAAGGGTTGTTGGAATCACTCTTTGTTTGGCCCCTCATCCAGGACCAGTTTGCAATGGGAGACCCCACCAGGGGGCAAAAGCCCCCAGACAACATAGCTCCTAGGTTCACTGGGGGGCACAAACCTCTCCACCACGATAAGATGGCGATTCACAGAGGGATGGATGGATATTTTCTTCATACTTGGATTAAGGGTGTCAGTATGTTATTAATGACAATCACTAAGTTTGTGTGAAATCAAGGAGCCATTGTTTGGACTCACGTCCAAGATTGTGCAATAAATCTGCCACCTTTAGTGCTGTACAAGAACAAAAATCTTGACACACACCGGTACCTCACCAAAAGCAACTAATTTGTGTTTTTCAGTGCCTGTTTTTGTAAAGCATGACAGATTTGTCTGTGCATTGCACAATTTCACAGTTTGTTTAGAGAAGAAATCATAGCATGTCTGACCTCTCGAGGCAAATCAATCAGCTGCAGAAAGGAATCTGGGAAAGATACTGTCAGGACTGCTTCAGCCTGGTGGTTAAATAGACAGACAGCATATCTTACACCAGAGGTCACCGTCCTCTGTTTGTGTGAGCGATGGAAACAAAATTTATAGCATCATTTTATTGCACTGGCAGATGATTTCACTTACTTTGTAAAGTATAAAGACTATAATCAAGAGAAATAATCTGCCAGTGCAGTAAAAATATTACACTTGGTAAGATTTCTTGAAATAAGACAACAAATCATGTCTTTAGAAAAAGAAGTTTAATAATCTTACACATTCACTCTCAAAACAAGATCAAAAATACTTTTTGGCTGAATATGAGATTGTGAGACTTAGTCAATTATTTTTGCAGTGTGCATTATTTAAAAAAAATACTCTGGACTTTAACAGCAAAAACACCTACCTTTTAATCTTAATCTTTAAATTTCTCTTTGCTTTCTTAACTAATCATCCACAAAGCCCAGTGACACAAATCAATTAAACTATAGGAATGTCTTAAAAGACATCGAGGACTAGATAACCTCTTATTTCTTGCTTCTAAATTCAGATAAAACTGAAGTTATTGTACTTGGCCCAAACAATCTTAGAAGCATGGCGTCTCTCACTCTCCTCTCTTCTTTCACCCCTAACCGGTCATGGCAGATGACTGCTCCTCACTGAGCCTGGTTCTGCTGGAGGTTTCTTCCTGTTCGAAGGGAGTTTTTCTTTCCCACCATTGGCAAGTGCTTATTTAAGGGGATCATCTGATTTTTCTGGGGTTTTCTCCTGGGTCAGCTCAAAATATATGTAAAGCACCTTTTAAGCAACTGTTGTTGTATTAGTGCTATATAAATAAACCTGAATTGAATTCAATAATCTGGCTAATCACAAATGATAACACAAACTGCTTGTCGGGATTTCTGCTAAGTTCCAGATTTTTTTAACTGAAATTCTGGCCAAAAGTATTTTTGGCTCATGTTCATATACCACAACAGTTATTGTATGTTGAGGTCAAGGGAACAGGTGCAGCTTTAGTGTTGACTGAAACGCAGCACAGGACATTCTCAAGCTGATGGTTAATTGTTCTTGTACTACTTAAGCTACTAGTTGCTTGTTAAACTGTAACTTTCACAGTCCGTAAAATCTAGCCCAGCTAAGTTAACTCAAGCTAATAAACTGACTCACCATGTGCACAATGTAACTACAACAGAAAATGTGTATGCATAATGGAAAAGATTGATAAAGCCCACTGAATTTGATGTCATAATTGAGCCAGAGTAATAGTGTCAGGAAGCAGTTGATGAATGAGACGGAGCTCAGTATGTTTTGACTGTCCTTGGCACTTTGATTGCAATTAACACCTGACTGGCAGACCACAGGAAGGTGATGTGCCTGTATGTAGACACCTGATGGTCTGCAACTATCATTATCAGGTATACTGTATGTACTGTACCCCTGACACTGAACATTTGTCCCCTTTATTTATCACACGAATTTCCACAGATGTGTAACAGCTGTCTGCCGCCACCCTAGGCCAGATGTGGACAACACAAGAGCAACTACAGTGGAAACTGTGCAGCATTTATAACATATATGCCTCAGTGAACCCAGTTATGGGAAGTTTTAATCAATGTCCTATAACTAAGTCACTCAGTAACTTCTTCCAATATGTCGCCCCTGCTGCAACAAGGGGTAAAGGTTGGACATGTGCTATGCTAATATAAGGGGATAGTATAAACCAGTGGCCTCTCTGGGTTTATCAGATCACAGTACTGTTTGATCAGCCCTAGAGAGATAAAACTGAGCACAGAGTTGTTCTAGTGTGACCTGAAGACTCTGACGGACTGCTGAGGGAGAACTGAGGGAGCAGTCATTTTCTGACTTAGATGATCTCACAGACATCTTGTCTTGTTGCATTTCCTCTTGCCATCTATTGTGATCTTCATACTATTTACTTTATACTATTTTCCCAAATAAGCGTATTTGCGTGAATTACCCAACTATTGTGGTGCCCGTGGCAAAGGCAAAACCTGAAAGGGGATACAATGGTATAAAAATAGATGCAAGTTACTGATAAACTAATGTAAGAAAAATGACAAACATTATGATTCTATAAAGTTTTCCTTCTTGTCTGCAGATTAACGGTCCACAGGTTGGGTGCTCGGACTCTTATTCGCTCCCTGGAGATGGAGGAGAGAGAGCACAGAGGACAGCAGGATGGAGGAGTGAAGGAGAAGGTGGTGAAGCTCAGTGTCCAATCAGGAGTGAGCAGTTCTTTCACCGCCTTCATTGCTGTCAACAAAGACAACAGCAAAGTGATTGAAGGACCTCTTGTGCGCAGAAATATTCCAACACCCTGTGAGTTTGTTTCATAAGGAAAAACTAAAACTGTCAGTCACAGCTTGAAGTTAAAGATAACTGAACATGAATGAAAGGAGTACAATGAGATGGCTCAAGGAATCAAGATACTGATAGGAGAATAATCTAAACACTAGAGAATAATGGAAACTAGACAATCTGGGAAATAAAGGATTTTGAGCACATGGTATAAACATTGCAGGGACCGGGGGGGGTGCAGATGAATGGAGAGGTGGGGCAGGTGAGAAAGTTTTAGTAGCAGACATGTCAGGGAGGTGAGACTAACAAGTTAGAATTGACTGAAGAGTTCCTTCCATCCAGCCATTTTTCTTCCGTTTACCCAAAGCTGGGTTGCGTGTGCAGCAGCCTAAGCAGAGAACCCCAGACCTCCCTCTCCCCAGCCACCTCCTGCAGTTCATCTGAGGGGACACCTTAGTATTCCCAGGCCAGCCAAAGATATGATCTCTCCAGTGTGTCCTGGGTCTGCCCCGAACCACCTCAGCTGGCTCCTTTCAATGTGGAGGAGCAGCAGCTCTGACTGCACTCCTCACCCTGTCTAACGGAGAGGTCAGCCACCCTTTGGAGGAAGCTCATTTCTGCTGCTTGTAGCTGCAATCTCATTCTTTCGGTCACTACCCAAAGCTCATGTCCATAGGTGAGGACAGGGACGTAGATTGACCAGTAAACCGACAGCTTCGCTTTCGTTTCCTTTTCACCACAACTGCTGCATCAGCCTCAACCAGTCGTGGCAGATGACTGCCCCTCCCTGAGCCTGGTTCTGCTGGAGGTTTCTTCCTGTTAAAAGGGAGTTTTTCCTTCCCACTGTCGCCAAGTGCTGCTCATAGGGGGTCGTTTTGACTGTTGCGTTTTCTCTGTATTATTGTAGGGTCTTTACCCACAATACAAAGTGCCTTGAGGCAACTGTTTGTTGTGATTTGGCGCTATATAAATAAAATGGATTTGAAATGAATCTTCACTGCAGATGTAACCTCAATCTCTCTCAATCTCCCGCTCCCTTCTCCCGTCACTTATGAACAAAACCCAGAGACACTTAAACTCCTCCACCTGGGGCAGCAACATGTCCCTGAGCCAGAGTGGGCACTCTCAATGCACTTCATGATTACCGGTGTGAGGGCCACAGGGCAGTAATCATTTAGGCTGGTGATGGAAGACCTTTTTGGGTGGTTGGTCCTGAGGTGTCTCAAAGCGAGCAAAGAAACAGTTAAGTTCCTCTGCTAGTGACACACTCAGGTCTCCTGCTGTCACATCACAGCCTCTGAAGTTTGTGATGTTCTGAATGTCCTGCCACACCTCTCGTGTGTTATTGTTGGACAGGTGGGACTCTATTGTCCTACAGTAGTCCACCTTGGCTTTTTTTAATTCCTCTTTTCAGGTCAGCCTGAGCAGCACTGTACAGAGCTCTGTTACCTGACCTGAAGGCAGCATCGTGGGTTTAGAGGAGTGAACAGACCTGGCTGTTCATTCAGGATTTCTGATTAGGGAAAACCCGGATGCAGTCGAATGCCTTCTCCAAGTCCCCAAAACACATGTAGACTGGATGGGCTAACTCCCACGCACCCTCCAATATCCTCAAGAGGATATAGAGCTGGTCCAGTGTTCCGCAACTAGGATGAAAACCGCATTTTTCCTCTTGAATCTGAGGTTCGACTAATGGACGGACCCTCCTTTCCAGCACCCTGGCATAGACCTTATTGGGGAGGCTGAGGAGTGTTCCAACTATGCTCCCCCCATAGTTGGAGCACATCCTCTGGTCCCCCTTCATAAAGATGGGGACCACCACCCCAGTCTGCCATGCCAGTGGCACCGCCCCCGATCTCCACACATGTCAACCAAAACAGTCCTACAACATCCAGAGCCTTCAGGGACTCGGGTCACAATTTGTCCACCCCAGGGGCCCTGCCACCAAGGAGTTATTAACCACCTCAGTGTCCTCACCTCCAGTGATGGGCAAGTCGTCCCACTTGTCCCCAGACTCTGCTTGCACTACGGAGGGCACATCAGTGGGATTAAGGAGGTCCTCACAGTATTCCTTCCACCTCCCCACTATAGCTTCAGTCAGTCAGCAGAGCCCCACCCACACCATATCCCATGTGAGTAGAGCACTACTTCCCTCTCCTGAGTTGTCTGGGATGGCCCTGAAGTGATTCTGGCAAACCAACAAAGTCTTTTTCCATGCCCTCACCAAATTCCTCACCAAATTCCTCCCACACCCAACTTTTTGCTTCGGCCACCACCCAAGCTGCAAGCTGCTTGGCCTGCAGGTACCCATCAGCTGCCTTCTGAGTCCCACAGGCTAACCAAGCCCGATAGGACTCCTCCTTCAGCTTGATGGCTCCCTTCACCTCTGGTGACCAATATCTGGTTCAGGTATTACCACAACAGGCACCAACCACATTGCAGCAGCCTCCACAATGGAGGTGTGGACCATTGTCCATTCAGACTCATTAGAGACACTGGATGGAGCACCCCACCCAGCAACTCCAAGAAGGCTCGGTACTCTGAACTATCATTTGGTGGGTAAGCGCAAACAAGTCAGGACCTGTTCCCCAGCCCGAAGGCACAGGGAAGGAACTCTGTCGTCCACTGGTGAAAACTCCAAGGTACAGGTAGATAGCTGAGGGGATACAAGAATACCCACCCCAGCTCACCGCCTCTCACCGAGGGCAATTCCAGACTGGAACAGAGTCCAGCCCCTCTCCAGGAGTCTCTTTCCAGAGAAAGGAACCTTTCTCTGGCCCCTCATCCAGGACCAATTTGACTGAAGGGTTGGATCATGAAAACAGAACAACCAGATAGATGAACAGATCAAGATATTTAAATACTTGGTGCAGTATTTGTCTTGTATTTGTACATTCCTGAAATGACACCAAAAATTATTAACAAATTCTTATGAAATGTCTTCACTTTTTTTTTGCATCATAGTTGCTGTTCCCATGGCAATGTGTGGTCCACCACGCATGAGTAAGTAAAAGCTGATTGGCAGTGTAACACACATCTCTGTTTGCGTCCATCTATTTTTAGAAATGCAAACAAATTTCTGTTTCTACTTATTTGAAATACTGAAATACTGTCAGTTGGTAGTCAGTATAATGGGCTGTATCCTCAGCAAGTGAGGAAGGTTGAGTTGCTAAAACATTTTGTGATATTCTGAACATTAGTGAATATCTTTGATACTTTAAATACAAATTAAAGTAAAATGTGATTCTTTACATTTTTTTGGTTTTTAAGTTGAAGTGAGGCTGAGTAATTATGTGGCAGACCGTACGTGATGCAGAACAGGCAAATAATAGGATGAAAACTAACAGGAAAAGCGTGCAATAGAACTAGGTAATTGTGCAAATGAGGATGGTGATCAAGGGGTATAAATACTACACTGACCACCCAGAGAAGGGAAAACAGGTGAGTGGAGAGGAGGATCAGATGAGGAAACTTTAGTGGCAGACATGTCAGAGAGGTGAGAGTAACAAGATCTGAAATGACTGAAGAGTTAGAACATGAAACAGAACAACCAGACTGATGAACATCTCATCTTTTAAATGGTCTTTGTTGTATTTGTATATCATTCTATTAATGTTCAAAGGTAAATGTTGTAGTTCTTAAGAAATTAAATGTTTTGACCTGATTTTTTTTTTCTTTTCTCTCTCTCCCCAACGTCATAGTGGGTGTACCCATAGCAATGTGTCGTTCCAGGCTCAGTAAGTAAAATCTAAATGACAGTACAGCAAATGTTTGTGTTTGTAAAATAAAAAAAAAACAAACCAACAAATTTCTGTTTCTACTTATTTGAAATGTTTAGTGCGACATACTCTATGTACAGTTGGTAGTCAGAATAATGGGCTGTATCCATTGAGTTGCTAAAGCATTTTTTTTATATTTGGAATATTAGTGAATATCTTTGACACTTTAAATACTACATAAAGAAACCTGTGAGGCATTGCAGCAATACCAGAATCCAGTATTTTAGTTTGTTTACTGGCTTGTTTGTTTACTCTGGCTTGACCTTTCCTGTTTTTTGTTTTCTTTTTTTGTTTTCAACTTGAAGTGAGGCTGAGCAATTGTGTAGCAGAGAGTACTTGATGCAGAATGGGCAAGTAATGGGAAGAAAACTGAGAGAAGAACTAAACACTAGAGAACAATAGAACTAGGTAATCATGCAAATAAGGATGGTTATCAAGTAGTATAAATGCTGCAGGGACCAATCAGAGACAGGGATTCAGGTGAGTGGAGAGGAGGATCAGGTGAGGAAACTTTAGTGGCAGACATGTCAGAGAGGTGAGAGTAAAAAGATCTAAAATGACTGAAGAGTTAGAACACATTGACATCTTAAATACTCTTTATGGTATTTGTTTTGTATTTGTAACACTCTATTAATGTTAAAGTAAATGCTGTAGTTGTTTTTTAAGAAGTGAAATGTTTTGATGTGTTTTATTGTTTTTTGTTTGTTTGTTTTTGTTTTGTTTTTCTCTCAACCTCATAATATGAATATATGATGAAAACCCAGAAAGAGGTAAGTACAATCTAAACGATAGTACAACGTGCATATTTGCATTTCTAAAAATAAATATATATAAACCAGCAAATTTGTTTCTACTATTTTGAAATGTTAAATGTGAAATACTGTATGTACAGTAGCTGCAGTATTTGCTGTGATAGTTGCTATAATGGGCTGTACCATTAGGCAAGATGTTCCTGGTTTTATGTATAACACTACTTTTGATCATTTGCAAGTCACTGTAATAACCTCAGAAGCCAGAAACTTACTGAGCAAAACAGAAAGAAAATAAAGGGTCTAATTTTCCCTACATTTTGATACCAGGCTCATCATCATAATGAAAAAATTAAGGGAGAACAGTGGGAACTAGGCAATCTGATAAATCAAGGATGGTGATCAAGGTGGTATAAATACTGCAGGGACCAATCAGAGGAGAGGACAGAAGCAGGTGACAGACATAACAGAGAGGTGAAAGTCCTGAAATAACAGAGTTGGGACTTGAAAACAGAAGAATCAGACTGATCAGATTGTTATACATTTAAATACTTTGAAACAATTTAATTTGTATTTATCAACAAAGAAAAGATGTGAAGTCAGTACTTTAGTTCTTTTTGACAAATTCTTGTAATTGTCTTGACACTGTTTTTTATTTATTTTAAATTTATTATTACTACAATGTATTTCTTTGTATTTATTTATTCTAACATCATAGTGTGTAACTCCATTCCAAAGCTTGTTCCAGAGGCCACGAGTAAGTAAAATCTGAACAAAACAAACCAGTGTTAATTTTGACAGCAAATTTTGATTTAGTTTTAGTCATAGTCTTTTGACGAAAATGTAATTCAGTTTTAGTCATAATTTAGTCATCTGAATAGTTTTAGTTTTAGTCTAGTTTTAGTCGACAAAATTATTGTAAGAATATAGTCGACGAAATCCACAGTCGATTTAGTCGACTAAAATATAAAGGGTGCAAAATGTAAATGCTTTTCCTTCAGTTCCCTTGGATTAGTCATTATACACACTTACACAAAATTAAACATTTTTAAAAGTTATGGAATATTATTAATAATATTAACATTAGCGTTTCACCTGCTTCCCACACACCTGATCATTAACACCACCTTACTGAGATAATACAGCTTTTTACAGCAGGACACACTCTGAAAGGTACAGGGCAGTGTTCAGGACTAAGATTAGGAAAGGCTAATCCACCGCGGTGTGGTGATTTTCTCTAAACACAAACGCTAAACTGGGAAAAACACTTTACCCTGCATGACATTAAAATGCTTACCTTTGCATGGAGATCTGGGTGACTGGTTTGCAGATGTTGTTTAAGATTTGTCGTGTTTTTACCCAAGATAGTCGCCCCACATCACATCGTTTTGTTTGTCACAACGTCAAAGGACAAATGTGTCCATACGTCGGCTCTTCTCTTTCAAACTGCTGACATTGTTTACATAACTTAGTTCTATCGGAATTAAAGACAAATCACAGACTAGTTTGGTCTTCCTGGGTTTAGAGCAAATTTGTGCAACTGTGCATTTGATTGGATGTTTTCCTCACTTGTCCCGCCCTTTTATAAAATTAAATCAGTTCTGATTGTATTTCGTCCCACCAAGCATTTTCGTCTCGTTTTCATTCGTTGACGAAAGTGTAAATTAATTTCGTTATCGTTTTTATCATTTTAGGTAGTTTTTATTTAGTTATCGTCTCGTTATCATCATGAAAAAAGATTCGTCGACGAAAACTATGACAAAAATATTTCGTCAACGAAATTAACGCTGAAACAAACCAATATTTTTCTTTTTTAACTTCTCTGAAATGTTGAATATGCAAAGCTGTATGTACAGCAGCTCCAATATTTGCTTTGATAGTTGCTATAAGTTGCTTCATCTTTAGATGAAGTGAAGAATTGTGTATATATAATAAGAGCTGTAATAATTTTCAGGTCACTGTAATAATGTCAAAAGCCCAAAACTTGTTGTTTCTTGTTAAATAATTCAATGCCTTCATCTCATGCTGTCATTTTTCCTTTCTTTTTTTTTTATGTTAACATCATGATAGACTGCAGACAGACAGAAGCACAGATCAACTGTGAGTAAAACACTCTGTGAAAGTTCAACAAATATCTCGACATTTCTATTAATATGATAGTGATCACATAGTGTGGTCCTCCATGTGTATAAGTGACAAAGTTATAAGGTTGAGTTGCTAAAACATTTTGTGATATTCGGAACATTAGTGAATATCTTTGATACTTTAAATACAAATTAAAGTAAAATGTGATTCTTTACATTTTTTTGGTTTTTAAGTTGAAGTGAGGCTGAGTAATTATGTGGCAGACCATACGTGATGCAGAACAGGCAAATAATAGGATGAAAACTAACAGGAAAAGCGTGCAATAGAACTAGGTAATTGTGCAAATGAGGATGGTGATCAAGGGGTATAAATACTACACTGACCACCCAGAGAAGGGAAAACAGGTGAGTGGAGAGGAGGATCAGGTGGGGAAACTTTAGTGGCAGACATGTCAGAGAGGTGAGAGTAACAAGATCTGAAATGACTGAAGAGTTAGAACATGAAACAGAACAACCAGACTGATGAACATCTCATATTTTAAATGCTCTTTATAGTATTTCTGTTGTATTTGTATATCATTCTATTAATGTTCAGAGGTAAATGTTGTAGTTCTTAAGAAATTAAATGTTTTGACCTGATTTTTTTTTTTCTTTTCTCTCTCTCCCCAACATCATAGTGGATAGACCCGCGGCAATGTATTATTCTGAGCCCAGTAAGTAAAATCTAAATGACAGTACAGGAAATGTTTGTGTTTCTAAAAATAAATATATAAACCAGCAAATTTCTGTTTCTACTATTTTGAAATGTTAAATGTGTAAATGTGAAAACCTCAGAAGCCAGAAACTTACTGAGCAAAACAGAAAATAAAGGGTCTAATTTTCCCTACATTTTGATACCAGGCTCATCATCATAATGAAAAAATTAAGGGAGAACAGTGGGAACTAGGCAATCTGATAAATCAAGGATGGTGATCAAGGTGGTATAAATACTGCAGGGACCAATCAGAGGAGAGGACAGAAGCAGGTGACAGACATAACAGAGAGGTGAAAGTCCTGAAATAACAGAGTTGGGACTTGAAAACAGAAGAATCAGACTGATCAGATTGTTATACATTTAAATACTTTGAAACAATTTAATTTGTATTTATCAACAAAAAAAAGATGTGAAGTCAGTACTTTAGTTCTTTTTGACAAATTCTTGTAATTGTCTTGACACTGTTTTTTATTTATTTTAAATTTATTATTACTACAATGTATTTCTTTGTATTTATTTATTCTAACATCATAGTGTGTAACTCCATTCCAAAGCTTGTTCCAGAGGCCACGAGTAAGTAAAATCTGAACAAAACAAACCAGTGTTAATTTTGACAGCAAATTTTGATTTAGTTTTAGTCATAGTCTTTTGACGAAAATGTAATTCAGTTTTAGTCATAATTTAGTCATCTGAATAGTTTTAGTTTTAGTCTAGTTTTAGTCGACAAAATTATTGTAAGAATATAGTCGACGAAATCCACAGTCGATTTAGTCGACTAAAATATAAAGGGTGCAAAATGTAAATGCTTTTCCTTCAGTTCCCTTGGATTAGTCATTATACACACTTACACAAAATTAAACATTTTTTAAAAGTTATGGAATATTATTAATAATATTAACATTAGCGTTTCACCTGCTTCCCACACACCTGATCATTAACACCACCTTACTGAGATAATACAGCTTTTTACAGCAGGACACACTCTGAAAGGTACAGGGCAGTGTTCAGGACTAAGATTAGGAAAGGCTAATCCACCGCGGTGTGGTGATTTTCTCTAAACACAAACGCTAAACTGGGAAAAACACTTTACCCTGCATGACATTAAAATGCTTACCTTTGCATGGAGATCTGGGTGACTGGTTTGCAGATGTTGTTTAAGATTTGTCGTGTTTTTACCCAAGATAGTCGCCCCACATCACATCGTTTTGTTTGTCACAACGTCAAAGGACAAATGTGTCCATACGTCGGCTCTTCTCTTTCAAACTGCTGACATTGTTTACATAACTTAGTTCTATCGGAATTAAAGACAAATCACAGACTAGTTTGGTCTTCCTGGGTTTAGAGCAAATTTGTGCAACTGTGCATTTGATTGGATGTTTTCCTCACTTGTCCCGCCCTTTTATAAAATTAAATCAGTTCTGATTGTATTTCGTCCCACCAAGCATTTTCGTCTCGTTTTCATTCGTTGACGAAAGTGTAAATTAATTTCGTTATCGTTTTTATCATTTTAGGTAGTTTTTATTTAGTTATCGTCTCGTTATCGTCATGAAAAAAAGATTCGTCGACGAAAACTATGACAAAAATATTTCGTCAACGAAATTAACGCTGAAACAAACCAATATTTTTCTTTTTTTAACTTCTCTGAAATGTTGAATATGCAAAGCTGTATGTACAGCAGCTCCAATATTTGCTTTGATAGTTGCTATAAGTTGCTTCATCTTTAGATGAAGTGAAGAATTGTGTATATATAATAAGAGCTGTAATAATTTTCAGGTCACTGTAATAATGTCAAAAGCCCAAAACTTGTTGTTTCTTGTTAAATAATTCAATGCCTTCATCTCATGCTGTCATTTTTCCTTTCTTTTTTTTTTATGTTAACATCATGATAGGCTGCAGACAGACAGAAGCACAGATCAACTGTGAGTAAAACACTCGGTGAAAGTTCAACAAATATCTCGACATTTCTATTAATATGATAGTGATCACATAGTGTGGTCCTCCATGTGTATAAGTGACAAGGTTATAAGGTTGAGTTGCTAAAACATTTTGTGATATTCGGAACATTAGTGAATATCTTTGATACTTTAAATACAAATTAAAGTAAAATGTGATTCTTTACATTTTTTTGGTTTTTAAGTTGAAGTGAGGCTGAGTAATTATGTGGCAGACCATACGTGATGCAGAACAGGCAAATAATAGGATGAAAACTAACAGGAAAAGCGTGCAATAGAACTAGGTAATTGTGCAAATGAGGATGGTGATCAAGGGGTATAAATACTACACTGACCACCCAGAGAAGGGAAAACAGGTGAGTGGAGAGGAGGATCAGGTGGGGAAACTTTAGTGGCAGACATGTCAGAGAGGTGAGAGTAACAAGATCTGAAATGACTGAAGAGTTAGAACATGAAACAGAACAACCACACTGATGAACATCTCATATTTTAAATGCTCTTTATAGTATTTCTGTTGTATTTGTATATCATTCTATTAATGTTCAGAGGTAAATGTTGTAGTTCTTAAGAAATTAAATGTTTTGACCTGATTTTTTTTTTTTCTTTTCTCTCTCTCCCCAACATCATAGTGGATAGACCCGTGGCAATGTATTATTCTGAGCCCAGTAAGTAAAATCTAAATGACAGTACAGGAAATGTTTGTGTTTCTAAAAATAAATATATAAACCAGCAAATTTCTGTTTCTACTATTTTGAAATGTTAAATGTGTAAATGTGAAAACCTCAGAAGCCAGAAACTTACTGAGCAAAACAGAAAATAAAGGGTCTAATTTTCCCTACATTTTGATACCAGGCTCATCATCATAATGAAAAAATTAAGGGAGAACAGTGGGAACTAGGCAATCTGGTAAATCAAGGATGGTGATCAAGGTGGTATAAATACTGCAGGGACCAATCAGAGGAGAGGACAGAAGCAGGTGACAGACATAACAGAGAGGTGAAAGTCCTGAAATAACAGAGTTGGGACTTGAAAACAGAAGAATCAGACTGATCAGATTGTTATACATTTAAATACTTTGAAACAATTTAATTTGTATTTATCAACAAAGAAAAGATGTGAAGTCAGTACTTTAGTTCTTTTTGACAAATTCTTGTAATTGTCTTGACACTGTTTTTTATTTTATTTTTTTATTTTTATTTCAAAAAAACTTTAATGAATGAGAGAATTAAAACTTATACTTCAGGTATTTCTATGAATACACAGATGGAGGAAGTGATGTGAGCTAATACGTGTAAGAGTTGGTATGACAGTCCAGAGTATGTGCAGAGCAACATGCACGTCAGGGGCATGTTTCTTTTTTCTTTTTTTTTTTTTTCATCATTTGTTTACTAATTCAGATGTAGTCTTTGAAGGGGGGGGGGGGGGGTGAAGAGCAAGGATGAGTAAAAAGCCAAATAAGTTTTAATAATAATTTAGTTTTAATTAATAAGCGTGTCTTGTCAAAAGTCAACTGATGGAAATTCTTGCCTTGTTCATGTATGTAAAACCAAATATATATAAGTCACTGGTTTAGTAATGGAGTTTTATTTTGTCGCTTGGTGGACATGAACTGTGAGTTCACACTCATTAGGACTCACTAATTCACTGATTTTTATAGTGACATAATTGCTCTCATTATTTGACAAAAAATCAAAGTAACTGTACGATGTTCAATTCTGTGGAGAACAAATTTAATGAGATCCAGTTTTCTACTGTTGAATAAATTATTAGTCTATAAGTTTCTGTTTTTCTTGCATGTATTTAGCCTGAAACATTTGATTTGCGGTGTTGATCTCTTATATAATTATTAAATATTTTGCAGATATTCAAATGTTTTATTTGTAACACAGTTTGTTGTGTGGTGGTTTATGGAGTTTATCATGTAGAGTTTTAGTCTTCTCATCTAGCACCACAATCAGATCCAGTTTTTATTTCTGTCTGTTTTTTATGTTATTATATTTTCATTTCACCAGCTGCTGTGCCCGATCAGCCTCCCAGAGACCCTTTGCTGCAGTTAGTCTCCCTCCAGGAGGCGTCTGGCTGCTGGCTGCTTGATCCAGCTCTGGCTGCTGCACTGGGAAAGAGCAGCGAGGAGGTGGAAAAGTCAAAGCCTGCAAAGGTGGGTTGCTGTCAATTTAAATAATAAAACAAAATGATCATGTGAGGTGTTGTAAAATACATTTGAAAGCATGATTCAGACAAAAACACAGGATGTAATGAAACACATGGAAACACAAGAGAACATACAACAAATGAAAATGAAGTCAGACTAAATGTAGGCCTGCCTTGCTGCATGAAAATAAACGTGTATCAGAGGTTAAAGTACTGGTGGTACTCTCTCTCCTAAGCACCCACTGAGCTGCACCAAAGTCTGATTTTTTACTAAGTAACCACACAGCAGGAGAAAGTATTTCCCTCATCACTCAGCAGTTGTTGTGAAAGTATTTCAACACATTATTTTAGATTATTTATGTTATCACAGTTGGAGACGGCAGATTTCCAGCAGGAGACACAAATCCCTTCATGGCTGCATCAGGAAGGGCATCAAATATGCAGAGCTTTGGTGACCCCTTGTGACAAGGGAGCCGTTTAAACTAGCTGCTACTGCTAGTTGTACAAAGAAAGATCATGTGGGTTTTTTTTGTGTGTTCTGTTTTATTTGATTATTTTTGACTGTTTGAATTAGGCCAACAGTGAAGTGTGGGCCACCATTCTGGCTCTGATCTGGCTTCATGGTTTAAAGATGGATGCAAAGGACGAGTGGGAGCTTCTGGCTATGAAGGCTACATCATGGCTCCGTGCTCAGAACGGTAGAAACCATAAAAATAACAAATTATTTTAAACATTGTTTGATGCTGCAGTTAGCACCCCACCCACAAATCCATTCTTATGACTCTGTTTTTGTGTTTTTAGCACCATGTGTGACAGAGTGTGTGGAAGCTGGAAATGTCCTGTTGGGCTGCAGCGTGAAGAAAGAAGCTCTGGGGCTCTGAGGGATTTCTTAAAGTGGCTTCACCTTCAGGGCTGATGAACAGAAGCAGATCTACTCTCACCATACTGCCTTTGATTCAGTGCTGTTTCATATTATCTACCCCTTTTATAGTTGTTATGTAATCAGGACTGTTATGGATTCTTTATTGTTAATTATATTTGAAGTTTGTACCTAATTTGGGTTTACCACTGTAAAAAAATGTCACTAACACACAAAGGTTGGACAGCTACTGTAGCAGCTCATTCAGAAAGTGTGTACATTCCTTTTCTCTCCCACTAGATGGTGATGATGTTCATTTCACTTTCTGTTATTGTTCTGTAAATAGCTGCAGTTCAGGGTCCCTGCAAGCTAGTCCTCAGTAAATTGGAGTGAATGGAGCTAAACAGCTAAAATAACTCTTTCCACAGTTTACACCAGCTTCTAAACAAAAGGTCCAAAGTGTATTTTACCTTTTACAAAAGAAAATGCTACAGCAGCACATAGTCCCAGTGGTGTCCAAAAAAAGTATGGAAAACATTAGTGTAGTTAAATCAGACTGTCTGTGTATAATTAATCAAACAAAACTGTTCTGATACTAACCATAATACCAATAATAATTACAAAAACCATTAAACTTTTAAAAGACTTTGAAAGTCTCTTGAATGATTTTTAAAAATTAAACTACATCTATTGTCTCGGCCTCTTCCAAAACCAGTTACCCAGCAAGCATTACTTATTTTTCCGCAGTTTCATAGTGTCCCATTCATTCTGGACTATTGCTTAAGTGCCCTGATGAAGCCAGTAGTCCGTGGACCGTGGAGATAACACCACAGCTGGATGGTTTGATGATGTGATTTTTGCCATGTAGAACTCTGATCGTATACACAAAGGCTAAAACTGCACTCTCAATAATGTGACCTGCAGTCAAACGTGCTGACTGAGGACTCTTTGTCGGGTCGTGGTTTCGGCTCTCCTCCGCTGTTTCTCTTACCAGGTGGAAGTGAGACCAATGAAAACAACTGCACCTTGGTAGTAACTTCACACTCTACAAAAACTCACTGGAGATGAGCAGGTTTCGTTTCCAGGATTTATTGAAGCACAAAGTTAAACAAAGTACAAGAAAGCAAAAAGCCCTCCCGAGAGTGAGTGCCTTGGTGCCGTTACAGGGGTGGTAAGAAAGAACAGAAAAGTAGACGTCCAGAGTTTAACAGAGTATAAGAAAACACAGAAGCCCTCTCGGGAGTGAGTGCCTTGCAGCCGCTGCAAACAGGGGAGAGAGGAAGAGCGCTCCCTCCCAACTTTACTACGGCCCTTTATAGCCCAATCTCACACCTCCTCCTGCTGTTATCAGGAGGAGGGGGCATATTAAGATGCTCTTCATACAACAGTTTCATGACTTGGTCTCGGGGGCTAGCATGACAAATAACTTTCCCACGTGAAAACACCTCCCACCTGGGCACTGCCTCGGCCTTCTATCCATATTTTCACATTACTTAAGACACTTTTGGGGTGGTCTTATCTCGATTCACACATCCACTCCCTTACAGTAGCCCAGGTGCGCCTCCAAACCCCCTTTCCAAGACACACTCCCCGCTACTTGACCTCCCCTCTGGCGATGCTGGGTCAAAAGTGCACTGTGTACAAAGGTGAACTTCTAAAAAGGTGGGGGTGCAGTACTCCTAGTGGAAAAAAACCAGGCCTTGGGCAGAGCAGGCCTCAGTCCTCTCCACTCACCTAAGACATGCAATGTTCCAGTGTGTGAGTGACAATATATGTGACAAATAATATATGTGACCATTAATTCAGATTAATATAGGTACTAATAAATGATATAGTAAAATACCAATATCAGATGATAAAAATATCCAACACATTAACTTCAAAAACAAAACATCTTTGTGATTTGGTGGCACAGACTCGATTCACTAGATTAAAACCTTTAAGAGAGGAGAGTGTTAACAGTAATAAACATATTCGGACTGAGATACTTAATTAAAATGACACCCATCGATCTGTGTTTGGATTGGAGGTGTCTGATTTGAATGAAAATTTTGCGTTGCTTGTTGCATTTTGGCAGATGTAGAAGTATTTTTGTGAACAGCGAAATAAAAATAGGATTTTACTAGCGTGAGATTTTTTTTTTTCCTGTTCAGAGAATTGTAAAACAGAAGTCATTGTGGTTACCTCTGAATGTTATCAACAGACAACAAAGAGACTACGAGCTCTTGCACTTGATCATGAAGTGTTGTAATCAAACAAAAATTACAATAATGGATATTCAAATAAACTATAGAAAGTGTCAGTGCAGGGCAACAATATTCCAACTGAGTTTGTCTGCATGTATCATGGAGCCATGGTTCAGTGGCTGAGGATTCCTAACTGAGATGGACCCTGAATGGAAAACTCTGGATTTGTGTGTATCCCTCCCTCTCTGCCAATACACCTCCTCCTTCAAGTTCCTCCTTCTTAGCTGCACCAGAGGATTTTGTTAATGGGCATCAGCCAGTAGGCTGGAGTTTCTTGATCCTGTTATCTGCACTGCTTCCTCAGTTCTCACCATGAAAGCCTCAAACATGTGTACAGTGCTGTCCCAGCCATTCATGTGAAGTATGCACACTCCTCTGGAGCTTAGTATCACCCAGGGCATGAGAGGAGGTTCATTCAGCCATTGAGAATAATTAATTTAGAGATGCATTCATTTTGTTACATTCACAAATGGTGAAGGGCAGGAAGTTTGGTCACACAGTTGATCATCTAAAATAAAAACTTCATAGAATCCTCGTGATCTGTATATTCCAGCTTTCGCTCCACCTCTTCTATACAACACAAATAAACCACTTAGAGACTTTATCATAGCTCCGCCAGCAAGCCTTCTATCATTCGTGAGGTCACATGGTTGCTTGTTTTTTGGTTTACTGCTCATTTGGAATTTTTTTTACTCTTATTGCCTTTAAGCACATTATTACAGGCCGATAACATCACAAGGCATCTTGTGACTCAGAACCGTCGTGAAATCAAGCTCGATTCATCATATTAAAGAAGGAGAGGAGGAAAAATAAGTAAATGAATAAATAAAATGGGAAAAAAGGAAGACAGGAGTGAAGCGAGAAACATATTCTAGGTATTATTGACTCTACAATTACTGCAACTAGATAATAAAATTGATAATACTATGGGCATAAGAGTTCCAGGCAAGATATTTGGTAACTGGTTTCTATTGTCTTGTAAAAGTAGGCATTTTTAGCTGTAGCCGGGCAGTTATGTTTTCCATCTTATATACATGCTTCACCTTCTGTAGCCATTGGACAATTGTGGGAGGGTCAGGCTTCCTCTAATTAATAGTAATCATCTAGCAATCATCAGCAAAATATGTAACATGTAGCATTGTTCCATGGTAAACATGTGGTCAGGAAACACATCTAGTAGAAATAATAAAAGGTCAATTGGAAGATTCATTACTAAAATATTTCCCAGTTCCTCCTTAATATTTATCCAAAATGTCTGTATCCTTGGACAGTCCCAAAATATATGAGTGTGGTCTCCCACCATGTCACAGTTCCTCCAGCATTTATTGCTGCTGTGGTTCTTAGATGCAAAGGTTGTTAATGGTGTCCTGAAGAGCCTCATTTTGGTCTTCCAGTTAAATTCTTTCCAAAGTTGGCTTCCACTCCCCTTGTGACATTTGAAGCATGTCCTCCCAGGAGTCATCGTCCATTACTCTGTTCAGTTCCAGTTCCCATTGATGTTTTTTATGTTGCATGTTTCCAGACATATCCAGCATTAGTTTTTTATACAGAAGGGAAACGTGTCTTTTTTTTTGTTACAAGGTGGTGTTCAGACAGAAATATGAAGTGGTTTTTCTGTGTGGGAGGGTTCCTTTCTGATATATTCCCAGGCTATGTTTTGTAACAGCTTCTAATTTGTAAAACTTTATAGAGAACACTTTGGGGTAAGTCAAACTCATCTCTAAGTTGTGTAAATGGTTTAAATACCTGTCCATTGAGGAGTTGTGTTAATATAGTCAATCCATTTTCTGCCCATCTTGTATAAGCCCTGTCAGATGGAGGTGCTAAAAAACTCTATATTTCCTGCAATTGGCACAGCCCTTGACAGTGCTACACTTCCTCTAAGTTTCTTTTGGACTAGATTCTATATTTTCAGTGTGTTCTTAATCCATATGGTTTCAATTTTAATGCTTTATGATTTATGGCTCAAAAAATGGAGTGCAGATAGGGATATTTGAAAATTTAAATGATGATATTTGGAAGGATTAAGGATAGTTTTTGAACACAGGACTCTCTTAACCAGAAATTTTAACATTAAAAAAACAACAAAAATTATTTTTGCTTGCGTTTAATCCACCCCACCCAAAAAAATTAAAGCTCCGTCCATCCCGTGCACTCCCTACAAAAAAAATCAGTGACTTATATTTGAGCCAAGTCAGTCTGTGTTGTGGACACACGTCATGGTTTAACAATATTCCTCACATCATTTCAGGAAGGAACTGCAGTAAAACTGTCGTGGACACATTGGTCTGTCCTCAGAAGTAAACTCCTACTGAGCAGTTATTGAAGCAGACCAGTGACTCACTGCTCAGCATCTCATGACTGCGCTAACGTGAAAATCTTTAAACTTATGACAGCAATCATGAAGTTGTTAATACTGAAGTTGTATATTGTGATAAATTAAAGAAAGTCAGCTGGGATAAAACAGATGATTGCATTCACAGTGAGATGTTTGCTGCTTTTAATCTCACTGATGCAAACCACAGGTAGAACTAAACACCCCGCTTCAGATGTCATTAGTCCATTAAATGGACATTATTTGCAGTAATCAGCTTCATTGATATGGGCTAGTAGGGTAGTAGGTTGAGCAGCTTGTTATCATTGGTGTGGACGATCACTGACAAAGACCGAAATAGGACTACATCTTCTACAAATCCAACAGAGCAGCTCGTCAGAGAGCCTCTTACACCCCAGCACCAAACATCACTGCCCATCTAAACCACAGGATGATATGGGACGTTGTTGCTGTTTCATCATTTTCCATTATTAATGCTGGAGGGTTTAAGTTGATTATTTATTTTTTAGGATGCATTACAGTTTCAGCCTCATGTACATAAGCCCATTGACAATGTATTTTCAATTCAATTCAATTTTATATATACAGCACCAAATTACAACAAACAGGCACTTTATATTGTAAGTTAAGACCCTACAATAATCACACGCAAAACCCAACAGTCAGTCTAATCTTAAAAATAGAGAGGGTGTCTGTGTCCTGAATCCAAACTGGGAGCTGGCTCCACAAAAGAGGGGCCTGAAAGCTGAAGGCTCTGCCTCCCATTCTACTAGTAAGCCAACCGGCTGAGCAACAAGTGCTCTATTGGGGTGATATGGTACTGTGAGGTCTTTAAGATAAGATGGGATCTGATTACTCAAGACCTTGTATGTGAGAAGAAGAATTTTAAATTCTATTCTGGATTTAACAGGGAGCCAATGAAGAGAATCCAATTTGGGAGAAATATGCTCTCTCTTTCTAGTCCCCATCAGTACTCTAGCTGCAGCATTTTGTATCAGCTGAAGGCTTTTCAGGGAGCTTTCAGGACAGAATTATAATAATGAATAATAATAGTCCAGCCTCTACTGATCAGATCCACCAATGACTCCTACACAGTCAGTTTTAGCTAACTGCTTCAGCTAGCTGACATCAGTTGGCTGGTGAACCATCAGCTGAGTAATCAGCTGTTCCAGTTACAGTCTCCATTCCAGTTGCATTTGATTCTTCACACGGCTCCAATACGAGCTGCTGATGAAGCTACTGAACAAACCGAAAGAGGTACTTACAGTTAGCATGTGGTGAATCCAGTAAAGGGTTCCAATTGACACACACACACACACACACACACACACACACACACACACACACACACACACACACACACACACACACACACACACACACACACACACACACACCTGAGGAGTCCTGCAAGGAAAATGAGGCTGAGACAGTAGATGGCTCCAGGACCATCCCTGAAGAGGCCTGTGTGGCTGCAGAGGTAGATGGCCCCTCATCAGACTCCAGGACCATGTCTGTGGCTGCTGTGGAAGTATCTGACTCCTCATTTTGGACAGTGGCTGCTCCAGCTCCAAAATAGTTCAGAAGTGCCCCTGAATTTACAATTAAGATAATATTATAAGTTAGATGACACTTACATCATACATGCATCAGTTACCCTATTAAAATGACCATGATGCACTTTATTAACATTTGTTATCATCCTATTAACTAAGCACAACACACAACAATTTATTTTAAAAGATATATGATATGTAGCTTACAAAATGCTATGTCAATGTATATTATAAGTTATTCAATTTAGTACAGCGTCTAGCAATAAAAACAAATCCACAGTCAGAACATATGTGTGAATTTGCACTTGTTGTGTTGCAAACACAAACCAGACTAAGTTGTCTGAGTGAAATTAGTTGCATGACATGATGCCTCAATTCTAATTCTAATTCAGCAAAACTAAAAACCAAATACAGTCGCCCTCTGTGACTAATTAGCAACATATTAGCAAGAGGCTAATAAATAGCCTATCGCCTAATGTCAATCACGTCACTCACAGAAATCTGCATACCTTTATCCTTTGCCCGTTTCTCCTCTTCTTCTTTTTCTAAACTGTGCACCTGATGGCTTCTTTGGTCTTTTACCTTGATCCATATTACCTTTCACAAGTCCCTTCACCCATCAATCAACCAGAGTCACGTGACGTAAACAAATTCACATAGCCTATGACTTTTTTTTTCTTTTTTACATTTTTCACATAGGTAACCCAATTAATTACATGAAGGTATGTGGGTCTATGTTAATTTTAGGAATGAAATACAATTTATTTTAAAGCAGTTTGTGTTGTGTGGCCTGGGATCAGTCTATCCCCTCGCCTCGCACCCCTCCCCCTTGCCTCCTCTTACACACACAACCTGTACGACTCTCACTCCGCAGCAAGTTGATGTGACAGTGAGGGCGCCCTAGCGCCCACTTCACTAATCTGACATGGAAATGAGCGGTAGTCTAACCCTAACCCTCTACCTAACCCCCAAAACTGACGAGTTTTGTTTTGAGTTTTTTTTTTTTTTTTTTGATACAGTTGGCAAAGTGGTTCAATACTACTTTATTACTTAATTTGGGTATCACTACCGAGCTCATGTTAGTCATGAGCTTCAGGTACCGCGGTCAAGTGAGCCCTAATTTGCGAAGACGCAGTCAAGCTAGCCGCACATAGAATTACGTTGCCCATTTATACCGCATATTACGGTACGGCTGCCAGTCGCCCTAAATAACACATCGGAAGTGTTGTTATCCTTCAATGTACACCATTGCAATGCATTTTTCATAAAAAAAAATACTGTCACGCCTCTAAATACTCAGCTTTGTAAAGGTGTAATTTATTTATCATCTCAATCTTTTAAAACAAAAATGAATTCATGTATACTCCACTTTTTTACTCAAAGTGACATTTTTGAGGTGTATTCATAGGAGTGCTGTTCTAGGTGACGCAGAGCTTTCGCCTGATTCTTGCTCACCTTGACCCCCACTGTATATGGACTGACTTTCATCTCAAATAACTGTACGGTTTTCGAGAAAATTGCTTTCAAAATCCCAAGTACAGTAATGTATTATATTGGTATTTTTCAACTGTATTCATAGGAGCGCTGTTCGAGGTGACGCAGCTATTTCTCTGCCAGTGGCACATGCCTATTTTACCGATCAGAAGATTTTAAAATTTACAGTGGAGGAATTCCAAGTACATTAGATAAGGACATTGCAGATGGAGCTGTCAGGCAGGAGGAATAGAGGAATAACACAAAGGAAACTCATGGATGTATTGAAGGAGCACATGCAGAGGGGTGATGTGATGGAGGAAAATAATACAGTGAGTTACCAGCTGAAGTGACGAAGAAGATCCAAAAGAATATTACTAACAAACATTCAACTTATCTTGTTCTTAAACAGACATAATTAGGGCCATAACAATTTTCAGATCCTTTGGTGGTTTACTGTGGTCACTGTTGCCCCATTATTGTTAAGACCCTGTCTTTGAATTACTGTAGTTGCAGTTGTATTTAATCTGGGTTTGTCAATAAAAGACAGTGGTTTAATAATACTGTCAATTCAACTTTTGTCTTTCTTCAGTCTGTGCTAATTTGTGAGACTTTACTATTGACACAGTCAGTGCACTACTAGGGCAATTTGTATGTAAAGCTTGCAAGCAATCCAAGAAAACAAACATATAACAATAAAACTATTGTCCATTTTTACCTGCTGGTTTTTTATTTTTTTCTACATTATTTGAAATCGTAGTACAAGCATGTTCTACATGGCCATGACCTCTCAACATCTTCTCACATGAATAGTTTGTAATTTTAGAAAACATCCTTTAGAGGCCTTATAGCTACCTACCTACTGACATTATCATTGATAATTATACAATTTTCACAGTTGAAAAAAATTTATGGTGCTTTCCATCATCACAGAATCTTTTGCTTTCAAGAAATATTTATGTCTCCTTTTTAAAGCAGTTGTAACATTTAACTATTTAATACTGCAACATAGCCAGTATTTGACAGCTTGACAATGCCAACTTCCCAGAGGGCCGTTCTTTTTCATATTAATTTAGTGTGCTATTATCAGATCTGTTTCTCATAGGTTACATAAAATCAAGTTTTACTTCACTGTTAAAACACTTACAAAGTTTTACCACATCTGTAAAGCAGCCATTCAAAAAATCAGGAGTCCTGTGTCCCACTTGAAAACAAGAATTCCATGGGCCAGTAATCTTAAATATTCAATATAATTAAAATACGTTAATGTAGTTCCTCAAAATTTAACAAATAAAAACACTCATGTTTAATATAAATAAATAAATAACTTTATAAAAAATATGTTACTACTTATTTGATATTTTCTGATATGAATTACAGAGTTAAAGAATTTATTACTGCGGCCCACCTGGAGTACCTTTGTAGCCCACCAGGGTGCCCTGGTGACATGGATTACTTTGGCGCAATCTTTGATTGCAAACTGAGACAATATTTAATTGATCTTTTTTGTTTTGTTCGTTATATTTGTAATTAAAATGAAAATGCATAGAATAATCATAGTGCTTGACTTTAGATGGCCAAAGCAGTAATGAAAGCCTTCCCAGAGAAACCAAAGATGAAATTTGGGACCACTAAAAAAGAGATGGCCCAAGCACGAAGGTCTTTGGCCCAGACAATTATTGATGCCTCAGGTGGATAAGATTTTATTGTTAAATTCAAGTCTGTATATTAAGCAATATTACTAATCTTAGATTTGGTTTTAGTATTTGACAGCGACAACAACTGTGCCATGTGTGCATCAAGTAAGCCACCATGTGCAGGGCCATCCACCACTGACTGGGTACAGTAGTCCTTTATATATAATTTCCTTTTCATTCATTCATTTCTTAAGTACATTGTTCTCTAGGACAAAGTATTTTCCTGTTTAGGAGAACATTGATGTATTTATGTCAAACTCATCTACTTGGACAGTTATAACACCCAGTTATTTGTTACAGATACAGTGTGATAGCTGTATTCAATTCAATTCAATTCAATTCAATTTTATTTATATAGCGCCAAATCACAACAAACTGTCGCCTCAAGGCGCTTTGTATTGTGGGTAAAGACCCTACAATAATACAGAGAAAACCCAACAGTCAAAACGACCCCCTATGAGCAGCACTTGGCGACAGTGGAAAGGAAAAACTCCCTTTTAACAGGAAGAAACCTCCAGCAGAACCAGGCTCAGGGAGGGGCAGTCATCTGCCACGACCGGTTGGGCTGAGGGGAGAGAAAGACATGCTGTGGAAGAGAGCCAGAGATTAATATCAATTAATGATTAAATGCAGAGTGGAGTATAAACAAAGTAAATAAGGTGAATGAGAAACAGTGCATTATGTGAACCCCCCAGCAGACTAGGCCTATAGCAGCATAACTAAGGGATGGTTCAGGGTCACCTGATCCAGCCCTAACTATAAGCTTTATCATAAAGGAAAGTTTTAAGCCTAATCTTAAAAATAGAGAGGGTGTCTGTCTCCCGAATCCAAGCTGGGAGCTGGTTCCACAGAAGAGGCGCCTGAAAGCTGAAGGCTCTGCCTCCCATTTTACTCTTAAGTATCCTAGGAACCACAAGTAAGCCAGCAGTCTGAGAGCGAAGTGCTCTATTGGGGTGATATGGTACTATGAGGTCTTTGAGATAAGATGGTGCCTGATTATTCAAGACCTTGTATGTGAGGAGAAGAATTTTAAATTCTATTCTAGATTTAACAGGGAGCCAATGAAGAGAAGCCAATATGGGAGAAATATGCTCTCTTTCTAGTCCCTGTCAGTACTCTAGCTGCAGCATTTTGGATCAGCTGAAGGCTTTTCAGGAAGCTTTTAGGACAGCCTGATAATAACGAATTACAATAGTCCAGCCTAGAAGTAATAAATGCATGAATGAGCTTTTCAGCATCACTCTGAGAAAGGATGTTTCTAATTTTAGAAATATTGCGCAAATGCAAAAAAGCGGTCCTGCATATTTGTTTAATATGTGCATTGAAGGACATATCCTGGTCAAAAATCACTCCAAGATTTCTCACAGTGTTACTGGAGGCCAAAGTAATGCCATCCAAAGTATCTGGTTAGACACCATGTTTCTAAGATTTGTGGGGCCGAGAACAAGAATTTCAGTTTTATCTGAATTTAGAAGCAGGAAATTAGAGGTCATCCAGGCCTTAATATCTTTAAGACATTCCTGCAGTTTAACTAATTGATGTGTGTCATCTGGCTTCATTGATAGGTAAAGCTGAGTATCATCTGCATAACAATGAAAATTGATGCAGTGCTTTCTAATAATACTGCCTAAGGGAAGCATGTATAATGTAAATAAAATTGGTCCTAGCACAGAACCCTGTGGAACTCCATAATTAACCTTAGTGTGTGAAGAAGACTCCCCATTTACATGAACAAATTGGAGTCTATGAGATAAATATGATTCAAACCACTGCAGTGCAGTACCTTTAATACATATAGCAAGCTCTAATCTCTGTAATAAAATGTTATGGTCAACAGTATCAAAAGCTGCACTGAGATCCAACAGGACAAGAACAGAAATGAGTCCACTGTCAGAGGCTGTAAGAAGATCATTTGTAACCTTCACTAATGCTGTTTCTGTACTGTGATGAATTCTGAAACCTGACTGAAACTCTTCAAATAAACCGTTCCTCTGCAGATGATCAGTTAGCTGTTTTACAACTACTCTTTCAAGAATCTTTGAGAGAAAAGGAAGGTTGGAGATTGGCCTATAATTAGCTAAGACAGCTGGGTCAAGTGATGGCTTTTTAAGCAGAGGTTTAATTACAGCCACCTTGAAGGTCTGTGGTACATAGCCAACTAATAAAGACTGATTGATCATTTTTAAGATTGAAGCATCAATAATTGGAAAGACTTCTTTGAACAGTCTAGTAGGAATGGGATCTAACAAACATGTTGCTGGTTTGGAGGAAGTAACTATTGAAGTTAACTCTGAAAGATCAACTGGAGTAAAAGAGTCTAAACAAATACCAGCAGTGCTGAAAGCAGCCGAACATGAAGAATAATCTTTGAGATGGTTATGAATAATTTTTTCTCGAATGTCTAAAATTTTATTTGTAAAGAAATCCATGAAGTCACTACTAGTTAACGTGAAAGGAATACTCGGCTCTACAGAGCTCTGACTCTTTGTCAGCCTGGCTACAGTGCTGAAAAGAAACCTGGGGTTGTTCTTATTCTCTTCAATTAATGATGAATAGTAAGATGTCCTAGCTTTACGGAGGGCTTTTTTATAGAGCAACAAACTCTTTTTCCAGGCTAAATGAGCATCTTCTAATTTAGTGAGACGCCATTCCCTCTCCAGCTTTCGGGTTATCTGCTTTAAGCGGTGCGTTCGTGAATTATACCACGGAGTCAGGCACTTCTGATTTGAAGCTTTCCTTTTCAGAGGAGCCACAGTATCCAAAGTTATACGCAGTGAGGATGTAAAACTATTGACGAGATAATCGACCTCACTGGGAGCAGAGTTTAGGTAGCTGCTCTGCACTGTGTTGGCACATGGCACTGAAGAGCATAACAATGAAGGAATTAGATCCTTAAACTTAGTTACAGCACTTTCAGAAAGACTTCTACTGTAATAAAACTTATTCCCCACTGCTGTGTAATCCATTAAAGTAAATGTAAATGTTACTAAGAAATGATCAGACAGGAGGGGGCTTTCAGGGAATACTGTTAAGTCTTCAGTTTCTATGCCATATGTTAGGACAAGATCCAGAGTATGATTAAAGTGGTGGGTGGGCTCCTTTACATTTTGAGAGAAGCCAATTGAATCTAACAATAGATTAAATGCAGTGTTGAGGCTGTCATTCTCAGCATCTACATGGATGTTAAAATCACCCACTATAATTATTTTATCTGAACTGAGCACTAAATCAGATAAAAAGTCTGAGAAATCAGACAGAAACTCTGAGTAAGGACCAGGTGGACGATAGATAATAACAAATAAAACAGGTTTTTGATTTTCCCAATTAGGATGGACAAGACTAAGAGTCAGGCTTTCAAAAGAATGAAAACTTTGTCTGGGTCTTTGATTAATTAATAAGCTGGAATTGAAGATTGCAGCTAATCCTCCTCCTCGACCTGTGCTTCGAGCATTCTGACAGTTACTGTGACTCGGGGGTGTTGATTCATTTAAACTAACATATTCATCCTGCTGTAACCAGGTTTCTGTAAGGCAGAATAAATCAATACGTTGATCAACTATTAAATCATTTACTAACAGGGACTTGGAAGAGAGAGACCTAATGTTTAACAATCCACATTTAATTGTTTTATTTTTTGGTGCAGTTGATGAAGCTGTATTATTTATTGTTTTTGAATTTTTATGCTTAAATAGCTTTTTGCTGATTTTAGCTTTGGTTTTTGGTGGTCTGGGAGCAGGCACCGACTCTATGGGGATGGGGTTTTGGGGGGATGGCAGGAGGAGAGAAGCTGCAGAGAGGCGTGTAAGACTGCAACTCTGCTTCCTGGTCTCAACCCTGGGTAGTCAGTTTTTAGGAGGGTTAATAAATTTGGCCAGATTTCTAGAAATGAGAGCTGCTCCATCCAAAGTGGGATGGATGCCGTCTCTCCTAACAAGACCAGGTTTTCCCCAGAAACTTTGCCAGTTATCTATGAAGCCCACGTCATTTTTTGGACACCACTCAGACAGCCAGCGATTCAAGGAGAACATGCGGCTAAACATGTGGCTCCTGGTCTGATTGGGGAGGGGCCCAGAGAAAACTACAGAGTCCGACATCGTTTTTGCAAAGTTACACACCGAGTCAATATTAATTTTAGTGACCTCCGATTGGCGTAACCGGGTGTCATTACTGCCGACGTGAATAACGATCTTACCAAATCTACGATTAGCCTTAGCCAGCAGTTTCAAATTTCCATGAATGTCGCCTGCTCTGGCCCCTGGAAGACATTTGACTATGGTCGCCGGTGTCTCTAGCTTCACGTTTCTCAAAACAGAGTCGCCAATAACCAGAGTTTGTTCCTCGGCGGGTGTGTCGCCGAGTGGAGAAAAACGGTTAGAGACGTGAACAGGTTGGTGGTGTACCCGGGGCTTCTGCTTAGGACTACGCTTCCTCCTCACCGTCACCCAACCGGCCTGTTTTCCCTGCTGCTCGGGATCTGCTGGGGGGGGAGCTAACGGCGGCTAAGCTACCATGGTCCACACCCGCTACAGGGGCCTGGCTAGATGCAGGATTTTCCAGGGTGCGGAGCCGAGTCTCCAATTCAGAAAGCCTGGCCTCCAGAGCTACAGACAGACTACATTTATTACAAGTACCGTTACTGCTAAAGGAGGCCGAGGAGTAACTAAACATGTGACACCCAGAGCAGGAAAGTGCAGGAGAGACAGGAGAAGAAGCCATGCTGGTAGTGAGTCGGCTAAGGGCTAAGCTACTAGCTGAGCTAAGCTAGCGAATTTCTAAAAACAAATAAAGTGAGTAATGTGAATACAGGTGATTCAGCAAAGAGTATGCTATTTAAAGTAGGTGAAGATTACACTAAAATATATTATTATCCAGATAAATCGAGTTATACAGATATAACAGCTAACAGACAGCAAAACACTGTGCTCCGAAACAGGAACAGGAAGTGATACAATACCGCAGTGAGAGCCAACACCAAGTGACAGCGCCACCACTGACAAAGTGTGCGCTGGTTCCACTCAGAATGCCTGGATATAGAAAAAGCCCAGCTTGTCCAAGCACGCAGCACAGACTGGAATTGCGTTCTGTGCCTGAAATAAGTCCCCATGTCAAAAATGTATTGTTACTGCTTTATAAAAGCAAGATATTTTAAATATTAAGTGGTTTTTTTTTTTTTGAACATGACTTTCTAGATTTAATTATCACTGTTCATGCATGAATGTTCTATATTGCCAGTGTGTTTAATCAGAAATCTTTTTCAAAATCTTTTTCAAATACATAGTTGGAATTCATCTTTGTCCTTTCTATCATTCTGAAATTGTCATTCACTGTCTTGACTGGGACTCCAATTTCAATACACAAGCACTAAGGTCCGGTAATATCACAAACTAACCACTTATTAGCGGTATCACATTTGGTAGAAACTTTATATAACCTTGAAACTATGCATATATTTGAATACATTAAAACTGATTTTGTCTTATTATTGTGGGTCCCAAAGAGTACACCAATTTTAGGAACAAATAAAGTACAGAAATGTAACTGGTTTTTGAAAGCAATTTTCTCGAAAACCGTACAGTTATTTGAGATGAAAGTCAGTCCATATACAGTGGGGGTCAAGGTGAGCAAGAATCAGCTGAAAGCTCTGCGTCACCTCGAACAGCGCTCCTATGAATACAGTTGAAAAATACCAATATAATACATTACTGTACTTGGGATTTTGAAAGCAATTTTCTCGAAAACCGTACAGTTATTTGAGATGAAAGTCAGTTCATATACAGTGGGGGTCAAGGTGAGCAAGAATCAGGCGAAAGCTCTGCGTCACCTCGAACAGTCCTCCTATGAATACACCTCAAAAATGTCACTTTGAGTAAAAAAGTGGAGTATACATGAATTCATTTTTGTTTTAAAAGATTAAGATGATAAATAAAATTCACCTTTACAAAGCTGAGTATTTAGAGGCTTGACAGTATTTTTTTTTATGAAAAATGCATTGCAATGGTGTATATTGAAGGATAACAACACTTCCGATGTGTTATTTAGGGCGACTGGCAGCCGTACCGTAATATGCGGTATAAATGGGCAACGTAAATCTATGTGCGGCTAGCTTGACTGCGTCTTCGAAAATGAGGGCTCACTTGACCGCGGTCTTCAGGTTTGTCATGGCAGCCTTTTTTTTTTTTTTTTTTTTTTGTCATGGCAACCTACGTATGCTCTTACAGAAACCTGTGGATAGATGGAAAAATGCACCATATCAGCCAATCAGAAAATTATGCGGTAACACGATGCACTAAAAAAGTAGACTACTTTGGTTTGTTTTGGCGTGAGATGGTGTTGTCCGCGCGCTCTTCATTGCGCGTGCGCGTTCTTTATCGAGCGCGCGCACGCGACTTCAAAGAAGCAACGTCATCATCCTTCGAGCCTTTCACCAACAATAGAACTGAACACTAATTAACAATTTGTCAATTTGTCTTCGAAGAAAGCTGACACAGCTTTGTGAAGAACGAAAAAAGACATTTAAACCTTTGAGAAATATTGAATCTGAGGACAAAATGTCCAGTTTGCCCGAGACAGAAACGAAAACGGTAGGAAAAACAACTTTGGCAAAATTTTTAGGCCATATGTCAAGAAAATAAGAAAACACAATTTTTTGAAATCTGTTGAAAACTTGTTTAAAACTAGAACTTATATTGTTACTTATTAGGCAAATAAGAAACTAAATTCATGTTTTTGTACCCAAATTTGGGGAGACTGGACTTTTCTAAGAAGTCAGAAATGAATCCAGTGTAACACTCAACTACTAAAACAAATTTCTCTGTTCAGGAATGCCACTAAATAACTAATCCGCCTTCCTAATCAAAAAAATAACCAAGTACTTTACTTTAGTATGACGTTAGAAAACAATATATATTTTCCACACATTGTTAATATCTAACATTGAATTGTTAATCTGTCATGTAACCTTAATGCTTCAAGTTAATTATTTTATCTGTTGTGTTTTTTCATGCGGACAGCTTTCATGATTTTAAAGTGCCATCACAATGAGAACTTTTTGTTGATGTGTGACACCTGTCTCCTTACTAACACTTGTCTGTCTTTCTTAGATCCCATCAGATGAATTTGATGAAATCAGCCGTAGTCATCTAGACATGCCTTTGTTCACTTTTCCAGTTTTTAAGGAAACCGTCAGCAATTGGATGGATAATTTATCAGATGAGTAAGTCACACGTTTAACATCATCAAGCAAATTATCACCATAGACACAGAAATACAGCAGCTAATTTTTTTTCTCAATCATTTTCAATGTTTTTTCTTCAGTGATTGGTTGGATTTACACAATGATGAAAATGGCATACATAAGCTTGCCCTGATATCCGACATGTCCCAGGCACTTATAGAAGAAAATGCCATCTTTTTACTGAATCACATAAGAATCCAGATTTCAGCCAACCCACATGAACATGTTCCCATGGACAACAAAAGCTCCTCTGCTGACACTTCTAAGCTGTAAGTCTAACGCTTCCTCAACAGCAAACACAGTTTTATGCACTCATATTTTGTTCTTCTTAAATAAAGCACATTGCATGATCATCAGGTGATTGTGAAAGTTTAAAGAGCAACAGAATTGCTTCCTGTTGCCTATTAGAATATTTTCCATTGTGTTAAAAATTCATTTGTGTGTTTTGTTCTAATGAAGCCCTTAAGTTATGGAAAAACAGGGAGAAATAACTAAACACCTGACTAAATTCTCTTTTCCTTTTCTAAGGGTGAATAGTCAACCTCTGTTTGATGGGTGCAGTTACTGCAGGGTGACGCAGGATGATGTTCAGTCCAGCTTTGGAGACGTTCTTGATACCTGTTTTGGTCAGTTCATGGGAACAGTACAAAGGCGGTCCTTTGACTCAGCCAGGATTTGTACTTTACTTTCCGTGGAGATTGCAAAGCATGTGAACTCAGCCCTGAGTCATAGTACAGTGCAGACATCTGTGCGATCACGTAGATTCACACCACAATCAAAGTTGAAAGAAATAGCTCATCATGTGATCAACATTTTTTGCATATGCAAGAGCATGACGCATGCTCCACCTTCTGCTCAATGCAGCCAGAGTAGTGGTGCAAAGTGTCCTTGCTGCTCAGGCTTAAAGGGAGATGTCAACATTCAACCAGACCGTTCAGAAGGCCGCATAGTGGTTCTGCCTCTGCCAGGGGATATGATTCCTGGCTTCTCAAACTTTGAAGATGTTCAAGAAAGCCCTGAAGAGACCTGCAGAAAGACCCTTGAGCAGCGCCGTGCGGAGAGCTTTAAAAGAACTCGCTCCACAAAGCAGAGAACTGATTCTTTGTCACGTTCGACTGCATGTCTACTTCCACAGCTTCCTAAGTGTTCAGTTGATGAGAAGTTTCTCAAGACCTGTCTTATAAATTTAATCGATCACATTACTTACAAAACCCATAAATCAGTTATAAACGTGAGGTTCTATCAAATATTGGCTTGTGTGACAGAGAGTCTTGTGGGAGAAGAGAGTTACACTGCACCAAAAAGTGCTAAAAACTTCCACATCCCCATCTACAAAGAACTGTGTCAGAAATTTACATCCAAATATAACCTTCAGGCTTTGATGGAAAAGTGTGATCCGGCTTTTGTAGCTGCCTTTGTGGAGACGCTAAAAGGACAGCTTAAAAAATCCATGGAAAAAAAAAGCAAGTTTAAGATGTTGAGAAAATTTAGAAGGAACAACAAGATGCCTTTGTGTGCCTGTGAGACTAAAGCAGCAGAGTCTCACAGTGAAGAAAATAAAAAGGAGAACAGACAGCGCAGCGGTATCAAGAGGATATGCGCTTCCATATTTAGTAGTTTGAGGAATGCATTCACTTGCTGCATAACCAAGCAGTCAGCAGCAAAAACAAGTGAATAATTATCTTGAAAAATGACCATAAGTTCATTTTAAAAGCTAAATAATATTTCAAGTGTGTAAAATTTTGTGTAAAAACTGCGCTAGCTTGAGAATTTAGGGTTGAGTCCCAGCTCTACTTGGTCAAGCTCTTAATTCTAAAAAAGATCTATGTAATGTGATGTTACAACCCTCTTTTCAAATGGAACAATTTCTAGTATTTTAAAGTAGCCTAAACTAATGCACAGGCAGAATGCTGCCCCTCTCTGAGCCTGGTTCTGCTGGAGGTTTCTTCCTGTTAAAAAGGATGTTTTTCCTCCCCACTGTCGCCTAGTGCTTGCTCGTAGGGGATTGTCTGATCATCGGGGGTTTCTCCCTAATGCTGTGGGGGTTTTTACCTTGCAGTTTTGATCAGTCAGACTACAGGACAGTTTTTAAAATCGGACTCTGTCCACCATAGATTGATTTTGAATGAAAGGAGGGTTGTAAAAGCAGCATGGTGGTTCTGTGGGCCCTCCCACAGTACAAACATGCACCTTAATTGGACATTCAATTGTTCACATAATTTGGCTCTTATTTGAAAATAAAGTTAATCAGAAAATGAAATAAATGCATGTTTGTGTCTTTCTCAAGAACGTTTGACTTGTTGACTTGTAGTAAATCTAATCAACCACAATATGGAGACAAACACTGTGACCCACAGAAACTGAAACACACCTGTCACTGGTTTTGTTGTTGTCAGTTAGATGTAATAATAAATGCATTACTAAATATTTGACTCAAAGGAACACTAGATCCTGTAATAGAGACGTTTTGGCTCAGAGTGAAAATATCCTGATGCTCCTACTCAGTAGTTTTGATTTTAGCCTAAATGATGAAGGTGTGTTTAGTCCCATTAGCAGCTTTTTGCTGTTTTGAGAGACAGCACAGAATGAAAAACTGAGACTTCATGATTCTTTCTTTTCTTTTATTAAAGGTTTGTTTCTGTTTTTTTATAGTATGATGTTTTTTTTTTTCATTTGAAGCATGTATTTTTGTTTAATCCATCCATCCATTCGCTTCCGCACATCCTGTTAAGGGTCGCGGGGGGGGCTGGAGCCTATCCCAGCTGTCATAGGGCGAGAGGCAGGGTACACCCTGGACAGGTCGCCAGCCTGTTGCAGGGCCAACACAGAGGGACAGACAACCTTTCACACTCACATTCACGCTCTCATTCACACCTATGGGCAATTTAGATTAGCCAATTAACCTAACCCCAGTAAGTGCATGTCTTTGGCATGTGGGAGGAAACCGGAGTACCCGGAGGAAACCCACGCAAGCACGGGGAGAACATGCAAACTCCACAGAGAGAGAGGGAGAGGGAGAGATGGTATTCTAACTGTGAGGCAGCAGTGCTAACCACTACGCCACCGTGCTGGTCTACCGTTTAGCACCTTTTTTATTTGTTTGTTCACATTGTATTTTATCCCTATTGTGGTCGGTTGCTTCAGTTGTTAGTCTGTGTCCTTTTCCACTTGTCTATATTCAGACTGGAACAGTGTGAATATAGACACAGTCCACAACAAGCAGGGTTTAATGCTTTACGAGGTTCATGTTAGAGTACATAACTACTCTCTTTAACTAGAGTCTACATTTCTGTAGATGTGCTTAAACTCTCTTAACCCTTCCGATTGATTATCAGCGGTAGTTATTTTCAGTATGGATGTAATACTCCCTCTGACCATAATGTGGTCCTGCTACACTTCACATTTCACATACATCAGCATCATCATATCGCACTGTTTAGCTGACACAACAAGTACACAGTTCAAAATCTTAAGTTGACAGAACTTTATCGTTTACACTTTTGAGTTGGCTCAACTTATTTATGTCTCTCAGGTCAAAGTTGGACCAACGTTTCTCCAAGGTGAAATATTGAGTTAGTGCAGCTTTTTATAGTTGCTCTTTATCCTCTCAAGGATATTCGAGTGTGCGTGGGAGTTTGCCCAACCAGTCTACATGTGCTTTGTAGACTTGGAGAAGGCATTCGACCGTGTCCCTCGGGGTGTCCTTTGGGAGGTTCTGCGGGAGTATGGGGTGTCTGGCCCATTGTTGTGGGCCATTCAGTCCTTGTACAACCACAGTGAGAGCTTGGTGGGGAGAGGGAAGCCTGGGCTTCTCTGCTTAGGCTTCTGCCCCCGCGACCCGGCCCCGGATAAGCGGAAGAAAATGGATGGATGGATGATGGCAGTGAAAATCTCTGAATACCAGCCATAGACAGCAGCACAAACCATGAAGTACAATCAGCACCAAACATGCAGAATGTGGCTGCAGAGAAGGTCCATAAATACTGCTGTCTCTCCTTCCTTACAGATTTCATGTTTATACCGATCACTAATCTTTAATTACTAAATACTAATTAATGTTGTTCCAGGAGCCTCACTGAAACTGACCAATCACATTTTAGTGACATGCGACGCTCTGCGACACTGAGGGAGAAATGAGACTGGAGAAATGTTAAATGCTGAACCGAAAACTGACCTGAAACCATGTTATCCAAAGTGCCAGATAAACAGCTGGCAGCAGTGTGGGCATACTGGTATGCTGTGGGCCCACAATGAATTCAAAAACAAACCAAAAATAAACAAAGTAAATAAGGTGAATGAGAAACAGTGCATTATGTGAACCCCCCAGCAGACTAGGCCTATAGCAGCATAACTAAGGGATGGTTCAGGGTCACCTGATCCAGCCCTAACTATAAGCTTTATCATAAAGGAAGATTTACATAAAATTTAGACCTACTTGTGTTGAACTGGCCTTTGAATCTCGAACCAGTCAAGGTTAATAAAGGTTTGGGCAATCTGAGGTTAGCTAGGACAAAAATACAGAATATGAGGAAAATATATTATTGTTGCAAATTTGCTTTCAGCCTTCATGGACTTTGGCATTAAGTGTGTCAAGTGTATCACTGGAATATGTTTATGATATTCAGTATTTTGGGCTTTAGGCTGGGTTTTTCTGCAATCATGTACAGAAGTGTGTGAATGTGTTTCCTTGCTCGGAAGTCTTCAGTAGTGCAAATATGTTATTTGGACACAGGATGGCGCTGTTGACCACAGACTCCTTCAGTCTGGCCAGCATTGAATCATGAATTTTGTCATTCATGACTTTCTTTCACATTTAACCTGGAAGTTGGATTCAACTTAATCAGACTATTTTAAATTACCATTCAATAGTAATATTATTGAAACTGAATTGACAGTAAAGAGTAGTTTTGTATCTTCTTTTAAGAATCACAAACGCATACAAGTTTGAAATGTAGATATTCTCTCTATCACAAACAGTATGTGGAGCAAAATATTCTGTGATGCACCTTGAGGTGAATGTTTGTTGTTTTGGTGCTATATATTTAAGTAAAACTGTATTGAATATTATGTGTGATTACAGTCAATGTTTTTGAATTTAACGAGTACATAAAGTGAAAAGTCTCTTTTCTACCTGGTTTCTTTTGAGGAGTTAGCAGACCACAGCAGTTCAACATCGCACCTGTGAAACAAGCATTTCTTAGCCATAAAAATAATAAAAACAATAAAATGACTAAACGTTTCCACATTAATCTCATCGGATAATGCTCTGCTTATGATTACATCAGAGAATGTGTGACTTTAATGAGTTGACTTGCAGCATTTTACTTGTTTTTGTTTTATTCTCTTGTTTTTTTTTTAAATATTACGTTATACTGACTGATTGCTTGAGGGTTAGAATTTTGCCTATTTTTCCTCTGATATAGTTAACAATCAACCAGTACTGTCACCGTTGCAGCTATCTGCTTCACTGAGTTTAAAATTAGAACTGTCTCACTGTGAATGCAATCAGTGCTGCAGAACAGCTACATTTCTTTGTAGTATCATGACATACACATATGAGCACAGTTTGTGAAGTACTTCAGTGTGAAAGCACCCAGACTGTCCTTTTCATAGGTTTTCATATCAGCACACAGTTCATGGATGCTGAGCAGTGTCATTAAGCTGCTTAAATAAATGCACAGTAGGAGCTTACCTTTAATTAAAAACTGATGTATCTGCGACCATTTCATTGCAGTGTGTTTTTCCACTTTAATTTTGTGTGTGACTCCAAATCCAGGCCTCCATTGGTTAATAAATTTGATTTCCATTGATGATTTTTGTGTGTTGACAACAACTTTGTACAGAACAAAGTATTCAATGAGAATATTTCATTCATTCAGATCTAGGATGTGTTATTTGAGTGTTCCCTTTAATTTTTTGAGCAGTGTATTTTATTAAAGTTGACATTTTAAAATATTCTGCTTTCAGGTAGATTTATCTGCCAGTTAAGTTATACAACACATCATCAAACCACAGTGGCTTGATGATGTGAGTTTTGTCACATACACTACTGACTTCATGGAGGTGTTGCTAAAGTATTCACTCAGCCATCCAAATCATTGAATTCAGGTGTTCCAATCACTTTAATGGCCACAGGTGTGTAAAACCAATTTTATTATTTTAAACTGCAACCTTGGTTCTACAAACATCTGTGAAAGAATGGGTCGCTCTCAGGAACTCAGTGAATTCCAGCGTGTTACCGTGATAAGATGCTACCTGTGCAACAAGTTCAGTCGTGAAATTTCCTCATTACTAAATATTCCACAGTCAACTGTTAGTGGGATTACAACAAAGTAGAAGTGATTGGGAACGACAGCAACTCAGACATGAAGTGGCCACGTAAAATCACAGAGCAGGGTTAGCGGATGCTGAGGCGCGTAGTAAACAGAGGTCATTGACTTTGTGCAGATTCACTAAAGACCTCCAAACTTCATGTGGTCTTCAGAGGAGCTCAAGAACAGTGCGTAGAGAGCTTCATGGGTTTCCATAGCCGAGCAGCTGCATGCAAGGCTTACATCACAAAGCACAATGCAAAGTGTCGGATGCAGTGGTACAAAGCACACCACCACTGGACTCTAGAGCAGTGGAGATGTGTTCTCTGGAGTGATGAATCACACTTCTGTCTGGCAACCCGATGGATGAGTCTGGGTTTGGTGGTTGCCAAAAGAACAGTACTTGTCTGACGGCATTGTGCCAAGTGTAAAGTTTGGTGGAGGGTGGATTATGGTGTGGGGTTGTTTTTCAGGAGTTCGGCTCAGTCCCTTAGTTAGTCCCTTAGAACTCTTAATGCTTCATCATATCAAGACATTTTGGGCAGTTTCAACCTCCCAACTTTGTGGGCACGGTTTGGGGATAGCCCCTTCCTGTTCCAACATGACTGCACACCAGTGTACAAAGCAGGTCCATAAAGACATGGATGGGCGAGTTTTGATATGAAAGAACTTGACTGGCCTCCACAGAGTCCTGACCTCAACACCTTTGATTTAGAGCAGAGACTGTGAGCCAGGCCTTATCATCCAACATCAGTATCTGACCTCACAAGTGTACTTCTGGAAGAATGATCAAAAACGCACTCCTATACCAGAAGAAGCTGTTATAGTTGGAAAGGTCTACACATGTGTAGATGCGCTGCAGTACAGGAGTTACTGAAAGGAAAGAGAACTAGAATGACCTGCAAGTGAGTCAAGTGATGACTACACAGGTGCTGGATTGGTTACCATATTATTGTTTGTGTGCTTTCAAAGTGAGATTATTCTCTCTTATTTTTAACATATTGTTTCTCATCAATACTGGCACTTGTATTCTGTGACAGCTCTAATCCAAGTATTGAGAAAATTTGGAATAGGAAAAAATTACTGCACTGAAACATGTTTTAGATTAAATGAATGAAGTTTTGTAATTAGCAAAGTATATTTTATTAAATAGTGCTGTCTCTCACTATACTGCCTGTGTTAAACTATTTTACCCAGTGTCTTCTGCAGGTTCTCAGAGGGATGACCTGCCAGGCTGTACTTCACTGTCACACAGCCCTCTGCTGCCTCTGAGGGCAGAATTACAGTGTTTGAAGTCATGTTAATGACTGTCATCGAATACCTAAACAACAACATGAGATGGTGCTGCTCTGACCCTGAAAAAGTGCTGTGATTGGTGGACAGTGACAGACACTTCCTTTGGTAAATCCCATGTGACTGAGATGTCAACCACAGTTGGCATCAGAGCAAATCGCAGCGACTGCATCACCTGAAAAATAATGAAAAACTCTCCAAATATACACAAAGAGCTGGAACAGACATTTTACTCACTGCAGGTCTGATCTCAAATATCAATCCAATCCAATCCAACTTTATTTAAAGAGCCCTTTAAAAGACAACAAAGTTGAACAAAGTGCGTTCAAGATAAAAGACAGCAATACAACACAACACAAAAAATAATAATAATTTAAAAAGGATTAACCATAAAAGGAGCTCTAAAAAATATAAAAACAGTGCCCAAAATGACTCAAACTAACTAGAGACTAGCATTTTGAAATGCCTTAGAGAAAAAGTTTGTTTTTAAGTGAGATTTAAAGACATCTAGTGTTGGGGCCAGCTTAGCATAGAGGGGCAACTCATTCCATAGTTTGGGCGCCACCACAGCAAAAGCTCAGTCGCCCCGGTGTTTCAGTCTGGACTTGGGGACATCAAGTTGTGATTAAAGTCACTAGAAAATAAATTTAAATCAGTGCAATGTCTTCTGAAGTCATGCATGCAAGATTGTTTGTGCTTTGTAATTGTTTAACACTTTTTTTTTTGGTACTTTGTTTTTCCTGTGTATTCTAATGCATTTAACTCCTGAGTTGAAGAAAGAGGATAATAAAATGTGAATTTGAAAACTAAAAACTTCACTAATTTGTAATCGCCCAGCTCAGCAGAGGCCTGCCCTGCCTCCACCACAGCAGTGCAGTGGTGAGCATCTTTGTAATAATTCAACAGCAGTAATACTCATATAACTGCAAAATCAAAGCATTCTCTGAGATACTGATTCCCAGCCTTTTTCATCTGAAGTTGCATCTGTCACAGTGCAGCAATGTGGCAGGCAGGATGAGGACCCAAAATGCAGACTTGAGAGACTTGTGTAAACTTAAAGAAAACCACTTTCTTGTCTTTCTTTCTTTTCTTTTGTAGGCTTATGGCTTATGAGGAAAATAATCCAGAGAACAATGTAACAAGGGAAGAGCAGAGACAGCTGGGAATAAACCAGCCGAGACACACAGTTTAAGAGTTTATCAGCTTGAGTACTGATATTAATTTTGTGCATCAGGGAGACAACATGATAAGTTGGAGTCTGTCAGTTCAGAAACCACACACACACACACACACACACACACACACACACACACACACACAAGTGTGTTTTGCTATCTTTGTGGGGAATTTCCATTGACTTCCATTCATTTCTACAGCCTAAACCTTACCTTTACCCTTTTCCTAACCCTAACCATCACATACCTAACCCTAACCCTAACCTAAACTCAGTTCATACCTTAGCCCTAACTCTGACCCCTGACCCAAAAACAGGGTTTCCCCTTGTGGGGACAAGGTTCCAGTCCCCACAAGGAGCAATTGGTCCCCACAACGTAGTATATGTCAGGAAAATTGTCCCCACAAGGTATTATAAACATACGCACACACACACGCACACACACACACATACAGTTTTGTCAACAGAAGAGCACAACACAGTATCAAAGTTTGCCGGTGCAGCTATGCCACACTGAGCTTTATTATAGTTGGACTCAAAAACAGCATTATAATCAGCTGGAACAGAAACACAAATCTACCAGCTAAGAAACAGAAGCCAGAGTCTGAATATTTAGAGTGCCGGGAACTGAAGCTTCGTTTTTTAAGTTTTTCATGTTCTTTCTCTGAACATGAAAAACTAAGGAAAAATGTCTGTTTAACTCACATTTCTGGAATCAGAAGAACCTTCGTCAGCAGATGCTGTCCAAACAGCCGTCTCTGGGTGCGATGATTTCTCAAAATTTTTGTGCAACCCCCCCCCAAATCGTGCAATGCTAATTTTTGCTCATGTGGATCCCAAATTTTGTTTGGGTCCAGGAGTGCCTCCAGTCATTTGCATTTTAGTTTTATTTTGCACTCTTTAACAGCCTCTGAAGTTGTAAAAGAAGAAAAACACTCCATCATTCATATTTAAAAGTCAGATTATGTGCATAACTAAGGACAGAAAAAACACAGAATTTTAAAAGTATAACTACGTAAATCAGTATCATAACTTAAAATCTCCACAATTTCTTACTCTGTGACTATAGATATGTCTCTTACACACACACAACAATTCTTACAAAAAAAATACTAAGACAGATTCTGTATCTGACACATGGTACATGTTGCAAGGCACTGAAGAATATTTATGTGGTTTATGTGACAGACAACAATCTCAGCGTGCATTAGCCTCAGTGTACACAGAAACAAGTGTTACCTTCCTGCAGGTGAACAGGAAACACTAGTAAACTGCAAAGCTTTCCTTTTACTAGTACTTGTATGGAACCACGTGCAATGTCCATTAGATCATTAGATCTGCAGCTGCTTGCCAAAGTCTCCCACTGATCACTTTCTTTCACATTTTAGACACTAAAATTCCCTCTTGGGTGTTTTATGGCTTGCCAGGGCAGGGGTGTGAGGCCCAGCAACAAAACTATCTTCTCATCTCTTGTTTCTCTTTCAATTTAAACTCAAACACCAAACAGTTCGGTTCAAAGAACCAAAACAACCTAAAACAACAGAAAACCAAAAGCTGAGACATCCTGTATTCTTCATCACCTCAACCACAGTTCAATCCCACAAGCTCAACACTCTCTTTGGAGTTGTCTAGCAACTGATTCCCCTCTTTGCAAAGCCTGAATTGAGAGAGCGGAAAGAGTTGTAGCGTCTGCAGTTGTGAAAAGCACTGCTTTTTTTTTTTTTTTTGGTTTCGTGAGGAACACAGAGTGTGATAGATGACAATGAGGGGGGTTGGGGTAGGCCCCGGCTGGTAATATATGCAGCCCTATTGTTGCGATTCAATGCACCGTACTTTAATGGGGAGGTAAGGAGGGGCAAGGCGAGCTATGATGAGATATCTTTTGCCCCACGGTGCAGCCCTAAAGCTAAGAAACACACCCAAGACTGCACAGTGTCAACCAATCTTATATCTGAAGAAAGTGCCTCTTCAGTTCAGGTCTGGGTTCTTTTTTTTTTTTTTTTATATCTCTGAGGAGCAGATTACTGGCAAAAGCTCAAGGACACATAAATATGAAGACTTTGTTAATTTGTTAAAAAGACAAGAATGCTGTGATACTGCAGCGATTTTCTCCACTGACAACTTATGATATAAGTCTACGTTGTCACACTTCTCTGTACTCTGGATGCAGTGCTACTGATCAAATTCTACAGAGAGAGAGAGATACAGGATGAACTGAGGTGAGACTGTTTTTACCAAATTCTCTGGTTTTGACTAAAGCTCTGAACACATGTTTGAATTTCCCTGCTAATATAAACGCTAATAAAATATGGCATACAGTAGCTCATTTTTGCACTGGACTGTGGGTATGAGGCCAAGAAATTGCTTAAAGTGACCAACACTAAATAAGTTTTTGCTTTTCTGAAATTAAAACCAGGGAATGGTTATCAGTACTGTGACAGGAAACTTTTATTTGTCTCAAATGAAGAGACCATGACAGGAGCTTTGTGAAAGCACAGACTATGACAACAATAGCAAAGAATGTATCTGAATTAAGATGACAAAGAACAATAGGAGCCTCTGTGCAGGCAAGAGAAAAACCTGAGAGGATCTCTGAGGGGTGATGGTAAGGAGTGGGTGATGACATAAGAGCACACACAGGGTTGAGTGGCACAGAATGATCAAATTAGCACAAAACTTTGTTGAAAAATAGAGATCAGGTCAGTTCACATGCTTTCAGTTAAATGACTAGATCATGAAGCATTGCAAGAATCATTTCAGGCTAATGACAGTGTTTTTATTTTACAATGGGACCTGCTCACTCTTTCCTCCAGAGCACAATGTCACAGGGCAGAGGAATCTGGGAAAGAAGTCAGAGGCAGGTGCACCCGTTTGCCCTCGCTTACCTTCTTCTCCTGGCTTCACCGTGCATGGGCTTCCTGCCTAACTTTTGGTCTTGGGTGTTAACCCTGTCCTGGGAGTCGCACACTCACCAGTATATTACAGAGCGAACCATCCTAAATGTCACCCTGGAGACCCTAAGGGGAATTAAGAAACCTGAGGGAAACCATGAGAAAGAGCAGGTGAGATCGTGTTTGCTGAAGGAGTGACATCAGTGGCTCATAAAATCATTAAATGACCACTTTACTGCATTAAAATGGAACAATTTCATATATGGAAATTTAACAGAATTTGACCACAGAATTAATTTTTTAATGTCTAACCATCCCAGATCAGACTAGACCGTGGATTTTGGAGAGCTGTCGGAGAGGTGGTGAAATCCAATGCAGCCATGGACTTCCGGAGCTCCACCAGGTCTGACCCAGTCTACCACTTTGATTCAGAGCGTATTGAAGACGCCACAGTCATGTTACGACAGTTCTGGACAAACACCGTGCTCTCAGTACGGGCCAAAGAATACCAAAGTGCCCGTCGTAGCTTGGGTCAGCTGTTTCATTCACTGCAGGTAAGCTGCCACACAGAATTTAATGTGAACAACAGGGGAAAGGTTAGCTTGTGTATGTTTTATAAATTTGGCAAAGTGAAATGTTCTGGGTTTTTTTTAAACATCTGCTTTGTCAGGACTTCTACAGCCACAGTAACTGGGTGGAGATGGGCCAGCACTCCATATACCTCCACTTGCTTCAGCCAGAGGAGCCTGCTGTGCCTGTAGCTAAAGGTAATTCATGTATGTCATCATGCTATGGCTCATTTTAAGGACCAAAAATTGCTCATTGGCCAGGATGATAATGACATATTATTATAAAGGCTCTCTTGACCAAGTTAGTCTTTGTAATCATTCTTTTAAAACGGGGTTTTAAAAGATTCAGTTTAAATCATTCATTTAGAATTTAGAATAATTTATTGTCATTATATACAATGAAATTGCGTTCCAGAACACTCATCCAAGAAATACAAACAACAAAACAAACATGGGGAGACAAGCGTCTGAGGTCATGCAGCCGTTACAGGCGCTACCATTAGCAGGAAAACAGCACTAAGGAGAAGAGGGGAGTGGCTGCCAGCGGAGATGAGTATCCAGTATACTGTGATGGCCAGCCAGCTTCCTCTATAAGCAGGTCATGATAAGATGGAGTAGTCAGCCTTGGTTGCCAGGATACCAGTTCATACAGGTCACAACACGGGCGGGGGCGAAGAGCATCTGTTTACACAACATCTCCAGGAGACAATTTAGATAGACAGCCATCCAAGGCCGTCTGGGAGCCAAATTCCAAATACTACAATTGTTTTGGTTCAGGCCGTCATAACTGATTGCTGACAGACCTTACAGTTTTCTGGTTACCTCTCAGAAATCCAATCATCCCAATTTTTGGTTCTACTCCACCACGCAGAAAATATTGCATTTAGCACAGACACCCAACATTTCTGGAAGCCTGGATGTACATAAATCAATATAAGATATTCATCACACCATCCAAAAAGAATAAAAAATAATTCATGATTATAAATAAATTCATTTCAAAAGTTGGTGCCCTAAATCCATTCACGAAAAAGTTTATTTACGCAACACAGTGACACTAATTTATGGTTAACATTGCTGCGAATATGTATTCAGTCCTAAGAAGGAAATCCCATTTAAGCAAACGATGTAAAAAAAATAAAGTTGTCATAATTTCTGCTTTCAGAGGACACACCTACCTGTCTGGAGTGCTTCAGTACTACCTGTCGAAACAACCTTCTGGCAACACTGAAAACCACACAGGAAGACTCCCAGCTGCTCACCACTGGATATTTCAGCACTTTCCCCCCAAAACCTCAGGGTATGTCAGGATAACTTCAGCCACCTGCAGGCGTAGTGCTGCCACAAAAAAAAAAAAAAAAAAAATCAATAATGATACAGAATAGAGAATATTTTAAAGATTTTTTTTTTCAATTCCTTTTCAGTCTGTAAAGCTGTAAAGACATCATTTATTTTCCAGGTAAATGCAGTCATGGAGGTATTCTAGACAGAAGCCGCTACAAGAGTGCCAAAGGGGGCATCAACAAGGACAGCACCTCACCGCTCTTCTCCCCTCACCATTACCTCCATGACAAAGCTGCCACGTTGGCTACTGAGGCCACCCTGACTGTGCTGAGAGACCTCAGAGACACTGTGGGCCATAGAAACTTTCTCAAGTAAGCTTCAACCGCTGTTACATCGGCCTGAACTGAAGGGTTGTTGCTTCTCAAATGTCTCCTTACAAGATTCAGGTGATGATTGACCTTTCTGTGACAGACTCTTCAGTGTGAACCAGGGTCCTGCGCTGGTTTTTGTCATGGACACCACAGGTAGCATGTTTGAGGAGATCTACGCTGCTCGTCTTCGGGCTCTCTCCATCATACAGAGCCGAGCCAACAGCCCAGAGCAGCTTGGTACCTTTCTGCTGGTGCCCTTCCACGATCCAGGTGACAGCGGGTCAGAAACAGTATATGTGGAGCTGAAGGACAGATCAGCATGAAGAGCTTTTAGCCCCTGTATTGTGTGACTATGTGCACCACAATACACACATCGTTATATACTTTCGTTCATGATTTTTTTTAAAAATCTTTTCTGTGTGTAGAGGGTGCAGAAATTTGTCCCATACTAACTGTATGTTCTAAACAAAATTTGTGCCATTTTTACTGTTTCCCTGGGTCTCATGAATAATTGTGTGAACCTCGATATAGACCTCTATGACTACTTCTTGACAGCTTAAAGAGCAGAGTCAGTCTTATCCAACTGTCAGTAAGAAAACAAATAAGTGTATTTCTCAAGGTGATGAAGCATTTCATTAAACAGACCGTAAGGGCCTGTAAAAATTGCTCTTGTAATTACATTAGATTTCAAAGCTTTCAAAAAGCGGTTACTTATCCAGATCTTTAATAATTTCTACTTACTGTACTGATCAGGAGTGGGACCAGTATATGAGACTGATGATCCAGACCAGTTCATGCAGCACATGGAGAAGCTGATGGCCCTCGGAGGAGGGGATGAACCAGAGATGTGCCTTTCTGCCATCCAGGTACTTTTAAAGGATAAATACTCATGGGAAATAAGTGATGTGTGTGTGTGATTACATTTACAGTTTCTATAGATGCACATGCAGCAGCTAACGTGCTCTCTTGTTATTAGCTGGCACTCACTCACAGTCCACCGCTGTCAGAGATCTTCGTTTTCACCGATGCTTCCCCTAAAGATGCCCATTTGTTCGATGCGGTAAAGGCCCTCTCGCTTGAGAAACAGAGCAAGGTAGGTGCACCTTTGAAAGGAATTCTTCTTCCTCTCTCACACTACATTATTTTCAGTACAATTCAGAGTTGTTTTGAGATTATCAGCAAAGAAAAACACAAGTCCAGAGACGCTGTTTAGGAATACCCTATCTTTAAAAATATTCCAAATAGTCTTCACCTTATGTCACTGAAAATGTAGACCTTTGATAAGAGCGCAGATACAGATTATATGTGTTTCTTCAGAGAAATGGTAAGGTACTGCATGAATTCACTTTTCAGATGGGTTTCAATGGAAATCAGAATTTCCTGGAGAAACTGTGACTGCTGAAAGCTGGTGATTACCTGGCTGATGGAGCCAGCAGGACACACAGTGTATTGTAGTTTTAGTGACTGGCCGGAGGGTGGTGTTATTGTATCGTGAACATTTTTGACTAAGAGACTCAGATCACCAGGGGCCAGCTCTATTGCAGAGCACATTTGCAGTTTTTGAAATATTGATGAGTTCTCATTAAAAAAAAAAAAAAAAAAACATCACAATAACAAACTCATCTTGTTTACCTTCTTGTACTCAGTGTGCAGTTTGGGGAGAAAGTGTGGGGACTGCAGTCAAGCAAACTGTATTTCAGCATCCTTCCAGCTGTCACTCATTCTGGCCTCATTTTCCCACAGGTGACTTTTCTTCTTACTGAAGACCCCAACTACACCAAAGAGAGCCGAGGCAGACTGATGAGGAAGAGGAGGAGTAAGGGCCGTTTATCCCCTGATCGTTTTGCTCTCTACTCTTCATTGGCCTCTCTGTCAGGAGGACTAACAATATTCACCACCAACTCCGACATACACAAGGTCTCTACAATAGTGGAGGACAGCACAGCAGCTGACAAGGTGCAACAATAAGACCCTGAGATATGAAGCTGTTAACATGCAACCTTTTCTCTTTTAACCAAATGCAGTTTTCCTTGTTTTATTTCACTAAGTCCAGTGGTCTTGATTTCCCACCTTCATAATTCATCTATTGTTTCAAATTAGAAAGTTGTTTAAGGTCGTTATTTGTATTACGACTGATCAGCAGTTCTTCTCTTTTCAGAGACCAAATCTGCCAAACAACTGCTATTAGTAATGGGTTAATAACACCAATGCAATTTTATTTTCTCCATGATGATCAACATTTCTACAGCTTTTTAAGAAAGCAGTCTATGACAGCTGCAGCTTTGTGTCTAACATAAATGTGTCTCAATTTTATAAAATGCTACATTACAAAGTGACTGTAAATTCAGGTGTATTTTCACCACTTCTGTTACCTGACAAAGAAAACAACAGCTATTTTGTACACAAAAACCATGCAAAGTATTTTCTTATTTTTTTCTACTTCTTCTCAAATAAAGTTATTTATTTCTCAAAAAGTCTTTCGGGATACTTTTTCTTCTCCGTCCTCAGGTGACCCTCCTCCATGTGGAAAGTGACCAGGAGCTGATGTCTGTTCATACATTCAGAGTTGACAGCTCAGTAAAAAATGTCACCCTACATCTGTCTGGCACTATGTTAGAGTGTATCCTTACCAGTCCCTCAGGTAAATAAGACCAGTCTTTTACTTTTTTTTCTTTGGTTTTTGAGGGTTTGCTGTTGGTTTGAGGCTGTTTATGCTTCTCTTCTCAGACCAAAGCCAGTCTCTGCTGAAGGAGGAAGGCCCCCTCGCAGAGCTGGAACGCTTTCAGGGACTGTACCGCATCAGCCTCTTTTCTCCTTTACAGCCTGGCCAGTGGAAACTCCAAGCCAAGAGTGAAGGCCACCTCACATTCAATGTTATAGGTAAAAGAAATGACATGGTGGACATCAAGCTGATCAACTGGCAATGCAATTACAGCTCTACTGTATTATGAGACAAAAAGTATTTGTCTGTTGATCTGCTCCACCAGGTGACAGCAGTGTCGACTTCCTGTATTATTTTGCAACTGTAACCAATGAGACTCACCCAGGTCTGGCCAGAGTGGAGGGTAATCCCATTGCAGGTGAGAGATTTTGATGAATTTACATAATAATAGTGATGTATTAGTGGCAGCATACTCATAGGGATGCACCCTTATGATTTTCAGGTGTTCCTGCCTTACTGGTGGTGGCTGTTACAGGCCTGGCTTCAGATAAGGAGGCATCATTTAGTCATGCAACACTGCTGGGGGCTGAAGGGGAGAGTCTTCAGCAGGTGAAGCTGAACTCCTCCTCTTCATCCATCTATTCTTTGGAGGAGCTGGTAGGCTTGGTGGACCCTGTCCCCAGAGTCCCCTTCTGCATTCAGCTTTCAGGCCAGGACAGCAGAGGAAACAAACTGGAGAGGGTTTCCACAGAGATGGTGCAGCCCACTCACATTCAGATACAGGTAACTAGCAGTAATGCTGAACATGCTTCTGCGGGAGAAAGTAAAGTTTTTGATTACCTGAAATATTTTCTCAAGTGATGACCTTTCCTTGGCCAGTGGTCCACGCGGTTTTCACACAGTCAGTTTCACATGTTGTTCAGGTGCTTTCTGTTCCCCACGTCGTGCCTGGTCAGAGTGCAACGGTGGCCTATGGCATCCAAAACCACGGTGCGGGACGACTCTTTAGTTTGACAGCTGATGACGACTGTGGATTTCTTCAGACGAGAGAGCCGCGCAGGTACAGAGAAAAGTAAATGAATGCATCAGGTGCAGAGTGAACCCAGAAGAACTTATCTCACTACCTTATTTCTTATGTCTCCTTTGCTGGCATTCACTTTAAAGTCATGTACAGGTAATTGTGTGATTTGCACACTATTTAAACAAAATAAGGAAGTTAAACAAAATCATTTTTAAAAGCAGTCATATGATACAGCACTGTGCATAAGTCATGAGTCACCCCTCATTTATTTTAAATTTGCTTCCAAGGAGACAGACAGGCTATGTCACGATTTTTTGAAGTGGTCTTCAGCGGGAGTTCTCCAGGCTTTTCTGAAGGGCTTTCAAAGTTGTTCTTTGGAATTTGGCTGCTTTTCCACTCATTTTCAGTCCAGTCCTTGTACCTGATCATTTTCAGAAGAATGCTTTTTGTTTGTTAAGCCACTGACCAATGAGTTATTAAAGCCTCAAAAAGGCACCTACGCATGGGATGAACTAGTGTTGTGTCTACACATAACAGAAAACTTAGTAAAGAACCAATTTTAAATTGTATCTCCAGGTACTTTGACACTAGAACCCTGTCACAAAAACATATTTGTTACCATTTCTTTCTTTTTGTGAAAAGGCCAAATATAAGTTTTCCATGAACTAACAAGGTGATTCCCAAAGAGCTATTAGTCAGAAACATGATATATCTCAGCATGATGTGCAGTAATCATCATAAATAAATGAATACAGTAAATAAATAAAGTTTCCGAAAGTCATGTCCTTAAGAAAGCGGAAAAAAAATCCAGCAAAGACCTGACACGAAGCATCTGGCCCTTCAGGTGATCATCTACTGCTCACTGAAACTTCATCAGCTTCATCAGGAATGGTGTCAGTGGACGGGTAGCTGTCCAGAAGCCATTCTTAAGGACGGGAAACGGAGAAAAGGCTAAAGTATGCCATATTACTGTACTGAAAATCAGTGGTAGCAGGTCTTAGATAATGACAACAGTGTGTCTACAGCCATCTGTTAAAAACGATCCAGGCTCTGTCATGGTTTGAGGCTACATTTTAAGATGTGGTGTTGGCAATCTTGTTAAAATTGATGGAATTTTGAATGCAGAAAGTGTGAGCACATTTTGGTCCAGATTGGCAGTGGTTTCATTTTTCAGCATGACAACGATCCCACTGCCAATGCAGTAAAAGCATACCTGGAAAGAAAAACGTGCAATGGAACGCTGTCAGTCATGGATTGGCCTCCCCAGAGCCTGGACTTAAACATTAATGAAGCAGCGTGGGATCATCTTGACAGAGAACAGAACAAAAGGCAGCCAACATCCAAAGAAGAGCTTTGACTGTCCTTCAAGAAGCCTGGAGAACTGTTCCTGAAGACTGCTTAAAGAAATTACAAGGAAGCCTGAGTTCAGGCTGTGTTGAAGAATAAATGTGGTTACATGTTGGCTTTGAAACTCATTAAATTGTACAGACTGTTTTTGCCTTATATACGTCATTCCTGTGTATGTCTGGATATTTTAATAAATAACTGTGCCTATTTCCCTTTTTTTTCTTAGCAAAACATAAATGAAGTGAGGGGTGACTCAAGACTTTTGCACAGTACTATAAGTATATAAGAAAAAAAAAATTTACAATGAGGGTTTTTTGCCCTACAGGTTCCCTGTATCAGAACAAGAGTCTTTCCATGGCCAGGTGTCCCTCCACATTCCTGCCACAGCTCAGGCAGGGGCGACAGTCACTCTTACACTCACCGTACACGATCTCGATTCTCCTGACTCCGATTATGCAGTGGCCTATTTGACTGTGGTCCCCCAGGTGAGGAATAAGAGAAAAACTGCAGGATATCCTGCCTTTCATGCCTAAGTCTGAAGTGCTTTTTGGTTTTTCATGTGCATGATGATGTTCTCTGTTGCCTACAGGATTCAGATACATCCCCACCATCCTGCTCAGCTGCACGAATCCAGTCTAACTGTTCTACAATTTGTAATGCAACTAGCTGGAGTGTGTCTCTGGCTGTTTCAGACATTGGTCGCTCTGGCCTTCATGCTCTCCAGCTGCAGACGGGTGAAGGAATTCTGACTTTATTCCGCAGTCCTCCACCTTCAGAGGACAGTCTTGGAGAACCTGACCTCAACCAGCAACAGATACAGAGGGACAAAACTACAAAGGGGGGCTACCTCCATCACCAGACTGGAGACCCCCCTTTGAATGTTTCTGAATGGGTGCTAGATTCATCTCGGTCACTGTGGGTGAGGTATACATCCAGCTGTTGTTCTGCTCAGGCAGAGATGTTAGTTTGGGACAAAGCTGGAAATATGAAACGCTGCCATCTAACACCTGGTCAGAAGCGGCAGCTACGAAACAGCAGTACAGAAAATGGACAGAAAACGCCCACAGGCTGCTTTTTCTTGTTGTTAGGACTGCTGCTGTTTCCTCTGCCTTAGGCTGATGTGATTACAAATGTTTTGCTGGTCAATATTATGTGTTGATCACTTCACTCCATCAGTCCAGGTAGTGACGGTACAAAGCTTGTTCTCTTTTGGAGGACAAAAATCAGAAAAACAATGAATATTTTTTTTTCCTGAAATGCACAGAGTAAAGAATAATTCATCTTTTATTGCTCTCCATTTTATTTGGCTACAACTACCTGCATCACTACCTGGGTCTACCTGGGTTTGGGTTTGAGAGTCTTTTGGATGAGAGGTAAATAGAATAGAATAGAATAGAATAGAATAGAATAGAATAGAATAAAATAGAATGCCTTTATTGCCATTATACAGAATGTACAATGAGATTGGAGGGCCGCTCCTGTTCAGTGCCATTCTGTAGAAAGTCAAACTCTCTAAAATATAAAATAGAACTTATACAGAAAATAAAACAGAATGTATAAAAATACATTGAGCCAAAAATAAAATAAGTATATACATATAACAGTGAAGATAGTGAGTATTGCACTTGGTGAATGAATATTGGCTTTGACACAATATAGAACTGATGGATATTGTTCAGTATGAATAATATAATATTGCACAGAGATGTGGGTATTGCACAGTTAGAGTGGGTGAGCGTGAGAGTTCAGGGTGGTGATTGCTCTGGCGAAGAAACTGTTCTTAAGTCTATTTGTTCTGGCTTTGATGCACCTGTAGCTCCTGCCAGAGGGCAGCAGGTCAAACAGGTCAAAGCCAGGGTGTGAGCTGTCCTTCGTTAGGTTTTTGGCTCTGCTGAGGCAGCACGAGGTGTAGATGTCTGTCAGGGAGGGGAGAGGGCTGTGTTTTCAAGAAACGAAAAGAAGTCCAGTTGCCCTTTAAGCAAGAGGGAACAAGGAACAAACCTACTGTAACACTAGAAAATACATAAAGCAAATATAACATTTAACAAACCAAGAACCAACAGAATATTTACAAAAAAAAAAAAAAGCTTGAAAGACAAAAAACCCTCAAAATGCTGAGCAAACTAAACCAAGACCATGACATGAACACCATGAAGCAGTGGGTGAATAAATATACATTTGTGCAAAATTTGCTTGTGTAATTGTAGAAATCACACAAGATTTTCACAAACAATCACAGCTTAATTTATTCACATGGGCACGATGCAAAAAGCATTTCTTCAACACATGAACAAAAAAGATAAACACTGTAACAGACCGTGTGATTTCTGCAACACTATTCAGAGCAGTGTTAAACAGTGGCTCATAATCAGAGCATGACTAACTTTACCTATGCAAATTCAGCCCAAGCTTTCATGGGTTTTCACTTTTTTCCTTTGAGGTAAGAAGGCTGGAAAAAAGGGAATTTTGCAGAGTCATGCAGCTTGTTTATACTTAACTGAAAGATCACAAGAATGCATTGAGAAAGGCTCCTTTCGTGCCTCAGCTGCATAATTTTAACTTGCAAACCGTTCAAGTACTTTTCCATGACCCCTTATTAACCTTCACTGTTGCAAAATCCTGTTACTCAGTAATTCATCTGAAATTCAGCCCCCCATCTTCAGAGAACCACCTTGGAGAGCATGGCCTTGACCAGCAACAGATACTGAGGGAAAAAACAACCTCAACATAACCACAAGGCCTCCTTAGAGACAGAAGACACTCCCTCAACTGCATCACCCGTTTTCTGCTTCAACCGCAGGATTTTAACTTGCAGTCTCACTGCGTTTTCATGACCACAGACACCGATCATTATGACCAGTGGTGAAGTGGACAGCACTTCATCATGGTATGTGTGAGTCTGCAGGATATATTAGGGAGCAAGCGAACATTTTGTCCTCAAAGTTAATGTGTAACAAGTTAGCAGTTTGACAAGGCCAAATTGTGATGGCTTGATGGCTGGGTCAGAGCATCTCAAATCTGCAGCTCTTGTGGGGCGTTTCCTGATCTGCAGTGGTCAGTATCTATCAAAAATGGTCCAAGTAAGGAACAGTGGTGAACCAGGAACAGGGTCATGGGTGGGCCTCACCTCAGAAGTTGCAGGACTTAAAAGATCTGTCGCTAACATCTTGGTGCCAGATACCACAGCACAGCTTCAGGAGTCTAGTTGAGTCCGTACCTGGATGGGTCAGGCTGGCAGCAGAAGGGTGACCAACTCAACATTAGTCAGGTGGTCATAATATTTTGCTTGATCCTTGTGTGGTTTATTTCAAACCTTTACTTTGGCCATCATAAAAGACTGTCAGGAAAAGCTCAACACAGGCAAACCAGCTGAGACTCCTGTAGCACATGTAAATTTGAATCTTTCATTTATCTAAAATGCATCTACAAAAACATTCGAATAGAACAAGAAATCTGCATATACATGAAACCAATGTAGTGAAAATACATTTCCTCAGTTATTCATTTGAAATTCATTCTCAGCCTGAGGTTAATCAATATTTCCACTGAAAACTTATTAACTGATGGAGCAGTTGCTCATTACTCAAAATAGAATAAGCAGAGTATATAAAGGCAGTGATAACCAGGGCACAAAGCACAGAGGTATCAGTGAGTTCACCCTGAACTTTTGGATATGTGGAAAAGAAAATGCGCACAAAGAGAAATTCAGCCAGAGGTGGAAGAGCGAGGACACTGGGGAAATAAGGTGGAATTTCTCCTGGCTGTGGCAGGAAATGTTGTCGGCTTGGGGAACGTGTGGCGGTTTCCTTACCTCTGTTACAAAAATGGAGGCGGTAAGCAAACCAGAAGCTCACTACACTCCTAACACCTATATTTAATTTAGTTAATACATTTATTTAAAATTCACTACACAAAAGTTGTGTTAATGTTGTAGGATTTTGTTGATTGTTAACAGCACAGGCACATTAAACTCCAAACAATAACATATAGCTAGCTAAAAAGAAAAAAGTCCACAGCAACACAGCACCAGGATCATTTTGATCAAAATGGAAGAAAACACTAGTAGTAATATATAAGAATCTGCCTCTTATAGTTTTAATTGCTAAATCAACTTTCACAAATGAATGAAAGCTCTAAAAGTGCAATTCATTAGTAAGAATTTCTTTTTCCCATATGGTGTCTTACCTTTGGCAGTGCATACAGATAGTTATTAATACCAAAATGACCTAAAAGCTCCTAACTTCAGAACTAATTAAACTTCAATCACATTATGCTGCCTTTACTGCAGACCATTATGAGCCCATAGTATGAGAAACTGAAACATGCCATAGTGGATCGTTTGTATCCGAACCATATACTAGATCCACTATTTCAGCCATTATTTTAGAGTGTGCGTGTTACCCAGAATCTCTACAGCAGGTATGTTTGTTGTTTATGTTGCAAATTTAGGTGCATTCCTGGTACCATATCTGGTATTTGTGGTAACCTGTGGCTTACCCCTCTTCCTGCTGGAGACAACTGTGGGACAGTACACCCAGGAGGGAGGCATTACCTGCTGGAGGAAGCTATGCCCACTAGCAGAAGGTATATTGTTAAGGTCCTTCTAATAACAAGAAAACATCATGTAGAGTACCAGCCAAAAGTCTGGACACACTTAACTTTTGTCTCGTACTGTCCTTCTTTTCTACAAATATCTACCGTGAGTCACAGTGTTGTACAACTGTGGCTCAAACTGTAGTTAACAAGTTAACAAGTAGTTAAAGCTAAATCCATTCTGTACTTATTGCAACACTGAATTTAAGAGTGCATGCCTTAATTGAGAACAAACATAACTGGCAACATTGTGCTTTGCAATTGTCAGTGATTTGCTACTATTCAGTCTGAACTGAATAAGATGTAACATTTATGCATTAAAATTTCTAAAAGTTATTAGACTAATATTGTATATTTTGTTCAGTTGTGTACATCATCTCAAATATTTTCCAATAATGTTCAAAGGATAAATAAAAGATGAATAAATGACACCATTTTAGAGCTGACCAACATGAAATGCACCCATCCCAGCATCTGTCTTTATATACAGCCTTTGTTAATATCATGTTAGCTAACATCACTTCCAGATATTTCACTAAAATTAATGATGCTGTATTTGGCTGAACTTTGACAATGGGACAAACTATTGATTTGCATGTCATTGAATGAGATAAGTATTCGATGTAAAGGTTGGAATAGGAGAAACTGATTCTGTGGACAGGTGTGCTTTATACACATAATAACTTGAGCTGAGGAGTATCTGTAATTGACTGATTGATTGTAATTTGTGTGCCACATGGGCACACAGCCAACCTGTGGAAGACAGAAAATTGGCTGGGTTATATACTGCAGAATCAAATACTTACTTCACTCAGTGACATGCAAATCAATTGATAATTTTATGTAAAGTGTTTTTTCTGGGTTTTTGTTTGATCCTCTGTCTCTCCAATAAAAATAAACTACCATGAAAATAAATGTTCTTTACTTTATAAATGAGCAAATATAAATGTGCAAGATATTAATCAGAGCAGCTACCTAAAATCTGCTCCCAAAGAGGTAGATTATCCCGTCAATAGTTTTACATCTTTACTGCGTATAACTCTGGATACTGTGGCTCCTCTGAAAAGGAAAGCCTGACTCTGTGGTATAACACACAAACACGCAGCCTACAGCAGATAACCCATAAGCTCGAGAGGAAATGGCATCTCACTAATTTAGAAGATGCTCATTTAGCCTGTAAAAAGAGTTTGTTGCTCTATAAAAAAGTCCTCTGTAAAACTAGGACATCTTACTATTCATCACTAATCGAAGAAAATAAGAACTGAAGCCAGTTTTAAAAAGAGTTAGAGCTTTGTTGAGCCAAGTATTCCTTTAACTTCAACTAGTAATGACTTTATGAATTTCTTCACAAATAAAATTAGTGAAAAAATTATTCATAACGGTCTTAAGGACATATCTTTATGTTCACCTACTTTCAGTACTGTTGGTATTTGTTTAGACTCTCTCTCCAATTGATCTTTCTGAGTTAACTTCAATTGTTACTTCCTCCGCCCTGCAACAGGCTGGCGACCTGTTCAGGGTGTACCCTGCCTCTCGCCCTGTGACAGCTGGGATAGGCTCCAGCCCCCCCCGCGACCCTTAACAGGATGTGCGGAAGCGAATGGATGGATGGATGTTACTTCCTCCAAGCCATCAACATGTTTATTAGACCCCATACCTTCATGTCTTCTCAAAGAAGCCGTACCATTAATTAATGCTTCAATCTTAAATAGGATCAGTCTATCTTTATTAGTTGGCTATGTACCACAGGCTTTTAAGGTGGCAGTAATTAAACCGTTACTTAAAAAATCATCACTTGACCCAGCTAATCTCCAACCTTCCTTTTCTCTCAAAAATTCATAAAAGAGTAGATCATCTCCAGAGGAATGGTTTATTGTATCAGTTTCAAAGTTTCAGTCAGGGTTCAGAATTCACACTAGTGAAGGTTAAAAATGATCTTCTTATGGCCTCATACAGTGGACTCATCTCTGTGCTTGTAACTTTCGATACTGTTGACTATAATATTTTATTAGAGAGATTAGAGCATGCCATAGGTATTAAGGGTGCTGCACTGCAGTGATTTGAATCATATTTATCTAATAGACTGTAATTTGTTCATGTAAATGGGGAGTCTTCTTCATGCACTAAGGTTAATTATAGAGTTCCACACGGTTCTGTGCTAGGACCAATTCTATTTATATTAAACATGCTACCCTTAGGCAGCATTATTAGAAAGCATGGCATACATTTTCATTGTTATGCAGATGACACCCAGCTTTATCTGTCCATGAAGCCAGATGACAGAAATCAATGAGTTAAGCTGCAGGAATGTCTTAAAGACATAAAGGCCTGGATGATTCTGAAGGCAAAAGAGAGTCCAACACAGTACTAGCTTCATTTTACTCAATAAAGTATCTGGTGAGAGTATTTTGTTTCTATTTTGAGTAAATTGTGTAAAACGTGTTTTCTAATAGTATTTTAATTATCTTTTCGCATTTTTTACTAGCGTGTTTGTATACTCGGTCATAACCTGAGGGTAAAGCCATTTTAGTAACTTTGAAACAGTCTGAGTGGCGGATAAATGGAGATTTTTGTAATATTTGCCTGTAAATATGGCCTTTCAGGGATTGGCTATGGTGGACAGCTGATCATCTTCTACAGCTGTATGACCTACATCATTATTCTGTCCTGGGCTTTGCTCTACTTTGTGTTCTCCTTCAGCTCTCAGCTCCCCTGGGCCTCCTGCAACAACTATTGGAACACAGGTAAAATGCAAAGATTGTAAGGCATGCAGATATTTTTGTGATTTATATTACTTTTATAGGTTTTCCATCTTTGTCAATAACTGTTTTTTTTTCTCAATAACAAGCTGTCATGACTGTTAAATTATTTAAGCTATTGTCTTGACACTTTTCCCACCATCCTTTCAGATGACTGTGTAGATTTTTCATCAAAAAATGACACCGTCCACTGGACCAGTCAGACTAACTCAACTTCTGCAGCCACAGAATTTTGGGAGTACGTTTATATAGATGGACTGAAAAAGCCTGCAGACTATTCTCCACATCCCAATTATCCCAAGTTATTTAAAGCTCAATAAAACATTTTGTACCTTTTGCATCTCTTTTACTTCTAGACGACGAGTGTTGGCGATCTCAGGGGGCATTGAGGAACTAGGCAGCATCCAGTGGGAGACACTGTTGTGCCTAATTGCTATGTGGGTCATCTGCTACTTTTGTATCTGGAAAGGGGTCCGATCTACAGGAAAGGTATGTTTACAGGCTGCAGTGAATAGCTCTGAATACAGTACAAGTACATATGCAGTAAACTTTTAAATGCCTTAAACCATTACTTTTTCCCACAGGTGGTATATTTCACTGCTACCTTCCCTTATGTGATGTTGTTAATTCTTTTGATTCGTGGCCTCTCTCTTCCTGGTGCATCACAAGGAGTGATGTTTTATCTTCTGCCTGAACCCTCCCGACTAAAAGACCCTCAGGTACAAGCTCAAGGCTATGACAGTGTAGAGTGTAGGTGGGCAAGTGCAATACTGTGGCTTTGTTGGAACAGGTGTGGATGGAGGCTGGGGCTCAGATCTTCTTCTCGTACAGTATCGGCGTGGGCTCCCTAACCGTGTTGGGAAGCTACAACAAATACAATAACAACTGCTATAAGTAAGCACTGGTGAATGAGTGAATGAGCTTAACTTTGGTAGGCATATTAAAATCCTCATATTGCTGCATGCGGTGACTTCACAGAGCTTGCACTTTGTTTTTGTGATTTGCAGTGACTGTCTGATGCTGTGTTTGCTGAACAGTGTTACCAGCATTGTAGCTGGTTTTGCTGTGTTCTCAGTGCTGGGATTCATGGCTCATGAGCAAGGCGTTCCCATTGCAGAAGTGGCCGAGTCAGGTATATATCACAAATATGCAACCCCATCCTCCTGGAAGCAGTGTTACATTGCTTTACAATATTATGGCAACATGCCACAGCTGGACTTAAATTTGCTCAGATTTAGGAATGATCTTCGTGGACTCTTTTAGATTATGGAGTGCCTCATAAAGTGATCTGTTGACCTATTAGTTAGATTCTTCAGTAGTGGGCTTATACCTAATCTATGGAAGCGTGTTTCAGCCGCTCAAAACAATGTTTTTGCCATCCAAAAGTCAAAATTTCAGATTATTATGTCAAAGTTTTGGGATAGGTATCTCAAAATTTCAACACAGAAGTTTAAGTCAGTAAGTCAAAATTTTGAGATACCTAACTTGAAGTATTTGCCTGGCAAAAAAATGTTTTCTTCAGTGGCAGAAACAAACCATGTTCAGCATCATTCGGGTTCCAACGGGCAGGCTGCGGTGTAATGCCTGCTTTGGTGCCATCTTGTGGACAGTCAAACACATGAGTAGCACAGTAACACTTGATTTACCCCTAAGCTGATATGAGCAGGCACAAGTGGCTGACAAAGCTGTTACATTCTCTGCATTCCTGCTGTCTAGCATCATTTGGTTGTGTTTCAGGTCCAGGCCTGGCATTCATTGCATATCCTCAGGCTGTAGCCATGATGCCCCTGCCTCAACTGTGGTCCATCTGTTTCTTTGTTATGCTCATTCTCTTGGGTCTGGACACACAAGTAAGACAAGCATGTTGATGAACTCTCTTTAGAACATTGCACTGATGCTTTTAAATGTACTCTGCGTGTTTCGTCCGTTCTCTGAACAGTTTGTTGCCATGGAGGTGGTGATGACGTCTGTCATAGATATGTTTCCCAAAGTGATGCGCAGGGCAGGTCGAAGGGAGATTTTTCTCTTTCTCTTCTGCATCGTATGTTTCTTCTCTCAGCTTGTCATGATCACTGAGGTCTGTATGTAATGCATCACTGCCGAAAGTGGTTTTAGAAATGTGTCTGTGGGTCTGAAAGAAAATATTAAACTAACCAAGCATTTGTATGCATATATGTCTGTATGTATCCTATTTCCTCCTTAAGAGGTGGGCCAATCTGACAAAAACTTTAAGACTATGAAAAAGCACCGCGGGCCTTTCTAGTATAAATTCATTTTCTGATTTTGGTGAGAAAAATCAATGCATATAAAAAAAGTATGTGTGTCATTGTTTCTAGGGAGGAATGTTTGTGTTCCAGTTGTTTGACTATTACGCTTGTAACGGAGCCTGCATCCTCTTTCTCTGTGTGTTTGAAGCCCTGGCCCTGGGCTGGGTATTCGGTAGGTATCCTTTGATATCTTATTAAATGCTTTTCAGACTACTACCTGCTGTCTCTGACTGTTACCAGGAAAACTAATGACGTCACCATAATGACATAATCAAGGACATTTTCTCAGATTTAGGAATGATCATTGTGGACACTTGTTAAGACATTATAATGCCGTTATTACAGGACTGAGTATGACTCCTCTTGGCTGGTAACTGGTCTCTATGTGTCATTTCCACTCACACTAAGTGTGGCCATTATACACCATTTATCTGATCTCTTCTCCTATCAAGGGGCAGATCGGTTGTACGACATAATAAAGGACATGACAGGCATAAGGGCCAACTTCTTCTTTAAAATCTGCTGGCTCTACCTCACACCGCTGGTCTCACTGGTGAGCTGGGCTTTAAGAATTCAAACAGCTACAGACATTAAGACAGACAACATGTCCACACTCAAGTTTCCACCTACTAAACCATATCCTTTTGTTTTCTCAGGGCTCTTTTATATGTTCTTTAATTGAGTACCAGCCTCTGACCTTTAATCGGTGGTACGTCTACCCATCCTGGGCATATGTGCTGGGGTGGGCACTGGCCCTCTCCTCCATCCTGCTTGTGCCAGGACTGGCCCTGTTTAAGCTGGGCACTGGGACTGGGACGCTAAGTCAGGTGGGATGACTGATTTAAAATTAAATATATATTGTTAAATAAAAATGACACTATAATATGCAACAATCCAACTAACCGTAGCTTCCTAGTACAGGCTCACATCCCAACTAGATATGTTCTAGTTTTTTAGAATTGTAATAAAACTTTTAAAAACAGACGGTCACTAACCTGCTTGTGAATATTTCCTCAATTTTGCAGCGTTTCCGTCACCTGTGCCAGCCTGACCTTAAAAACTTAGAGAACCAAAGGAGAGAAACTGAACTGCAGTCCATCAAAGAGGAACTTCTGGAGCACGTCACACCAAACTGATATAAAAGGTCATCTGGTCCTGAAATCTGCATAACAACAAAGATTTGGAGCTGAATGCGATATCACTTTCTCTGCTTTTTCTTCTTTTTTTAAATCATCTTTACACATTTTAGCCATATCATACTGATTGTGGATCCTGAGCCTGCTAAGAAACATATCACTCCATGTGTTGTGGAATTGAACTGAAGTTTTCCTTCTTATTGCTATTAGCAAACCTCACTCTATTTTGCAATGCAGAAATACAGTTAACTACCACTGACCAGTGTCTGTGCTATGTTTCAGTTTTCTAAACCACAAAGTGCTACAGTACCTGGGCACTTTGCAGTTACTGAGCTGACCAGGAACTACTCTGGATACTTAAGTATTCTGGAGTCAAACATGAAGCCATCTATCTGACAGCTAAAGCTGGGCTCAAACTGGTTCATGCAACAGGACAATGGTCCCAAGCACAGCAGCAAATCTACAACAGAAAGACTGAAAGAAAAAGAATCTAAGTGTGGCAGTGTTCCAAAGTCCAGACATCAACCCAACTGAAATGCTGTGGTGAGACCTTAACAGAGCTGTGCATAAACAAATGCCTGCAAACCTGGACTGCAGAGGCTTGAAGATGGTTTTAATGGCTCCCACCAACACGGTCATGTTATCATGACAGTTAAAATAAAAAGAGCTGATTGATTGATTTCATTTTATAAAAAGAATTTAGAGCAAGAAATCTACAGAATATGATGGCCCAAGGGTGCAGATCCTAGAAAGAATTTAAATTTATGCTGCAGCATGCAACAATTTAAAATGATCTCTATTCCTATCTCTCATATTAGATAGATAGATGTAGTCATCAGGCAGATGGAACATGAGAAATACCAAGGCCTGAGAGAAGAAATAGAGGATGTGGAAGGTGACAGTAACAGTGTTTCCCCGGAACAATCGGAACGCTTGGGGCAGTGACCCCCAAACTGGGAGAGTGGCTCCCAGTGGTAGTTCAAATGCTTGAACTTTCATTCTTCCTTTCAGTTCATGCAATCCACCTCCTCCACTACCCAAGAGCTTCGTCCAAGCCTCCATCTTGGTCTCCACCACCACCAGCGCCTAGACTCTGGGATTCCCTTCTGCTTCAATGGGCCGTCGGAGTCTAATCACCACACAGCAAATTGTACTTATCAACAAATCATGTTCAATTTATGCTAATGATCTCTCCTTAATGAAATAATATTTCAGATCAAGAAAAGTGTAATCACACAATATAAAGATGACAACTACTTTTAGTTGACTAGTACAATGACAAAGCTCTCCTGTGGTTGCTAGGGAACATGTTGGCATCATATCTTATGTAGATAAAAACCTTCAGGGGCCGAAGACACACCTGTATGCCAAGTTTGGTTGCTCAACTCCTGCTTGTGTAAGAAGAGCTGGCAGCCAAAGAAACACAATAACACACACAGACAGACTTTATGTAGTAAGACAGCAAATATCTTTTTCATATTACTTGTAAATGATGGGTTAACTAACTAAAATATTGCAGACCATCTATTCTTTTTATACTTTGAGAGAGGGGAGGGCATGCTGTACATGAAGCCAAAAATCACATCTTGTTCTGAAACAGTGCTTTGACCCCAGTGCAGTAAAATAAATGAAAAGGGCAAAAAACATTTTTGCATAAAGTATGATATTCCTGTCACACCTGATCTGTATTTTGATCCAACATTTAAAAGGACCAATAATGTAAAGTGTTCGCTTTTGGAAACCCATTTTCCCCAACAGTCTCTGTGAGAAGAATAATTTTATTTTCATGTGTCAGTAGGTTATTTAATAAGAAAAAAGACACACAGTGCAGAAAAGACCCCAAAATCCAGCAACTATACTAGAAAGGAAACTACTTCCATGGCTTTCAGGAAGCAGAGACGGTGCTGCACGTCTCCTACCCTGCCAGTTTCCATGGCAGCAGCTCGATTAATTCAAGGTTAAGTAAACATGTGGCACAAAAACACAATAATATGAGACTCACCATGAAAAGATTCATGCTGAAAAGACTATTTTTCACATATTGCTTTATTTAAATAGCTTAATTAAGAAAAATCAATAGTAAAAACTACTTTAAGTTTCAGAAATGTGTTCATATGCACAAAGGAGAATAATCTTGCACATAGCCACTCAGCTGGCATACGTTTATACCCAAACACTGTCAAACTTTCAAACCTATAAAGCAAACTGTTTTCCATCTGTGAGAAAAACAAATAACCGTTTGAAACCATCAAGTAGTTGCTTGATCCAAAAAAACAAAATCAAAGAAAAAAAATTAAATGAAAAGGAAAAGAGGATGAAAGTAGAAATAAAGCTGCTATATGAAAGAATGTGGTGTGAGTGGATACATAGAGCTTGTGGTGGAATTGCCGCCATTTTCATGAAATGTGGGCTGTGATTGTAAAAAAAAAAGAAAAAAAAAAAAGGTAATGATCAACAACAGCATGAACATCACAATAGCCTGTGATGGTGAAGTGCCCTGCTTATTAAAAAAATAAATTAAAAAAAAAAAAAAAAAAGCTGTAAGGCTTTGTGGAAAAGAAATTGGACAGAAATCCAATTGTCCAGTGTAGCGTTGTGCAGTTTACTTTGTGAGCCTTTAGCTTCAGCTGTGCTTTTTACGAAGGCACAGATAATAATCACCCTGATACAATATATCAAAGAACCGTTATTTATTCATCTTTCCTTGAATGTGGTTGATTTGACACAACAGAAACACCAACCAAACTTAATACATACTGCATAAAGTGCAGTCTCCGTTCTCCTTGGGAAACATTTTATTTTCTCTTTTATTTTCTTTAAGTGTATCTTAAGCAGATATACCATCATCTGTCATCAGATGGTGACTCTGGATATAACTGCACTTAAGTGCATTAATTACGGACCAGCTGTATAATGTCTGAAAGCTGTAACACATACAGTTAGTACTAAAGCTGGGTCATTGCTGGCTTTCCATGGACCAGCAGAAATATTCTGTCTCCTGTAACACTGGGTTTAAATTATCATAAAACTAATCATCCACAGCTAAAACCTCACCCTTCAAAAGGCACTTCAGACTGGGCTAACCAGTAGAACTATCAGGAGGTGTAAAGCTAACTCTGTCTGTGGATGTCTCACCGGCCTTGAGCTTCCCGTCTTGTTTTGGCTGACGCTGCTGTTGTGCAACAGCTTGTGGCCCGTTGGTGTCACCTTTGGAAATACTTTCTGGTGGACTGGCGGAATCTGGCCAAGAAGAGGTTTGGAAATTCTGCAGGACTTTAAGGTTGGGATAACTGCCAGACTTGGCCATAGCTCGATAGAGATGTTCCCAAACAGTGACACCATTCAGGTTGATGCTGGGGTTGCTGGCAGCCTGGCAGAGCAGCTCCGTGTGCTGCCGCAGCTGGGTAAGGTCCCGCTGTGTGGCGTTGCTTTGACGCATCAGCTCCTTTGTGCGCAACGTAATGTCCAACAGACCTGACTGTCTGAGGATTTTTACTGTGTTCAGGAAACGGCGGTGGCGAATACTAGCAGTGGCGTGTCTGTGAAGCCCAACCGAACTGGTTGTGAATAAGGAGTAGCTGGTGTCCTGACTGGACTCAGATGGAGACCTCTGGCTCATGGAAGCAGTGGTGGGACTAGAGGCAGATAATCTATCTCTGGGTGGAGAAGAACATGGCACGCCAGCAGCTGAGACTGCCAACTTAGGCTGTTTATGAAGGTGTCGCTCTGGCAGACCCTTAGTCACAGCTGGGTCTTCACTCTTTTGTTCTGTGCATGCTCTTTTGTTGAGATTCTGGGATTCGTGGATCGATGAAAATTTATCAGGTGACTTCTTGCTGGGATGTGGTGCTATGCGTGGATAGGAGTTCAGAATGGGTAAGTAGGAACCAGGTATTTTCTGTCCTGCAACATTAAACTTTCGGGACGAGGGCTTTGGAAGCTGGAAGGTAGCAGGCAACAAGCCGGGCTGCTGGAAAAGGATCATTTGGGGAGAACCAGAATGGCTGATGCCTTTGATGCTGTTTTTCCAGAGAAGCTGACCTCTTTTCCTGATCTCACCTGGCTGCTGGAACAAGAAAGAAAGAAAGAAGACAATAAAAACAACACACTGAGAAAACAATGACCCAGTGAGCAGAATCAGAAGAGGAGGTGCACAGTACATTTGTTGGGAACATTACTTTCCCAGTCCTGTAAGTGTGTATCCCATTCTTCCCTTCACTGTCTACAGCTACACCTCTTTACCTGCTTAAGCATCATGTCCTTGATGTAGGTGGGTGGCTGGTGATGTCCTTCAGGCATCACTGGAGGACTCCCAGAATTCCTTTGCACATGTTCTTGGTTTTGTGATGTTTCTCCATTTTCACCGGCTCTGGACTGGCTTTTGTTTCTCTGCTGGTCCTCCACATCTGCCTGCTGCCAGTCTGAGCCATCTGCAGGAACGTTAGAAGAGGGAGAACTAAGAAAAGCTAACAGCTGAAGGCCAAGTTCAAGGGAATAGTTGAACTTCTTGTGACACACGGTGGCAGAGACCCCACCCTCCTTACTACCTTATCATGCAGTACCAAGTTAAAAAAGGCAAACATTTACTTTATTTTCACTAAAAGGAAGAAAGGACAGACATGCACGCTTTCGTACCGTCAACATTTCTCTTCCACCATCAGGACGGTAATTTTATTTACTGTACTTTTGTTTTTTTTTTTAGAAATAAAATTATTATACAGATACTCTTAAATGGCTCAAGCTACATAAGAAGGCCCAATGACACAAGCTTGCATTTAACACCAAATAAATATGATTTCATACACCCTTTATTTCCACATGCATGAAAAGTTAAATCTGAAACTAACAAAACATCTTTGTTCCAACTTTTTCATTTTGGATCCAAGGAGATGTTTAAGCCATTATGTATGCATGGCTGAAATGAACGTGCCAATGCCTGCACTGACTTGTATAGAATATAGAAGTGCTCTGAAAATAAAGCATGCCATTGTTACTAACTGGTTATATGTTTGCTATGTTTAGTTGGACTCACCAGAGAAGCCGGAGTCCTTTTCTGAGCTGCAGTGGGAGCCCCGTCTGCTGGAATCATCTGCGCCTGTAGTGTCACGTATTGCCAGCAGAGCGGTATTGTTGCTCTTATCTTTAGCATTCTTGCTGAGTGTAGAGCGAGGGCTGTGCTCATCCAAGGAAGGCTGTTCCTTTGGCATACTGGACCCTATCAAGATATTCAGATTGCCTCCATTTTATCTATGGCCGTAACAGGTTTATCATGCATATAAGTCACAGCATACTTCATGCTATAAGATGGTCATTGTTTTGTTTAATTTTTTAAAAAAATTTAATACTTTGTTTCACTTGACGCATCATTAAAATGCCCTAGACAATAAGAATAATAACCAGAGTTGCATAGATGGTACTAAAATCACTTACTAAAACACAGTTGGATAGCTGCTTATTAAGTACCATATCATATTCCAGATCTTGTATATTTAGTACTCCACTGCACCATGCACTGTTAGCTATAGTTTTTTTTTGTTTGGGTTTTTTTTTTTGGGGTGGGGTGGGGTGGGGTGGGGGGGCAAAGACACATTTTTTGGGATAATTTTGTAAATCACCACGGTGGATTTTGAAGCACAGACTACTTTAATTTCAAGGAGTTTAACAAAAATACTGCATTAACTGTTGAGGAATTACTGCCATTTTTATACACAGTCCCCTATTTTTAGAGGCTCAACTGTAATTAGACAAAAAGCAGTTTTATGGCCAGGTGAGGTTCAGCACCTTGGTTTTTTTTTTTTTTTTTTTTTTTACTTCATGAGACAATAAACAGATAAAAAGATTGGGCAATAATTCTAAGAGTTGAATGCATTCACTATCTTTTCACTTAAACACACACACACACACACACACACACACCTACCTCTGAGACAGAGCAAAAACTTTAAGATCAACAATCTGGAACATTCTTAAAAAGAATAAACACATTGGTCAGCTCAGCAACACCAAAAGACCAAAAGAAAATAAAGAAAATGACTAAAGTAGATGATGGCAGAATTTCCTTGGTTAAGAAAACAACTTCACAGCATCTCCTCAAGTCAACAACAGTTGAATTTCAAGGTTGCGGGTGTGCCATTGTCAAGGTCTATGATCAAGAGACGCCTTCAAGAATGGAAATAGAGACGGTTTAAAGCAAGGCGCAAAACACTGTTTACACTCAAGAACGTGAAAGCCGACTTTGCCAGAACAGTTCTGTTGAGAAAAGTATGGAGAAGGAAAGACAGCTCATGAACTAAAACATGCCATCATCTGTCAAACATGGAGATAATGTAATGGCATAGGCACTTATGGCTACATATGGAACCGGACCATTAGTGTTTATTGATGAGCAGCGCGAGGAATTGTGAAGTGAACAAACCTATGCTCTCTGCTCAGATTCAACCAAATGCTGCAAAGCACGTGACAGCACTTCAGTGTAAATGGATACTGGCCTAAAGCACACTGCAAAAGCAGCCCCAGAGTTTCTAAAAGGCAAAGAAATTAGAAATTCTTCAACAGCTAAGTCTGACCTCAGCCCAACAAAGTATACTTTTTCCATTAAATACAAAACTGAAAGCAGAAAGACTCACAAACAAGCAGTGGCTGAAAGCAGCTGCAGTAAAGGCCTGGTGAAGCATCTTAAGGGAGGAAACAGCATTTGGTGAGGTCAGGCACTCACTGAGTGCAAAGGAATTTCATCAAGTATTAAAAACACTTTTTATTTAAAATTGTTTGTCATACATTTAAGCCTCCAAAAAGTGATGATTATATATAAAAAAATAGCTGTAATTCCTAAATAGTAAATGCAATATTTTTGTGAAACCACTTGAAAGCCTGCACTTCAATCAGCTCTTGTTTGATTTATAATCCATTATGGTGGTGCACAGAGGCAAAATTACAAAAATTGTCTCTTTCCAACAACTTGTGGACCTAACTGTAGAAAACCCAGTGCCTTTGGGGTTAGCCTGCAAAGGGAAAAAAAAAAAAAAAAAAAAAAAAAAAAAAAAAAGCACTATGGCACAACAGACACTTGTTTCTCCCAATGGCCTGTGAGAAATGACAGTGAAGGGGCCTTTATCAAATAAATAAACAAATGTGTTTGAAGTTTGCTCATAAAGAAATGAACAGTCTATAATTCTGATGGTAGTGTAATTAATGGAGAGACAGAATATCAACCAAAAACCCAGAAAACACACACACACACACACACACACACACACACACACACACACACACACACACACACACACACACACACACACACACACACACACACACACACACAGTAGCGGATACATACTCAAATACTGTTCATTTCCTTGTGAGCGAGCAAACTTACAAATTCAGCAGGGAATCAAATAACTATTCCCCCCTGTTTATCTGCATACATTTTGTTATTTAATTAGGACTCAACTGTACCATGTATATGCACTCAAATACATATAGCTTTATTAAAAAGTTAGAAAACCAGGAGCCTGTTGATTTTAACTTTTCAACAATACATCTCACAAACTTTCAAATGGTTTGCAGCTTACCTGCTTGACCCCACACCACTGTCTGCTCAGCTGTGATGTGTACTCTGCTACATGTGCTGTAGACAGCCACTCACCTGGAGAAACCACGTGCTGACGCCATTTCTAAATTACCCCAAGCATCTTTTTCTGCATTGTTCTGTAAAACAAACAGGAAAGGAAAGGACGAAACAAGTGCTCAAATTAGTTCATACTGTACGACACAGACGCTTATCAGCTGGATCATTTCAGCTGATAAGCTGAAGTGATCCAGTTGCCCAACCATTACTCAGGGTCTAATGGAAATACTAAAATGACTCACAATTAAGTTAAAATGCACAGAGAACTCCTCATGTTGCACACAAACTGTAGTTACAATCTGATAATATCCCTCTGTGCTCTCTACTGTGTCTCAAAGATGGTTGGGGTGATAAGGATTTAACTGCAGCAACATGTACGGTTGTGCAGTGGAAGGACTGGCATTTTAACTTTAACACTTAAATGCATAAGTGGGTCAAAAATGACCCGGTGAAGTTGTTTTTGTGCAATATCTTCATAATGAAAAGTTATTTCATATTCCTGCTATTCCTCGAAAAACACATTTAAAATGCCAATTAAAATTTTAAATTTACCTTTTATACATTTTACAAAATTCTAGTTTTATGTATTACTACCCCAGTCTTCCATAGGTGGGTCAAAAATGAGTTTCATTCATTTCATTCATTCATTTCATGGGGACCTTTGTTTACCAGCTGTGACTGTCAGGAATATAGTCACCCCTTGAGATGATTATTTTGCACAGCAAGAACTGATACATGCAAGTATTATCTTCATTTTACACCTCAGAAAAGTGTGTGTGTGTGTTACAGTGATGACTATTGCGTGAAAGAATGTGTTTCTTATTGTCTATCATCAAATTTCAAAACCCAAGAAGTCAAGTTGAAGGCTACCTCTAACTGCAAACCCCAATCACTGAAACAATGGGAAGATGTGGGGTGACAAAAGCCACACCTCAGCTGAAGGAAAAAAGCAGACAGGGCCAACCACAGAGAAAGGTGTGTCAGATCTGCCCAAGTAACAGATCATAAAGTCAGAAGTCGTTGTGAGAAATGCGATGTATCTGTGTGCAGTGATCACAGCCAGAAACAAGCAGTTTGCCACAACTGTGTACAGTGAAAAGGGAAAGGAACTCTCTCTCGCACGCGCACACACACACACACACACACACACACACACACACACACACACACACACACACACACACACACACACGCATAAACAGCATAAACACAAAATGGGTGTTGACATTGTTTGATCGCTGTTGTGTACCCCCCCCCCCCCCCTTTCAAAATGTTAAAAATGCCGAAAAAAATTGAAAAGTAAAAAGTATTTCAAACATGAAGTCATTTTTGTGCGGCTCAAAATATAACACAAACGATTATTCTTAACCAAAATGACAAAAGTGGCATAGAAACACACTGATTCTCACCTGGGTCATTTCTGACCCACTTATTATGGGAAAGCGTGGAGTCCAGCCACTCGTGTATCTAAGGGTTAATGGCTTCACCGCTCTTTGAGAATTTGAAGATATTATCCTACCAGTGGCGTCAGCTCGACTGATCAGATTATCACAGTGTTGATATTTTCGGAGCGGTTCCGTGAAGGCACCACAGCTCGCTGTCAGCTGAAAAGCAGCACCTCCACCCCCCCACCCCCCAGTTATGTAACACTCAACTTTAAGTCCGGCCCTCTGCCTACATACACTTCCTCTCTCTCACACACATACACACACAAAACAAAACAAAAAAAAAAACACATAGTATCCACGTCGGTCGATATTTAAATGCTGTGCATAGATTTAGCTGTTCACATCAGCTAATCGTAAAAGCGCAGTAGGGTATAATTGGCTGTTTACAAAGGGCTAGTTTCTCCCTTCTCTTCTTTTTTATGCCGCCGATAAAAGCTGAAGTTTACCAGTAGGTGCCATGTTGCAGTTGTTGTGCATCCACTATGCAGCAGAAACAATTTATTTGACGCACTTTGTCAAATTTGCCGTTTTACAAAAGTAGAGTTAAAATGGTTTGAAATTAAGCAACGTCCGTCTGTCAAACTGTCCGAGTTAAACAGTGTATCCGATTCATTTCAAAGTAAAACACACCGCTAAAAGCATAGCCTTAAAACAAACAAACAAAAACAAAAAAAAACACAGTTCTGTGAATATAACAAGCATTCTTTTACAATACTCGGAGCAATAAATAGCTGCTTATTTACTATACACTCTTCAGTCAGTACTTACCTACACGTTTATCCAACCGGGTCAAATGCGACGCTTTTGTTTTGAAATTACGATGGCTAAATTTTTCTTAGCTTGACGTCACAGTTTACAGCGGCGATCCGAAAAAGTGAACAAAACATAACCAGTGTCGACACGCTATCACTCGATCCTGTGAGCAGGAACAACACTGAGGAGCGGTGACACAATTAACCGTACGCCTGGTAAGCGTCTACCCGTTTTACCTTAACTGAACCCACAGCCGCCTGTTGGACCACCTACCAGGCACAATAAAAACCAGCTCTCTCCGCCAGCTGAACTCCCATTGGTCCATGAGATAACTCCAAGAGCCAATCATAGGAAGCACGTGCTGCAGGAAGACAGCGCTAGTGCAGGAAACCAAGAGGGTCATCAAAAGACATATCTGGGAAAGGTCACATTTGGTCATAAATATTAAATGTAAGAAAATGCTAAAATAATAATGTAGGGAAAATAAAATAAAAACTACCAGTGACACACGGAAATTGATTGCATCATCGTGCTTCTTGAGAACTCGTTTTGCAGGACAGATGTAGGGCAAAAGTCATTCAGAAAAGTGGTGGTTTAAATTATTGAAAGTTTGAAAATGTGCACGTGTTTATTTACGATTTGTGAGCAATGCATGGTACAGAGTTACCAGCAGTGTACTGACTGAGCCACTTTGGGTGCTTGCAGGTATGTAAAGGAGCAGTCATCTGCAACCTGTAAGACTTTGATTTAGACCTACTTCGGTTTAAAAACGTATTCTTTTAAAGGTAAATGCCACCAATAAACATATTTGGGGACTGAAGGTGGCAGCAAGTCTATCACTGCGCTGTAGCTGAGATTGCAAGATTGACTGTATCACTATGGTGTCAGTGTGTAACAGTGCATAGCTCCATAGCCAGACTTTGTCATTTAAGTAGTCTTTCAAATGGTCTTTGAGGGTTTCTGAAGGCCTTTCAAAGTTTCTTTGAACATTGACTGTTTTGTCACTCATTTTCAGTCCAGTCCTTGTTCCTGACCATTTTCCGAGGAACTTGACACTAATCTATGAATCATTCAAGCATGAAAAAGGCTCTTAACTCACAGGATGAGGCACGCCTACACACAGACAACGTAAGAGCCAAATTGCATCTTTGTGCACGGTTACTGGCAGCCTGTCACAAAAAATATTTGTTCCCATTTCTTTAGTTGAATCTGTGGGAAAAAAAAAAAAAAAAAAAAAAATGCTAAAGATAACAGAGTCACAGGTGTAAAATAGCATTTTTCCACCATCAAGGTGATTCCCAAAGAGCCATTAGCCAAAAACCTGGCATATCTCAGCATGGTGTGCAGTGTGTCCTTAAAGAAAATATAGGAAACTGAACAAGTGGAAGTCAAAAGTGGTAAACCTTCAAAATGAACAACAACAAAAAAAATAAAAATAATAAATTCAACAGTTGAACAGTATCTGAAACGTCCTATCATGCTGCTGCTGGACTTCATGTGGAATACAGCTATGCAAAAAACAAACAGCCAAATGTCAATAATCAGCAGCAGACACTTTATTTTTACATTAAAACATCCTCAAATAAGTTGACAGACAGACCACATCCGCTCCACAAATGACAAGACAATGATACGTCAATACAGTACAAATATTTTTTTTAAATCAGCTGCAAGATAAGATCATAAAACAGGTGTGACACAAAGCTGGCCAGTTCGTACGCCTGGCAACAAATCTTACTTGTTCTTCACCCAATTACTTGTCAACTCTCCAGGATCCATAGCCAAGATGATACTGCTTTGGCTAGAGGCTTTGCCTCAAAGGAATCCAGTTCTCAAGTTATACTAGTGTACTGTAACTAGTTTGTACTAGTTCAGCACTTTTGAATGCTTCTTTGAAGTATATAATTAAGTTGTTTCAAATCAGGTATGTCAACTTCATACACCCAGTAGACTGGAGGCGTTTTTCAGTCCTGGGTGTCTGCTGACCTGCATGGTTTCTGGGCACGAAAATTTAAGAAAGGTAGCACGGGTTTCTCGAGTGTGAGCCTTGGCAGCAACACTGGCGAGAATATGCATGATCTTCAGAAGAGTAGCCTCACTGAAAAACAGAGCATACAGACAGTAAACTGATGGGTGAGATGCATGCTGACCACCAAGAGAAAAAAAAAAAAAAAAAAAAAAGACTAAGTAACAAAGCTTTGAATACAGCAGGTATAAATGTGGTCACTAATTGGTTTGCGACGGATGATGCACACCTGCCAACATGGATGCTGGACACCAAACACCAGGCGGCCTCCCCCTCTGGTGTAGGAGGCTCCTGCAGGACTTGGCGGGCCAAACAGAGGGCTGCTCCAGCCAGCTGAGCTGGTAGAAACACCACACAATGGCCCTCCAGGAGCGACAGCTCCAGCAGATAACGAGCCATCCAGGTCACCTAATGCCACAGACAATAGGATGGGATGACACTCTATAACTTACTGACAAATGTGCACAAAACATAATGTGCATCTACCATGGCACTGCAGCGAGCAATAGAGGCGAAGAGGAGGAGGAAATGCAGAGGTGGGGAATAGGACAGCTCAAACTTGAGGCCAGAGAGGACTTTGCGTTCCATTCGCAGAAGCTGATGTTTAGTGTAGGTGTGGTCCATCAAGGAGCAGAGTCCAGACACCTGGATCAATCACCACAAGACCAAAAATCTTTAGGATAAAATAAAAAGTGCCTTTGCTTGTAAGATTAATAATACTAGTGTATCTCATAACATAAGTTCATTTTTTTGTAATTCAATTAAAAGAAAAAAGGAAAATTTTCATATACTCTATATTCATTACACAAAGTGAAATATTTTAAATGCATTGCTTTTTCATTTTGATCATTACATTTATAGTGCATGAAAATCATAAATCTCAAATTATGAGAATATTTTGAAAAAAAAAATATTTAAAATAAGTTTATACACTCAGTACTTGGTTGGTGCTCCTTTAGCACAAATTACTGCACCAATGCTGGCTGGCCAATTAGTCACAGTAATCAAATAGATATGGATTACAAAGTTATTTGAGATGCACTAGCACATGCGCAAGGATTATTTTGATCACTTAATATACTGCATCAGTAACGCTGTGGAGGCACCATACCTCAGGGAGGAGACACTCTTCTTTCTTGGCAGCAATGAAGAGACAAACCATGCCAAGGAGCTGCAGGTTGGCTGTGGTCACCTTGATCAGTCGCAGGGAGCAGTTGAGGAGGTGTATGGCCAGATAGAGGGTCTCATCTTGAAAGTGCATGATCTCCTGGCAGAAAAGAGGACATTCAGACTGTATATACAAGATTTACATACATAGCCACAGTGATGTCAACCACTGACTTGTGGACTACTGCTCTGAAACAGTTTTAATTTTTGCATGTTGTTGTGGTCATGTTGTGGCCTTCTTGGAGCCAGACATGACTGTATATGGACTTGAGGGTGAAGCGTCAGGTTATCAGCTAATGCTTGCAAGCTGCAGTCAACCACATAGCTGCAGTGCACAGCTGCAAAGACTCGAGTCACACACCCCCCAAATTCCTTTATATTTAGCTTCCCACGAGTCAGTTTCTTTTAATCTTATAAAAGTAGTCTTTTAGTAGTTCTCCAGGCTTGTTGAACGTATTTCAAAGGTTTTTGTTGGACATTGGCTGCTTTGTCATTCATTTTCAGTCCAGTCGTTGTACCTAATCATTTTCAGAAGAATGTTTCTGTCAAGCCATTTAACACCAACCTATGAATCACTCAAGCAAAAAAATTTTTAAATTGTATCTTTGTGCACCTTGGTACTAGCAGTCTGTCACAAAACCACATTTGGTCCCATTTCTTAAATTGAATCTATGAAGAGAAAAAAAAAATGATAATATAAAAACCTATGGCCATAACTTATTGGGTACAGGGTAACCCAAAATTATCCCTCACTTTCACAAATGTCCTGTGTCCCTTTCCCATTATCCAACTTCCTGTTTTGCTGTTTAACAAGCAGCCCAACACAAGGATGTTGTCTTTGATTAACTGAAAATGAATCCATTAAGAGCGACTTACATGAACCTGAATGAGCCAGTCCACCAGAATAGCTCGAGTGGCGTCAGTAAAATACCTGGGGAGGTCTGCACTGGGAAGACAGTTGTGTGTTTGGGTTCTCTAAAGGGTGAAAACATAACAGGCACACTAAATAGAGGACTACAGTGCAATAAGTGTTTGTGCACCTCATGTACAATTACTGGTGAGATGTGCACACAGCACACTTTAAGTACCAGGTTAACTCAGATTAAGACGAGGTTTAGTGCCAGCTCACCATCATGTCCAAAAACATCTCCCAGGCATATGTCCGGTCCCATATGAGGTCTAGTTTCTCTAGTGCTTTCTCTACTTCATGGCGCAACAAGCTGGGAACCAGCACCTGTAGGCTAGGAAGACCCTGCAGGCCATGAGGGTAAAGAAGCACAGGCTCTTCTACACACCCATCTGCCACACAGGGTGGGACAGGAGCACAAGTTGATACAAAGAAAAAAAGTTAATATCTCCTCTTATGAGCACTGACAATTTGATTTTATGTACTGTTCATCCTAAATATTGGAACTGTTATTTTGGAGTGGGTGTCTAATATTTGAAAACATACCAATTACTTTACCAGGGGACCATGTCCTACTGTCCTCATGAAACCCCATGATGATGCCTTCACTGGTTTGCAATGATAGCCTCCTTTCCTGCAGAAAACGCGGTACATCAGTGCAAAATGCATCTCAAGTGGCAACTGTTTTATGACAAGGAAAATAAAAATACTAATTCTAACCCAAACTTATATTACTCCAAAGGAGAGGTCCTTCACATCCTCACAGATTTCCTGGAACCCCTTACTCACACTTAAGACTTAGCTGGAAAAAGATGGCAGGTTTTGGGTGAAGATGACAGAAAGCATACCCATCTGCGTTCTGGTTCCATTTTGACCAGGTTCATCCTGGACTCGTCTGCTTCTACAGGCTGCCAATGATCTATAGGCCCAGAGGCGTTAGCCCAGGTTCTTAGTGGGGCACGCCTTTCATCCGCCTGAAGGGATAACAGACAGTACAGATACTTGTGTGATTCTGACATTAACTTTGCATGCCTACACATTTTTGCCTCCGTCCTTAATTTTGATTATATGCAGCTACAGTAGAGCTTGTAAACCAAGCAGTTGACGGTAAAGCCATTGAATTACTTATTCAAAAAGTGTTTCACTTCTGGTCATCATGGTTATGGCAGGTGAATGCAATTACTCTAGAAAGTTGCAGTTTGAGAAGAGGGACTGCCCCTTTACGGCCTCACAGCAAAATAATTAGTGAGGCCGTAAAGGGGTCCAATAAAGGAATATTAGTGAGGTAAAGGTTACTTTTCCTTCTTCATTCCTCCATCAGATTGCTCAAACGCTCACTGCATTCAAGCTCAGGAATGTAGACTAACAAACACAACAAGGGTTAAGGGAGGAAAATAAAGGAGACGGAATTTGCACCCCATACTTGCTCAAGTGACACCACCTGATTTGACGATTATACTACATATGATTAAGACTGGGTCTGTGGAGCACACCGAGCAAACCTTCTTGTGTAAGTCCAGCAGAGGCTTGGTGTCGCAGAACCCAGTCCTGGCCATGGTCACAGCCGAAGACAGCGTTCTCATGCCCGGCCGCTGCAGCTACTTATCCACGGGTGTCGGCGGAGGCCTGGAGCAGCGTCCTGCAGCCAGAAGAGCCGCTAATTAAGAGCGGGAGCCACACTGATTGGGGCGGGGTCACCGGTGTCAAGGTAGGCAGGTTAGAACTTCCGGTGGATTTTCAGATAAATAGAGTTCTGCTCAACAAAATAAAAATAAATAAAAATAATAAGTGAAATGTTTTGGCCACCGTTACGTTTGAGTGAGACTGAAAAAGAACACTTTTAATATGCTTTCAGGGACAGCACGGTGGTACTGCTGCCTCACAGAATAACATTTAGAAGGTTTGGGTTCGATTCCACCTTGGCCCGGGCCTCTCTGTGGAGTTTGCATGTTCTCCCCGTGTCTGTGTGGGTTTCCTCCCACAGTCCAAAGACATGCAGTTTCTGGGGTTAGGTTAATTGGCCACTCTAAATTGTCCATAGGTGTGAATGTGAGTATGAATGATTGTCTGTCTCTCTGTTTTAGCTCTGCGACAGGCTGGCGACCTGTACAGGGTGTACCCTGCCTCTCGCCCTGTGTCAGCTGGGATAGCCCCCCCCCGAACAGGACAAGAGGATGGATGGATGGAAGTAATATGCTTTCAGTAATCGCGCTACTTATGCAACCCCAAGAAGATGTAAGCAAAGTAACTTTTATTTTAATGTAGTTCTGGGAGTGAGAAAAAATAGAACTCCGTCTCAGTAAATGACACTAATTATGTAACATTAATGTAAACATTAGTTTTACATTGTTAGTTGAAAGCCCCTCCTTTTCCCTGAAATATTATCCAGGACATGGATTGCATGTACAGGTATACAGCGACATAATTCATGAAAGACACACACAGAGAACTTCAGTAAAAATATTTACTGGCACATTATAGTTGCAAATGTTATAAGCTACCATACTGTAGCAGGTATCACCCGTTACATTGTAAAGTCTTGCAAAGGGGGGGGGCTGGAAATGTCTTCCAGGACAAAGTCCTCCCCTTAGATTGCTTTTTTATTCTTTTTCATTGCCCTCTGAGCCTCAACTAACAGCAACAAGCAAAAACATAAAAATAAAAAAAAAATCTCTGTTATACCGGCATCAGGTAAGACATTCCTGACTGCTGATCACATTCAAATATACAAAGAAGCAAGGTAACCATAGTAAAGCTGCAAATCAAACACTACGAAGCTGCAGGCCTCCCCTTCTACTGATGCTGCATTCCCCATCTAGCTTCTTTTTGGTATTTACAAAATAATAAAGAGGCACTTGTTGTGCCCGTGTAAGCCTACAGGAGAGGTCAGGGGTATTTAACTTGCATGTTTAGCTGTGAAGCATTGCTTAAAGCGTGGCCAGCAGTGAGGTTCAGTGTATGGCTTCACAACCAATATCAAAAGAAGTCCAGCAGCACCCCCTTATGGCCATGATAGCAATGAAGGCAAATCCACAGTGGAGTCCATCAGTGCAATGGTTCTGATATCCGGTCCTGCTGTTTCCAAAAAAGCAGGACGCTAGGCTAGAGTATGATGGCTGTGCCTGAGCCAGTGAGAAGAGGTGCTGGAGTTGTGAACTGTAAATCAAAGCCATTTCATCACAACATCATCATCATCATCATCTGCAGGAACCGGGGCCTGTTGAGTCTGTGTCCATTTCACCACTTTCACTCGCAGTCACGCCGTCACCCCATCACACTCACACAAACTTAAAATTGAAGAAATAAAGATGTGACACGAGGGACATCCCCGAGAATGCTGATTTCTTTAACTAAATATTTATACACCTAAGTTCAGTCACATACTGCTGGGGCAAATATCTCCTTAGTTTACAAAAAACTCAAGTCCCCCACCAGCCCAATTCAATAAGGCTACTGCAATATGAGCTAAGTCAAATTATGAAATTCAGTTTTTGATGTGTGATAATGCAAGTCAAATGAATTACCATCAGCTACATAAGCAATCCTCGTGTGATGCCTTTGAAATGAAGAACTTAAAAGAAAGCGGTTTTAAAAAAAAGTTTAATATATATCTTATATAACGTATACTTAAACAAGACAATGTGTCTTCAAAGGTCTGAGAAACAGACGGGAAAAAAGGATGGAGGAAAAAAAAAAAAAAATCAAACAGAAACAAAACAATGACATACAAAAAAAGAAAAAAAATGCTTCTGATGTTCTTTTAGTGAAGCTCAAAGAACCACCAACATCCTCTTCCAGCATTATGGAAAACAATTTTATCACTTCGAAGACTTTTCAATATCACGTTCAGGGCTTTATCATCTCAACGATTCGGCTCATGTTTCCATTGGTTCCTCCTTTCTCGCAGGCCGCTGGTCAAACAGCTCACGCAGCTTTTAGTCTGATTGTAAGCCTGCAGACTGTTGCTCCAGACGTACAGCTACACAGATTTTTCTTAAGTGCTTCAACACACAATTTCAGAAAACACAAAAACTCTAAACATCAAACGTGGAATCATGTGAAGTGTTTAACAGGTCAATCAAACTTTGGCCTCTTACCAACAACTGAATGCTCATTCTTTGAACACGGGCAGACACTTAAGAGATAAACTTGAAATAAAAAAAGAACAAACAAAAAGAAACTGTTACTACTGATTGAAAAGAAAAGACTGAGGGAGTGAGGACAGCGAATATCTGCCGTCCTCTGGATTGGTCTCTGTGGACAGGTTGGGGGAAAACTGTGGTCAAATGCCTTGTCTCTAATCTCCTCTTCCTTTCTGCTCTTACTGCTTCGACATTTAAGAGCGACTGGCCTGAGCGAGATCTTACTTAGACTTCCAACCAGCTACAAGGTTTGGATACAGACACCTGGATGTAAGAGCCTGTCTGCTGCACCACTTCAAGATAAACAAGTAACAGCCACGCACAAGATCCCAGTTTGTAATCCAGACTGTCAACTTAAGCCAGCCAATCATAAATTACATGCCTGTTCCCTTTAAAAAAAAAAAAAAAAAAAAAAACCCTATTTAGTGTGCTCTGTTGTTTCCTCTCCTGTCAATATTTCAGCAAAAGTTTAAAGTAAAAAAAAAAAAAAAAAAGTACATAAAAACAGACACAAATGGATGGCTGAGACACAAAATGCTTGTTTATACATTCTCTTGCACTCTATGCACATACGTTCACACATCTGCTCACCCATTCGCATACACACACAGACACACACTCACGCACGCGCAGTGCAAACACAGTAATGGCAACCCCTCCTCGGTCATCTCTTCTTCCTAATTGTCCACATCCCAACTGTAGGAAAGTCCCACTCTTGATTTGTAACAGCAAGTTCCAGAAAGAGCACTTGTTAAAAAAAAAAAAAATATGCAGAAATATGGCTTTACATTTAAAACCGTAACAAGTGATGAAATAAAAATTTGTCTCCCACCTCCCCTCCCCCAAATTGTTGCCATTTTTCCTAATCTTGATTATACTGTTGTTTTGTAAAATTCTATCAAGTATGCTCATGTAGATTTATGCAGTGCATGAGTGGGTTGATTTGGTGTGTGTTTATTTGTGTGTGAAGCATGGAACAGCTGGTAAAGAGGTGTTACTTGCTGGCATAACCTGGTTTTCAAAGTGTCAAGGCTCTGATGTGTTGCAGCAGAGGTCCTGCAGGGAAGTCTAATGCCAGCCCTGAGAGGACATACAGAGACAAAGCTGCCAGTCTATCCACACCAACCTGCTGAGGTCAGTCACTTGGGGTCTGTGTGCGTCCGTTTTCTACTCTATGATCCGTGTCTAGTCTGATTTACCAGGATGTGTGTGTGTGTGTGTGTGTGTGTGTGTGTTAGACAGAATGAAAATGTGTCTTGTGCCACGTTATTTTTTTTTTCTTCCCTTTTCTTTCTTTCTTTTTTTTTTTTTTTTTTTTTTTTTAAATTGTGTCATTCAAATTTCCTCAGCAGTGCAAGTGTGTATGTGGGATTGTGATCACGTGTCAGCCTGCCTGCTCATTCAAAAGTCTGAGGGATCATTCCCGTATGCTGGCAGAGTACGAGAACTGAGGGAAGTGAGTACGCTGATCTGAATCCTCTGGGTCTAAACTGTCATCTGGAAGGAAGAGAAGACGACAATACAAAGATGAAACCAAAGCTTAGAAAAACAAATCCGAGCACAAAGAAAAGCTGCCACGCAAAGAATGGACTTACACTTATCTGGAGGAGTTATTGTAATAGATTGTGCTGTGAACTCATCGTCAAAGTAGCGCGTGTCAGTCTCTGATGTTACATGGGGCTTGAAGGGTGGAATAAGCTGAGGAGAAGAAGGAAATCAGTCAGTTCACATTCAGATCATCTAGTTTCCCATCGTCTGTTTTGATCTCACCTTTTTGTCAATGACATCCTGCCAGTTAATGGAGGTGAAGAACTTGTGGCTCATCACTTCTTTGGCATCGTCTGGACCACCTCCGAGCCTGTAAATACAACAAAAACACTCATCATCACTACCCACACACCAGCTACAAATAAATGTACAAAACACAGTCATTAAACAGGCACAACAAGCACTTATGTTGGTCTCCGCTGCCTTACATTTACCCATTTCTAGATAAATTTATTTTTCATTTCCGTGCCATTTATAAATGTGTTACGAAGCCTGTAGGCAGTCCTTAATGTGCTAATATTAGCAGTTCTCTAACTATTACCAGAAACACGGAGCCTGGTCAAAACAACAATTAATTATGTTCCTGTTTATGGCCTTTATCCTGAGCCAAAACAAATCAAGAAGGAACATGGGCTTGAATAACATGGTTACTCCTTTTATAGCTGAATACGTGTTGCCCCTGAGCACAGTGGAAGATTCAGAAAACTAAACAAGTGGAACAGCAGCAGCTGTACTGCTGCATCTTCAAGAAATGTATCTCTTGTGCTACAGATTTCAAGCTTTAATAAAAGCCACTGTTTTTTGTTTTAACTACAAACAAATCTTAAGTTTATCTTTGTCTTGAAACTTTAAAAAAAAGATAAAAACACTACAAAAAAAAAAAAAAAGACACCAGTGTTACAAAATGACTCTATCCCTAATTATTTGTCATAATCTTCATTGCGTAGTCCTTATTGTGATGGCATAACTTACATCGGCTGCACATAAATTACCTCTGTTTGGGATCTTTTTTAAGCAGGCCTGCCAGCAAGGCCTTGGCTTCAGGAGCGAGGTTCTTGGGAAAGCGGATCTCCTCCATAAGGATAAGCTCAAAGAGGCGCTCGTGGTCCTGGTTGTAAAAAGGCAATCGACCGCACATCATCTCATACATCACCACGCCCAGTCCCCACCAGTCCACTGCTCGACCATAGTCATTGTCCTCCAGTACCTGACGAGGTAGAAGTGAAAAGTGTTGAGAAAGAAACTAAACAATAGAAATGTCACAGTTAACATTTTTTTCTATCACAAAAAATAGCAACTTTGAATACTGTGACTGGTCCTCATTAGTACTGTTTATCATCTATCACACAGGACATTCAGTCTTTTAAAAAAAAAAAAAAAAAAAGGAGCAAGCTTGGAATACTATTCTTTTTTTCTGCCAGATCTTTATTCTTGTGGAAGCCATAGCAGCCGAGCAACAATGCCACAAAGCTGCTGCAAGATGTTCAAACATGAACAACCGCCTTTCTACATAATCCTGGTGACAACATACTCATGGCAGTGAAAGCCACCGTTGAGTTACCTCTGGTGCCAAGTACTCCGGGGTTCCACAGAAGGTTTTCATGGTGGCGCCGTCTGTGATCCCTTCTTTACACAGCCCAAAGTCCGTTATCTTTATGTGGCCGTCCTTGTCTAACATGAGGTTCTCCAGCTGTGCAGGTAGAGATTCAAATTAGAGGCAAATCAGCTGACAACTATGCTGGGAAAATAATTTAAAAAATAGCATATTTCATGTATATTTATAAGTTCTTATTTGTTGTCCTATTTTTCTATGCGGTCAGCAGCGTCATTGCACAAAACTTAGATGTTCCATGCGTTGCAGCAAAGGTCCTGCAGGGAGCAATGACCCAATCAACTCACTACTCCCTTATCAGCTCGTGGTAAAACAAAAAAAAAAAAAAAATCCCTCCTACATATTTAGACTATATTACTGTTATACAGCCAAAGCCTGTAATCATCCCACCTTCAGGTCCCTGTAAACGACATTGCGTGAATGAAGATACTCCAGCGCTGACACTATTTCTGCACCGTAGAATCGAGCCCTGTCTTCTGTGAATACTCTGTCCCGGGATAGGTGAAAGAAGAGCTGCAAGAGGATGAGAAACAGGAATTAGGAAAATGCATCGTAGTGTACTTCATGTATTTTTGTTGTTTCAACCCTTCTGCAATTGATTATCTTCCAAAAGATCATTCAAAGAAATAACAACACGAAGAAAAAGAGGAAGACTTACTTCTCCTCCATTTGCATACTCCATCACGAAGCATAGCCGGTCGTGTGTTTGAAATGCATATTTTAGTGTCTGCGAAAGAGGAAAGCTGAATGACTGACTGTGTTATGTTGATGCTCCTGTCATTTTTGGAAAGCAGAAATTAAGACAACAATAGATGCACCGGTTACCCACCGTTAGAAAAGGATGCCGCGTATTTTGGAGAACTCTGCTTTCTGTTACTGTGTGCGCCACCTCGTCCTAAAGACACACACACACACAAACACTCAGTACTTGGAGTGCAAACATCATACTAACTGCTCAGAATTCTGCTACTACACAAATGAAAGATTTTACTGCGATGTGACAGGACTAACTTTAGCAATGATGACTTCTTTGCGCAGGATTTTCATGGCATAATACATCCCTGTGGCCTTCTCCTTCACCAGGATCACTTTACCAAACGTCCCCTTACCCAGCAGCTTCAGGTAATCAAAGTCACTCATCGTCTGTGAGAACAAAGGTCAAACATTAGCAGCGACAAGGATTCATAGGCCTTCTGGTGCTCTCAAACCAAACTGAACTCAAAGATGCTATAAATGTTTCATCTTTGAACTCTGATCGACCAAAGAATGTTGATAAATATATCATAACTGCCTCTGTCTAAGCTGTACAGAAACAGCACTCTGACGCTGCTGATGTATCCAAACACATGTCGTGGGTGGCTAATCAGAAGGTTGGTGCGATTCCTGACTCCCCCAGTCTGTGTGCCAAAGTATCCTTGGGCAAGATATTGAAACCCAAGTTGCCCCCAATGCTTTTATTAGAGCATGAGACAGGTCACAATTTGAATTATATTGCAGAAATACAAAGTAAAGCAGGACATTTATGTCGGGATTTGACCATAAAGGATGGGAACATTTTCCCCTGATAAAGTAAGAAATTTGACTTCTTTAAAAGGACCACAAACTTGTACTTGATCGGTGCAAATTAAACAGCTATACATACTGTAAACCTTTTAACACTAGATGACAACCTCACCGGTCAACAGACAAGTCTGTAAAAAGAAAAACGTTCAATATCACTTGACATGATTTAGCACTGGATAAAATATATAACAAAATGTTACCCTGAACTCATTTAAAGGTTGCTTCGCTAAAAACGGTAGGGAAAAAAAAAAAAAAGCTTTGAGAAAGAGGCTTAAAGTTTGAACAACTTGCTCAATAAAGATGAGCTTAGCTGGACAAACACAGCAAACACTCAGCTGCCAGGCACTGCTTGTGCAAATACTGACCACTTTTGTGCGGGATTTGGACACAGCAATCTCCATCTCCTCTGTGCCACTGCTGTCACTCGGGGAGCCAAATTTGATCTCCATGGGCTCCTCATCCTGCTGCTGACTCTTCAGGCTGTTTGCTACAGCCTGGATCGATCGCATCCATTCCTCCCTGATCAGAAGGAAGCACACACATCGAAGTAGTCAAAACAAAAATAAATATTAATGGAAAACAGTAGGCTAGCATGCTAAGTTTAGAAGGTAGAGGATAATCTGTGTGCTAGTCATCTAGGGGCTGCTGGGATTTGCTACTTGGCAGGGGCGATGTTAACAAAACCCAATGACGAATGCTTGGGTTAGAGGTGAATAATCAGGCCTCATCTGACCCTGAATACTCCTTAGATTATGATGGCTGTTCGTACTTCCAAACTAAATGGCTTTCAGTGAATGTGGTGAACAATGACCCATTTAGCCAGTCTAAATGGGTCTAAAGTCTAGATTAAAGTCTGGTCCTTTCTATGTCTTTCTCTCTTTATTCTGTTGAAGCAGTTTTAAGATGTGATCATTCAAAATGATCCTAAACTATACACTAAAACCAACTTCATTCCAGGAAACATATTTAGTGAAACACTTTTCAAAAATAGACATCACCATAGCTTGTATCATATACATTTGAACACATTGCCAAAGCTGTGAGACTGTGACCACACTAACCTGATGGAATCTGAAACACATTGCTTTCTTTTTCAGTCTGGCCTTCTGGCCCTACAAACTAAGCCTACAACTGCACCTCAAGATTGATGTGTCAGACTATAAAACTCTGCTCTTGTTTTAAATCTGTATTTATGTTTACACTGCGCTCAAATAGGAATCAAGTGACATGTGATTTTTGTGTTAGTTTCAATTCAGCAGCACAAAAGGAGGTTTGCCTCAGTGAACACCAGGACTGCAAACGTGTGATCAGTTCACTCCATTAAACGTGTCATTTGTTTGAAACAAAGGAAAGAGCAAACTGCAGCTCAGAGCAATTAAAGATTGAGTCTGGCTCCAGTGAAACAGCAACTGTAACTGATAAAAGGAGAAACAAGGCTTTAGAAATAAGCATTATTGGGCCTGGGCAGAATTTATTTGATCTTTTTCCAAACAATATTTATGGTCATATTTATAATACTTATGTATTATGAATGGACAAATTATTCAGAAACCCAAAGTGTGGAGAAAAAAAAAGAAGAAGCTATTTTCACAAGTAAACCAAATCTTCAGATGCGTCAGCCAAAAACCACTATAATCTACACTTCTCCCACAGAGGGAACAGGTCTTACCTCTCATTGTTGCTGTCTACATGGAAGGTCCGCTCGATAACGGAGGTCCACTGCAGACACCGAATGACAAACGTATTGGGCTTGGGGCGCTCTGTCTTCATCAGCTGGCACTCTACAAAGCACAGTAACATCAGCTGAGGGCACCGACAAAGAGAAAACGAAATAATGCCCAGCACTTAATATGGCACTGACTAAAATTTGCCAGCCAGGACAGAAAGCTGACCTGCAACAGAGAAGTTGTTGAGCGGTGGGAGGTTGTGGTCACTGGATACCTCGGGCTTCTCTTTGTAGCCGATGAAGGAGCCATCGCTCTTCAAGATGAAGTAACGAGGACGCCACGTTTTAATGTATTCACCTGGAACACAGATTTTTGAGCGAGCCTGGTAATGTTTGACTTTCCTATAGATGAACTACAACATTATTAGACTGGGAATTAAATCATGCTGTCACAGCTGTTCTCCATCAATAAAGAAACTCCTCACAAGCCCACAGAGGAGTAGTTAATACTCAAAATATAAAATTATGTCATTTAATGTAGACACAGGTGAAGGATGGTGAAAACAAAGGGCCCCTTACCTCTCTTGTGGAGCCATCCCTCTCTCACAACACTGACTTCATTCATGCTGGGGCAGAAGACTGTCTGGGTAGGGAGGGGGCTGCAGACAGGTTGGTGGAAATTGTGCGAGCTGTTCTTATTGGTCAAGTGCCTCACTGTGGCTCAGATATTTGAAGAAAAAAAAAAAAAATCAGCAATACCTGGAGAAAAGAACCAACAAGCTCAGTTAAATTCAGAATAACCCATATGAGCACGAAAGGTAAAACACAACAAAGAGCGGTGCAGCTTTACCACACAAGTCACAGAGATCAGCTTCATTCACTTGGGTAAGAAGACCAATAAATAGACAGAGAAGCAAATTCATATTTCATAAAAAGCAAAAACTTTACCTGACTTTTGACAATTCAGTTCCTCACTTTGAAATTTTTAGAAAAACACAACCTCAAGTATTTTTTCTTTTTACACTGAAGGATACTGAAAAATAAATGTGAGAAGACACAGTGCCTAAAGGAAGTAAAACTACAAGCAGCAAGAAAACGGTGAAGACAAACTGAAACTGACACACACACAGAAAAAGTGTCGCTCTTGATGCCTATCTGACTGCTGTCATCAGCAATGTACTTGAGTAAAATCTCCACCTTCTAAGGCACCTTATGCCGCCTCCACAACAAAAGAAAACTGCTGCAATTTGCACATCATTATCATGACCACTCCGGGTGCATTCATCATCTCATGCAAATCTCTCTGACAAATCTCACCCCCCCTCTTCCCCCCGGTGTTTTCGCTGTCAAGTTATAGCCAAACATGGTAGATCCTCGTATTCTAGCAATGGCCAAGTGAAAGTGATCAGGAAATCAATGCCTCTGATCTAACAGTGAGCGAAATGGCTGAAAAGCTCTGTAATGTCAAACGCAGCGGCTCTTGTTAAATGTTTGTGGAGAGGCCTTGGTGATCCAGGGTCAGTCCTGAATCAACAGCTTATGTTAGATAATAGGTTTACCGGAATTTCACAGTGTTTCGGTGAAAATGATGTGGTTGAATATTACAGTGCGTACAGTCACAAAGACTTGTTTGAACTGCCTTGTTTACAAAGATAAAGCGGATAAGGCTTCCCTCGACTATCAGACTTTTTTTTTTTATGACTATCCTTTAGTTATCATAGCTTGGCCAGAATAATAGGCAATTGCTCTCTGAGATAATAAACAAGAACGACATTTCCTTGTAAACTTACACCCCTTTGTTTTTACAGACATGACCTCTCCTTACAACACACTCAGTCAAGCGTTAAGGTTGTTTTTGCCCTGAAATGTAGCTACTCTTAAAGAAACAGAGCGTAAACAATACATATACAACTACTCTGTTAGAAAAGAACATTTAACTTAACATCTAAAACTAAGCACCGTACACAGCACGACCCCAAGCTGCCAAACGTAAACATTACCGTAACGTTAACGCGTCCACATCCTCCAGCGGTGTCGCTAGCTAACCGAAACAAAGTCAACAAATGCTCCCTTCCAAGTCCACAGCGGGCTCAAAAGCCTTTCTAGCTTATGAGTAACAGACCAGTTACAACACCTCAACTAAACATTATAGCCGATGTGCAGCTAGGCCAAGTGGCATGTCAGGTAGCAGCGAGGACACTGACCGTGACCGCATTACGACCAAACAAGGCAGCTAGCCAAAATATCCCTCAAGCTAACAGCTAGTTAGCATGTCACTTAGCCGTTTGCGGTATTTCTCGTTACTCTGGTTTATTCTTACCTCGACTCCGGCGACACCGAACAAGTCCCAGCCGTCGTTTCTTTAAAGAGGCTCAGAGCTACGCTATCTGGGAGCTCCCCTCACACTGGAAGCGTGTGTGTATTGAACTCTGTCAATGATCACACAGCTTAGCTGACTACTCGCCGAGCTTGTTCTCTTCTCTCACAACAACAGCGGCAGCGGCGTGCGTGCTCAAGTCGCTGCTGCAGCGGTCTGTGAAACCTACGAGAGCAGACTCCACTGAGGTGCGAAGTGGCGGGGCAGGTAAACGCGACTACAAATAATTAAGAAAACAAAAATCCAGAAGAAAAGAAAACACCTCTTTGGGGTTTAGTAAGGTTAGTTGCCTCCTTAGCACTGAAGCCCTCCGTCCCAGCCAGACAAGTACAGCGGCCCCGCAGACTCACACTAAAGGAAGTGACGTACGAGACCAGAGAGGGTCCACTGCACCTGAACGGTCAGTGTGAAAGTACATGAAGTACTTTGCTGTAACCTTAACCTGACAAAGCTGGACTGTGCGCCAGGGGAGGCACTCATTTGAAACAAGCCAAATGAATCTTAATAGCTCTCAGTTTAAGAGTTTAAAGAACAAACAGGGAGTCACTGCTACAATGTAACCTGTAATGTGGAGGGATTAAAAAAGACAGAAGCAATTTTCTGAGCATTACATGTTTTATTATTAAAATGTCATTCTAAAACTGCTCCTTTGCAATCCAGCATGTGAATCACTTCCGATGCCTTCGGTGCTATCAGAGAGCTTTGCTTTGCTGTCTTTGCTGCTTTCGCTGCAGGTAGCGAGCACGAGCATCGCTGACTGTGGTTTCGTTGTTTCGCTTCTCCAGCTTCTTTATGGCATCCTCATTAGAAACCTCTGCAAGAAGAAAAAAAATAGCAAAGCACAATACATGTTAACCCTTTTAAATTCAGTCTCTTTGATCCACTTTTTGATGGTTCTTGCCAGTAACGTGAGCAGGGACCAAACGCACAACATTTATAACGTAACATGAACTAAATACATTATTCTGAAAACCTGATTGTCTTTTGGCGGCTTCTCTGGAGTCCCATTTTATCATCTCCTCGTCTGTAACTTCTTCTCTTGCCACACTGCTCAGTTCATAGACGTCCACTTCATGGAGCTTGGGTAATAAGTCCTTCACCCACTCATATCGAATAGGACAAACAGTCCGGATGTACACCCGTGACGTTGCCAGCACATCATGGAAGATGACCCAGTTCAGCTCTGCCTCCTGGTCAAATAGCTTGAAGCCACAAAAAAAAAAAGGAGGAGTCAGACTAAAATTATGTTGCTGTTTGAATGTAGAGAATTATTTAAAACTAAAAGATTTTTAAAAAGAATTACTGATGAGGATGGATGAATGTGAACCATCGATCCATGGCCATCCATTGTGCAAAACACCTTTCCAATAGACCTATGTGGGATGGAATAAAATGATCCAGCAACAACCACCATAAATTTATTATGCTCTATATGTAAGGAATCCTAAAAGGAGGCTGCATATCATAATTTCAGATACCTTCTGGCAACGTTGGTGAAATATCCTGTGCAAAGGCATTGCCTAAAGAGTTCACTCTTGTTGCCATCAAATGTTTCTACAGGGAAATCTCTTTTCTAGAAGGCAAGCAGACAGATCCACAAATAATGATAACCCACAGTGTGCACTTCAGTCTGGCAGTGATGTGAAAAAGCTTTACCTGCTGGAGTCGGTGGAGGATGTCTCGCAGCTGAGTCTCCACACTAAAGGCTGACTTCAGCGCCCTCCAGTGGACCCAGTTCTCTTTACACCACGCTGAAGGTCGGTCACTATAGAGCGCATGAGAGGCTCACACAGCAGCTTACATATAAAGTCATGCAATATGAAGTTATAGATGAATAAGGGAAAAAAATAGAAATGCATCTTGCAGTACTAATAGATAACTTTCTTCACCTGGATTTGCAGGACTGAAACACACTGAGAAGTGTGGCAAAGTCATTCATACTGCCAGTCTTTGCAGCCAGCGCTCTGTGCTTCTTATCTGCCTCTTTCTGCTTATCTGGGTGGCCTGAGAGGAGCAAGAGATCAGCCAATACTCTGTAAACTGAAAGCTTTATTTCATAACTCATCACCTGCATTCACCTTTTTGTAGAACATGTAATAAATAGATCAATAGTCTGTATTAGTCTGTATTTCAGTCACATCAACTGAAGGGCCAGCTTTTTGTCTCCATTTGCAGACTTTTCCAACATATTGCTTACCTGGCCTGATGAAAATGTTCTCCACCGACAGCATGGCAGCTACAGGAAGCAGCAAGTCTTGGCAGCCCAGTGAGGCAGCCTTGAGCAGGGCTCTGGTCAGGCCTGGGTGCAGGGGGAACTCCACCATCAGCTCCCCGAGCTTTGTCACATTTCCTCGTCTACAGCCCAGTCATCAAAGAGATAAGAGGATAAGAGCTCATGACATTTACACAAGACTGCCACTGCTGTGCCTGGATAAGCACAAATACAGTGGATTTAAAACATCTACACACCCTTGATAAAATGCCATGTTTTTGCGATAGTCGTGGCTGTGGCTCAGGAGGTAGAGCAGGTCATCTACTAACTGGAAGGTTGGTGGTTCAATTCCTACAAAGGATCTCTTGCCCAAGGATACTTTGGGAAGATAGCCATACCTTCTGAAATTATGGCCCAGAAGTTCAACATTGAATTACGCCACAACTCTTTTTCCCACATACTTTTGGAAGACTCGATGTAATGCTGCTGCAAATTTTAGCTGGGCTTGGATTTTTCTCCATGAGAAAAGGCTTCAGTCTTGCCATCCTTGGCCACAGGGACTGCTGTCACATGTGGTACACGACCAGTTCTTGCCAGAAATTCCTGCAGCTCTTTTAATGTTGTTGTAGGCCTTTTGGGAGCCTCCCTGATCATTTTTCTTCTTGGCTTTTCATCAGTTTCTTCCAGTTCCCGGCAAAGTCGCTGTGGCTCAGGTGGTAAAGCGGGTTGTCTACCAGTCAGAAGGTCGGTGGATTGATCCCTCTGATGCTTTGTAAGTGCTCCGTGGACCAGCTTTTGCAGTGTGACGCAACAAAATCCTACTAGAAGGGCTGAACGTTTAAGTGATGGCAGGTGCGTACTGACCTGTATTTAACATGAATTTGAATGTGATTGGTTCATTTTGAACACAGTCATGTTCCTACACATTCAGATTAGTTTGTTTTTCAATTGGACTGTAGAGGTTATAGGTGACATTAAAGGTGGAAACAGTTCTGAAGTGATTTATCTTGCTCGCATAATTTCACATTACAAAAATATGCCATTTTAACAGAGGTGTCTAGACTTTTACAGCCACTGCACTCACCTGTCGATGGCATCAAACTGGTAGAGCTGTTTTAGTGCTTCTAGTATGAACCTCTCCTCTGGACAATCCAGATAAGGAAACCTTAAAAAGAAAGCAACATTTTATAATGAAGGCACTGTGAGTTAAATTACACTAAATAAGACAGAGACACACTGAGGTAAAAGCTTACCGGATGACATCATGAATACCCAGGCACTTGAGTGTGAGTATCACAGCCGTCAGACTCGTTCTCTGGATCTCCGGAATAGTGTATTCATGCATGCACTTCTCCCAGAATTCCTTGTTATAGATTCGAAAACACTTCCCAGCTGAGGTTCTTCCAGCTCGGCCCGCTCTCTGCTGCGCTTCACTCCTGATGACAATAAATAAATAAATCCCACCCGTCCCCAAAAAGTCTCTGTTGGCATCTTTTTTCATGGCACCAATAAAAAGCTATATGCAGGCCTGAAATTACTTTTAAAATTTTCAGAGACTCACTTTGAAATAGGGACAACCTCCAAGATATCCATGCCAACCCTCGAGTTGTGGTTGAGCTGCTTCACAAAGCCGCTGTCCACAATGTACCTACAAGTGGACAATAATGGCGTGACGACGTGTTTTACAAAGGTGTCAGAGAAAGTGGTAAACCACTGGACCCACGGTCTGTACTCACTTTATGCCATCGATGGTGAGAGAGGTTGCAGCAATGTTTGTGGCCACGACACACTTTCGTATTCCTGGAGGCGGTGGCTGAAAGATCTGCCTCTGTTGATCTATGACAGGACAAAAAGTGATGACATCACACGCCAAGTTGGCACCCACTTTAATTTGACGCAGCTGTTGTGTATTTACCAGTCGGCATGGATCCGTAAAGAGGCAAAATGAGAAGGCCCTCCACTGTTTGGTCTGTTACATCATAGCGGTAGTCTATGCACTCAGCTTTCTCAAACAACAAGTCACAGGCGTGCTCAATCTCAGACTGACCTGTCACAAACAAAGGGAATAATGTGGCTGATCCTTTTTTTTTTTTTTTTTTTACATGATATCTTCTAGTCTTGATATTTGATGAAGACCAATCGTTTCTTGCCTGTCAAAAACACCAGAATATCTCCAGCCATTTCACTAGTGTGCACCTCCAGAGCCACTTTCACGACCTGTGTAGCAGCAGGTGCAAAATGTGATAAATACATCAAACTACAGCATACCTAAGCTTACCTAATCACTAATAATTATTACTGGCTATATAAAGATTGCAGAAATTTACAGGGAAAGCAGTGCCTGACTTTGAAATGACCCTGAGTACCTCTTTCAAATAACCAGTGCTTTCTACATCTTTAGGTCCTACAGCTGTGCCAAATGTGCAGGTTACAGGAAACGTCCTCCCGGGAATAGTGAAGACGGGGCAGTTGCTGAGAAAAGCCGACAGTTTCTCAGTTTCCAGCGTGGCCGACATCACCACCACCTTCAAAGGGAAGGATCGGCCCTTGGTGGCCTTTGCTGGGTTGGTGAAGATTTTCTTTAACAAACCCAGGAGAATATCCTGTATTAAAACACATAAAAGAAAAAAATTAAAGAACAAACTTTCACCAAAAGGTGGCGGTGTTTTAACAGATAATTTTAGTGTAGTTGTACACCTGATCCATCATTGCAATCTTCTATGTATATATTTGCTATCTTGAAGCTGACTTCAAACTAATCTAACGTGTCTACAGTTTTTATTTGTTTTAGAGACTACACAGACTGTGCTCTTCTACATTTGATAAGTATAACTGTAGCATGAATTCTGTGGAAATTCTGAGCTAAAACTAGTTTGCATAATTTATCTCATGTTGGACTCACGGCGGGTTGGATGACATCTGAAAAGTCAATAATTATGCCGGAAGTTTGCTGATGGCTCTCAAGAGCATCTGGTTGAGGTGCAACTTGCTAAGGGACATTTAACCAAATATTAATGAGGGTGTATGTATATATTAAGCCTGTATATACTTTTTTAACACTATTTATTAGAGAAAAAACAAAATAAATTAAAACTTGTGCCCCCAATTCTTGTTGTTTTTTTTTTTTAGGTCATTAAAGATGTGCGCTGTACAATCATTCCAACCTGGAAAAACAAAAGTTCAAAGAAATCATTAAAATCCCCAAATTACCATGACTTTCATGCCGTGATGAGTATATGTAAACTTCTGACCACAACTGTAACTCTACAACACAATTAATAGCTGATGTAATACAGTTTGATATTTTTGAAAGGTTTTAAACTGTTTTAAATTAGGGGTTCTGTTTTGTTTTTTCTTCACAGCAGGTACCGCTAATGTAGGCTGGAGGCTTTGGTTTAAGGAAGGTGATAAGCTTTATATGTCAATGTGTCAACGATATGGTGTTAACGGCTGAGCAAACATGGTGACTCACTGTGTTGAGGCTGCGTTCATGGACCTCATCCAAGATTACGACACTGTACTGAGACAGTGCAGGGTCCGCCAGGGTCTCTCGCAGCAAACAGCCGTCCGTCATGTACTTCACCATCGTATCCTGGCTCAGACGCAATCAGGACTTTGTGTTAGCAAATATTCACGAGTATTTTCTGCAGGAGATTTTTATTTTCTTTTACCTGTGATGTGCAGTCATCAAAGCGGACCTGGTAGCCAACCTCCTTTCCCAGAGTGCACTGCATCTCCTGGGCTACTCTCTGGGCCACAGTGATGGCAGCCACCCTGCGGGGCTGGGTGATGCCAATTTTGCCATCTTTACAAAAACCTACAAAAAAAAAAAGGAAGAAGACTTTCATCACTGTTTTCATTTAATTGGCAACCACACTAATCAAACGGTTCCGTTCATTTATCCTATGTTTATATGTTGACTTTAAATGTGTATGTTTTTGTATAAAAGCCAGCTTACCTGCTTCATGCAGGTACTGAGGGAGTTGTGTGGTTTTCCCGCTGCCAGTCTCACCGGTGACCACCAGGAAGCTGCTGTCTCTGACAGCTTGAATGAGTTTGCGTTTGTGTTGATAGATGGGCAGAAGTTTGGACTCGTTTCCTTTTGAGCTCCATTTCGCTAATTTGGACATAACCGGTCAAAATAAGTGTGGTGAGTTTAACACACGGAACAATTACTGGCCTCAAAAGTGCGGAGCACAGTGGAATTAATGTTTGTGGCCACAATCTTTATAAAACATTACAAAACATTAGCGTATTTAAAAATTCCTTCCACTCGTTTCGAAGGCGACACGCTACTTCCGTGACTTCCGCAAACTAAACCAAATCTCCATTTCTATTGGTCCACGCATGGACACATGATCCACACTCCTTCACAATAAAAGTCTGGATGGATTTTTTTTTTTTCGCACTTAAACCTTACACAGAAAGTTGCCAATACCACTATACAATAAAAATATAAAAACTGAAAAGATTATGTTTGTTTTGCTCAGCAAACTTGAACTTGAAACCCACCATTTATAAAGATACTTTTTATTTGAAATAAAAGTTCATAAATACATGAATGCATACATCACACAACCTGCACCTTTAACAGAGAATAAGCAAGTCTCCAACCAGCTGGTGAAATCTGTCTCCACCACTGTATCTAATATAGGTGAGTTATAATATTCATCCATCCATCTTTTTCTGCTTATCCATATATATAAGTTGCACCTTTTTACAGTTTTAACTCTCTGCCATAAGGAGGTTAGGTGTGTTGGGTGGTTACAGTTTTCTTCTGTTGAAGCTTCAGGAAACAATAGCCTCACTCTGGTGTGAGTGGGTTTGAGCTACATTGTAATCCAGGCCTCCACGAGTGGTTTGAGCCATGACAAGAAGAGATGACAGCAGCTGCAGCCATTTCCTGAAATCCTCCCATGCAAAAGATAGTGAGATCTCACTCACCTGCTTAGGGGCAGACACCACTGAAGATCACTGTTTCAGGACCTTTATCACTTAAAAAGATTCTGAAAGTGCTTAATCTCACATTGGTAATGTTATTGTTCAAAAGTGGTCATATAAAAGGTAACTGATTAAAAGTTCATTGAAAATAGGACAGTGTGAGTGCCAATATTATAATCAGTAGTTTTCTGCACATATAAAATATTTTTTGCTTGCTCTGACTACAAAGAGATACTAAAACCAGAACGAGGTATAAGCCAAGAGAAAGACAAAGGCCAGGACCAAAGAACACTGCCAGTAAATGTATTGACTCTAATGTCTGTTTGTGAAAGAATCTAAAATAAAAGCTAACATGTAGCTGGATTTGAGAGCATGGAGTGACCAGAAGACTGAAGCTGAATGTAGAGATAAAAGATTAAGAGAGAAAGAAACTGATACTACAAGACAATCATAACAAAAATGCACAGCATTTTAAATAACATGCTCCAGTTTTTAATCAGCCCACTTTTTACTCCACTTGAGAAATGATTGCTCCAATTTGGGGTATCAGAATCAGGCACAGCAGTTTTCTGTGACAGAAACACAAATTGCCAGGAGCTGATGTAGCTTCATATTTAGGTTGTTGCTCCCAAAGGAAACTATGGAAGACTCTACTACAGGAAGTTGAACCCTGGACTATATATAAACCACAGTGGGTTGTGAAAGTGTTGTGGGCAAAACAAATAAAAAATAAAAACTGGAACTACGCCTAGTCTCAGAACAGAAAAGTACCAGATGCCACTTGTTACACAAATATTAAAAACATGACATTAAGTGCTGTTCTCCATTCCAACTTTATAATTATACAGCAAACAGTAAGGAATAGAGCGACATGATTTTACAATGATTTATTTTTTTATTCCTTCCATAAACACTATTCAGCAAAGAATTTGCAAGGAAAAAAACGGCAGGAAATTAGATTAACTTAGATTAACACAGCAGAATTAATATTATTTTCTTATTTATCTGCACAGTTAGCTAAATATTTATTTAGCTTCTTTTAAGATTTTTCCTTCTCCTTTATCTTATACTTCCTTTTGTTTTTTCCGCTTCTGAAGATGAAAGTGAGGTGGAGGAAGGTTTCTGTGGCTCTTCACTTTTGTGTTCCTCTACATTAAAAAAACAAAACAATAGTTTTTATTTAAAAATTACCCAATTATTATTGCATGTAATTACTGGATCTTGACAATTGTAAAATATTTAAAATGTACACTGAAAATGTTGATAATCACATCATTACATGCAGTAGGATTACAGCGTTGCACTATAAGCAACAATGTAAGCACAATTATTCCAATAATCTGACATTTGTGTTAAAGGAACTTTTTTACATCAGGTTATTGGGATGACAAATAATAATAGTAATTATTAGACTGTCATCATTTAGATTTATTTTGGAATCATGATCTATATTTAATGAGTAATTAAAATACGTCCATATTATTTTCTAGTTAAGAAGCTGTTATACAAAGGAAAATGGGCTAAATCTTTGTCTTTCTAGTGCGTACCAGGCAAAAAAACATTAAACTGACAGATCTGAACGTGTTGCTTACCCTCAGTACCTGCATGTGTGGGACTGTTTGCAGTGTCCTGAGTTTTGTTGTTATGGAGAACTGAAATAGAAATGAAAAAGGTGTTTAATGACCAATCAGCCTCCCACTAACCCACCCAGATTCTTTTACCTACTTTACTGACTGAGAATGTCAGTCATAGCAGGTTCTCACCTCTGCATTTCTTGCAGCAGTATAAGCCACCAACACTGAGCAGAAGGAGAGCAGCCACACGAGCACCCATGTGAATCAGTGGCTGAATACTTCCACTTGAATCTGCATAATAAGTTGTGGTTTTACAAGGTGTCTGTTACAGGAAACAGCATTTGTCCTGTGTTGGGCCTTGAGGTCTGTGAACTCTGCTGCTGCTTAGAATTGAATAAACTTAAAATGAACAAATAGAAATTCACTCACTTCTGCCATCCACCACTTGAAGACAGGTCCATCCACAATTGTAACATCCCAGATCAGCTTTTTCAAGCTCATCAATTCTGATGGAGAAGTTCCCGTCTGAGGCCTGGATTGGAAAGACTTTCACTCGGCCGTTTCTGGGGTCCAGGAACATAATGTGGCCTTCAGGTGTAAGTTTGACCAAATCTGCCTTCTCTTTGGCAGTGTGGCTCCAAATCACCCATTTGGGGTTGCTTGTTTTAATAGAGCACGGTAGAAACAAAGATGAGCCAAGCGAAGCTCTCAGGCTGATCTTTTCACAATATTCCAAATCCCCACAAGATTCTTGATGTTAAAGGGAAAAAAGAAACACAAGCACAAGTTCAGGCCACTCATTTTATACTCAAATAGCCAAATAGCCACAAAAATATATGAATTTCACTGTATTAGACAACAAAACGTCAAAGTAGTTATTTGAAAGGAAGACACCACAAGCAGTGTATTTTACTATAAATACAAATACACCCCCCCCCCCCCCCCCCCCCCAAAAAAGACCAAAAAACAAATTAAACAAAAAATGAGTTGTCTAAATACTGTAAGTGTAATTTTCATTTTGGAACTATTCGCTGGGTAAACCTGACAGAATAAACCTGACAGAATAATGTGTAAGTATAAATAAACAAATAACCAAGACAAAAAGCAAACAAATCTTTTAAAAAACAAAACAAAAAACTAAATTAAGGTAAAACGTCTTTATTAACTGAAAATAAATAGACTGGGTTATTTTCACACTTTTCAGACTTCAGAAGCACCTACCATTTGAAGGCACACAGGTGAGGCACAGGGTTAAAAGGAAAGTCGGCCTGGCAGCGTCCATCTTCATCAGCATCTCTACAATGTGAGCAGCGCCCTGACGGTGATGGCATGCTAAACTGTAAGCAGCCTGGAACAAAACCACAACACCACTAGGGGCGCAGCTATATACTTTCTGAGGTGTATGCGGACACCTTTTTAGCCTCCCCCAACCCATGCACGCACACACACACACACACCGTCTGTGTGTGCGTGTGTTTGTGTGTGTGTGTGTGTGTGGGGGGGGGGGGGCAACAGGAAGAGAGGACGTGGAGGAGCAAAGGGCACCTAATCAGCTCCATGCCTCTGTTATTGATCATATGCATTGCACATAGTGCATACCCACTTTTTGCGCCACTGCCACTAGTTTCAGTTATTCAGAGTCCTTAGGAAGTTCTTTTTTTTTTCTTTTCTTTTTCAGTTGGCGCAGACAAAAAACAGAAATGAGTCCATCCTAGCTTTTTTTTTTTTTTTTTTTTTAATGTAAGAACCAAAAAGCATATTTTCTCTTTAATTTCTTCCTTTTCCTTCCCCACAAAATAATTACCACTTAAGATTTTGTGTTCAGTGGTGGGTGGGCCTGGACCCTCTCCGTGCTTCTGATTGGTTCAATCACTCACATCTTCTTATTCCCTTCAAAATAAAAGTTCTACTTCTTTAATTGCGCAGGGTGAACAGAGAAACAGCTGAATCACAGAAGTAAAACGCACAGTAAACCGTGAAGCGGACAGGTGGTGTAGCTTGTTTTGGTCTAATAATCCATAATGCCCAATCAGACTTTAGCAAAACACAAAGCAGAAACAACACAGTAAGTTCAGTGTGAACTTACTATAACATAATTTTAACCCTCTCTCTAAAATCAGCCAGTGAGTTTCAGTTTTACTTAAGTGGGAAACATTATAGTGAAACCGTATCTGCTTGTCTTTTACCATTTTAAAATAGAGATCAAAGCTCTCAAACTCTTCTGTAGACCTTTAACGCATGTTCAGGTAGTTTTTTTTTTTGTTTTGTTTTTGTTTTTAGTGGTGTGGTAGACCAGAAAGGACGGGGGTCACTCCAAACTCCATCAGTTCTCATTTTGTGCACTTTGCGCGGTTTGGCACTTAATTTAAGTTGAGAGGCTATGTCTGAGAAGCCATAAGAGTTAGTGTCCCGAGGGTATGATCACATTAAACTACATGCAAAACAATGAAAAACATTAGTTTAAAATAACATCTTACCAATCCGATTAATGTGTCTGAGGACACAATCAATATGCCCCTGTGATGCAGTCATTCAATTTGTTAGGATTTTGCCCTGTATGAATAAAATTGAATTGAATTTCTTTAGTCTCTTAACCACACAAAGGCTGACATGAAGAAAAAAAAATCACCCTGCCACCCTTGGTATGGAATTACCTGTGAGCCCGTGAATCTGCTCAAGCACTCGCAAAGCAGACACTATGATTTATGCTTTGTGCGGTGTTCTCCGTGGGCAGATCACTAAAGCTACCAGCTTTCTGAACCTTTGGTCTCCTATTTTTGTCAAATTAGGTCTCTTTGTTTGTTTACAGTACAGCAGAGATCCAGAGAGCAAATCAGAAGGATGTTACATACATTAATGATGATTTCACAGTCTACATAGAACATATTAATTAATATGAACAGTAGCATTTAACAATATTCATATCACACTAAACATGGCTTTAACAGGATGGCTGCCACTAAATTGAAGCAACAGACTACAAATTCAATTCAATTCAATTCAATTTTATTTATATAGCGCCAAATCACAGCAGTCGCCTCAAGGCGCTTTATATTGTAAGGTAAAGACCATCCGATAATTACAGAGAAAACCTAACAGTCAAAATGACCCCAATGAGCAAGCAAATCAATCAAAAGAATTTATTGTCATTATACGTCAAGACATACAATGAGATTACGTTCCAGAACACCCATCCGAGAGGACAGACAAATCAAAACAAACAGTGGAGATAAGTGTCTGCGGCTGCAGCCATCAAAGGCGCTGCCGTTTTGAAAGAATATGGAAACATAGTGAATACAATGGGTAAATAGGAGAAAAAAAAGGTATGAGGTTAAAAACAACCTCACATAGCATAGTGTGCACACAAAATTGCATGGAACCACTAGGGAGGGGTGTACTGTGGAGTAGGGTACTGAGGAGGCAGCCAGCTCCCCCCTCGGCTAGCAGTTCATGATAAGGTGGAGTAGTCAGCCTTGGTTGCCAGGATACCAGTTCACACAGGTCACAAAGAGATGGTGTGCTGGGGGATAGAGCATCTGTTTACACACAGCCTGGAGAAGATGAGATACCGGCTGAATCAAGGCCGGATAGGGAGCCAAAAGTCCAGATAATACAAGCTGTTTTTACAGACTGTCACTGTTTAATTTCTGACAGCCTTCAGTCTCTGACACTCTCGGTAGCGTCTCCAATCATCCGAATTCTCATGGCTCCTTCCCTTGTCATGCCGGACTTACGCTTCACCAAGATTTAACCCATTTTCGCCTTAGAGCATGGCCAAAGCTGGCCTGCGAGCCTCCAGGTTCGCGTCCACCTTGCGGTTCAGCTCTACCAGGTACTGAGTCTGTGTGTCTACTGCTCTGCACAACACTTCATACTGAGCAGCCAACTCACCTAAGCCACCAACAACTGCCCAGATTTTCAGAATTTCACGATAAAACAGGTATCCCCCAAGGCCAATCAGAAGAGATCCTGTTATCCATAGGCCAAATATGTACATGTCTTCTACATCCTCGATGGACAGGGCCGTCAAGCACATCATCTTCCAGTCACCCCAGGAATCCATGATGTAGCCAGCCGGAGATGTCCCAGCGGGACAGGAGGGTTCTCCTTCCCTCCGTCTCCTCATGGAGAAAATCTGATCAATAGCACTGAGTGACCAGCTGACCAAATCCATAGTTTTAGTTTCCAGTTCGGACAATGTGTAGAGAGAGGCTCTTAAGCACAGCAAAGCAGCAAAGCAGGGCAGATAAGGTATGGGTTGGGAGAGAACGAAAAGGCGTCTACCTCTGCCGAGGGCGAGAAGATAACACTTGGTGACCTTTTAACAGGAATGATATCCTGGTATCCTGTGTAGATTCTGCACCATAAAGTGAGTGTTTGTACGAATTCAAAAACTTTAATGTAAAAGCAATTTTATTAGCAGTTTTCTTTTTGTCCTAGTGTATGGAGTGGCAGTGTGATATTTTTTATGTTTGTAGTTTAACTGCTTAAAGTTAAATGGACTGCCGTGTGTGGTGAAGAGACTGAAGAAAGCGACTGAAACAACACTGTACAGGTTATCTGCTTTGCTACAAATAGTCCTTCAACTTTGTAATATTCAGGTCAACATAATTGAGCCATTGCCTCAAGTTTGATAACCAAACTGATGTATTATACTGAAAACCCACCACCAGGGCTGTTCGTACTATTTGTAGGGGTCTTCATGTTCCTTTTGGCTGAAAACTCAAACTCAATTAAAACCAAAGTTTCCAAAAAAATCACTGGGATGAGCAGGTTCTGGTACAGGCTGTTTATTAGACATATTAGTTACACAAAACACAGACAAAGACCAAAACACAGACAGTAACATAGACTGAGATACTGTACACAGAGAGAGAGATGGAGAGAAGAAGAAATAAGAGAGAAACACAGAGACAGAGAAAGATGCAGAAAACAGAAAAAAGAAGACAGGAAAGAGAAAAGCAAAAAAGAGTAAGAGTAAGAGCGTGAGACGAAGAGTGGACAACATTTATATCTTAAAGGTGATAACTGCCCACTTGCCTTTGACCCCCTCCTAATTTACATAAAGTCTCAACCCATGAAACCTGAACCCCAACCAATCACCTGTTGAGGCTCTGCCAACTCTTGTCCCATATGGGCTAAAGAAACAAACATCACCAGGGTACCTCAATGATTTATGACAGCTCTGGCAGGTGTCATAATGAAGCATCTTCTTTCTATTAAAAACTAAAATCTATGATACAAAAACACAGGTGGGTCTGTGGAACTCCATTTTTGGAGCGTACCTGTCATAAGACTTCCTAAAATACAACATGAGGTTACAAAAGTCATGTGAAACAGAGATGTTCTTGCATCCCACCAAGGACTCAAGCACATCAGATATAACAGATATTTTATACATTGTGTTTTATTTTCTGTATATTTTTATATTATATTATTATATTTTTATTTTTGTTTTAGAGAGTTTGACTTTCTATTGCACTTTCTATGGCACTGAACAGGAGTGGCCCTCCAATCTCATTGTACATCCTGTATAATGACAATAAAGGCATTCTATTCTATTCTATTCTATTCTAAAATGAATGAATAAAAGAAATGACTAATATTAACAAGAGTAGCCTATAGAGAACTTACAGAGCTCTTCTTGTAAAAGCAAATATGTTTGGTTCAATAATGCATTCGGATCATGATTCCATTTGCAAAAACTGTCAGACATGACAGGCTTAAAAAGTATCAAGAAGCCAGTGATGTTACAACACAGTGTTTTACTCACTTTTAGAAGCTTTTAGAATAGTTCCCTGAGATAACTCACCAGTGTACACCAAATATTTTAGTAAAGAAAATAAGAGTCAAAGGCCAGCCCACAGAGTGACATTTTGTTCAGTTCTTCAGGCAGTAAATACCAGAGCTCTGAGCACCAGAAATCTCTAGTCCACATCATTTTAGGATGCTATACCTGTACATCCAGACTGCCAGTGCTGATTTTCATTCTTGTTTAAAGGTAGAGGTAATAAATGAACTTATCCATTTTGAAAGTCTTTCTAATTTTCTTTGTGCTCTGCAGGATAACCTCACCCTGCAGGTTTCCCCTTTTGTCCCATATGTCAATGAAGTGCATCGCAGTAAGCCCTCCAAAGCTGCCCGTTTGACCTGTGCTCTTGTGTGGCTGAAAATGGCCACAAAGTCAGCCTTTCCAAATTACTGTTGCACATAATGTGATCCACTGGCATTAGAGGAGCAGCAGTGATTCATGATGAGGGACTGAATGTGCATGGCTAACCGACTTAGACTGGCAACACAAACAGAGCTTTTATTTTATCAGCATGATGACCATAAACTAAACTTCAGGCTGGGTGTTTTAAAATGGCAGTCACAGCAGCTGAGGAAGCGGCTGTGGTTGCAACCCAGACTGCAGCTCAGGTGGGCTGTGTGGTCACTGGGTTTGAGACTCCTATTTCCTCCCAGCAGCTGAACTTACTGCTCTGACAGAAACCTGTAAACTGGCATCTGGACAACCTGTTAGCATGTTATAGTGAATGTATAATCATACGCACTGCTAATTTCAAAACCCCAAAACCAAAAGTAAAAACATGATTTGCTATTTTTGGGGGTGAATGGTGAAGTTAATACATCATGTTGCCATTTAAAATAAATATATCTTGCACATTTCTTTTCTTTGTTAGTTTTGTTTTGTGAGCATACTGCAGATAACCATGACCTCTCTTTTTGAAGCCACTGCAACTCACACTTGGGTGAACACATGTGAAAAAATATGAGGTCTCAGTGTTACTAAGAACTAGAGCCATAAGAGGCAGCAGGTTTTGAAAGGGAAGTGGCAAAAAAAAACCAAAACCCCACATACATACTGTGCAGTGAGATAGTGTTTCCCCCCCTCTTCATGATTTCTTTTTTTGCATACAAGTCACACCCACTTTTTTCCACATGAAACAAATTTTAATATTAGACAAAGATAACCCGAGTAAATATAAAATATAAATGATGACTTCATTTATTAAGGGACAAAAAAAGCTGGTTCCATTGATTATAGCAAGCTGTCCAGGTCCTGAAGCAGCAAAGCACCCTCAGACCATCACACTACCCCCACCATGTTTGACTGTATGATGTTCTTTTTATGAAATGCTGTGTTAGTTTAATGCCAGCGGACTCAAACCTTCCTTTTTATTTGTTATTGATGATCTTGAAACATGTAAGTGTTGCAAATATGGTGAAAACTAAGAAATTAGGAAAGGGGGAAATATTTTTTCACAGCATTGTATATATTAAACACACATATGCAAAAAAAAAAAGGGGGGGGTGGGGGTGGGGGTGGTGCTGTTCTTTCTTTCCTACTTATGATGTATAAGTAAAAAGCAAGGCACGGGCCTGTGTGATTTTATAGTGATGGAACAAATACTGTTTATTTATTTGTGATTTGGAATTTCAAGGAAAAACATCAAATTAAATTAATTAGATTATATAGAAACCCCAAACAAAACACAGCAGAATTTAGAACAACTGTCTTTTTTTAACCTGTGAATAATTTTATTTGTAGAACTTTATTAATTTAATATCTTTTTAGGCTTTTTGTTTTTGCTCTTCTCCTTTTTTTCTTTTTTTCTCTTATTCTGAAGATGAACGTGAGTAGGAGGAAGGTTCTGTGGCTCTTCATCTTTCTTCCCCTGAGAAGAGACACGAGAACAGATTTTATTTCAGATTTCCCAAACACGATCATTATTGGATCATTCTGGCTGAGTGACAAAATCATAAATTATTTACAATAAAATAAACACTAGCAGTGTCGATGCTCACATCATTATGCATCATTATTCTTTTGACATACTTTTTACAACAAATCCCATTTATTTTGGAATCACAAACTAATTATATTATAATGAATTAAATATATTATGGATGGTCTATTATATGGATCTGTCATACAGTTTTTTTTAAAAGCTGAACTTAAGAAAGTAAATTAATGATTTTTAAAGCAAATGTTGTAGTTGTAGTTTATATCCAGCTAATACACATTAAACTTCATTGAGCTTCAACTTTAAATGTCAGACTTTGCAGATTCTCACCTCTGCATTTTTTGTAGCTGCAGTAGCCACCAACACTTAGCAGAAGGAGCGCAGCCACACCAGCACAGATGTAAATCGGCAGCCGCATGTCTCCACTTGTACCTGATTGTGATTTTACAAATTGTACATGACAGGAAAATTTTTTTTTTTTAATTTATCCAAAGGTGACAAATCTTGGGCTTTGAGATTTTTCACCATGGAAAGAAAGAAACTGTGCAGGCTGCTGATTAGTACTAGATAAACTTAAAATCTACAAATATAAATCCACTTACTTCTTGCAGCCAACACCACTTGAACACATTGCTCCCCCTGTACACAGCTGTAAAATCCTAGATCATCCTTTTCAAGTTTATCAATTCTGATGGAGAAGTTCCCCTCTGAGCTCTGGTTTGGAAAGACTTTCACTCGGCCGTTTCTGGGGTCCACAAACATAACGCTCCCTTCAGTTAAGAGATGGAGCAACTTCCCTGTGGAACTGTGGCTCCATGTCACCCGTTTGGAGTGTTTTTTTTGAACACTGCATGGCAGGAGCACAGATGAGCCCAGTGAAGTGCTCAGTCTGTGGACTTCATCAGCTTTTTTTAAATGCTCACAAGATTCTTCATCTTAAAGAAAAAAATGAAACAGAAGAGCAAGTTCAGATCATTCATCTCGTACTCAAATGACCAAAGAGCCATCAGAAGGACCTCTTACTGATGGCGTTGACCGAGCTTGTTAAATTCACTAACAATCTTACACAACCTGTCTATACACAGCAGTACCAAAAAGTCCTTAAGTACCCAAAATACAATTTGAAATATATGAATTTCACTGTATTAGACAACAAAATACTAAAGAAAGTGGGAGTTCTTTTTTTTTTTAAAGGAAAGCAGCACAAGCACTATATTGTACAAAAAAAAGTGTTAGAAGATAAAACCGATATACTGATGAAAAACGTAAAGAAAATATTTATATTATTAGTTTAGTTTCAGTAAAACTGCGACTTGAGTTTCCTTCAAACTTGATGACAGATCTGTGGGATTTAGGTTTGAGTCTCCTGGAAAACAGTCTTTATCAGGTGGCTGGCAGACTGAGTTTTGCTTTCTAAATACTTCTGCATACTTTAGAGTTCACAAATTCAGCTTCCACAGAAGCACCTACCGTTCGAAGACACGCAGGTGAAGCACAGGGTGAAGAGGAAAGTCCACCTCGCAGCGTCCATCTTCATCACCTCGCACAATGTGAGCAGCGCCCTGACGGTGATGATGGTTTATTAAGCTCTTAAGCATCACCACCAGTTTCAGTTATTCACAGTCCTTCAGGAAGTCTGTTTGTCTTTTCTTTTTGTCAGGCAGAATTAGCGCAGACGAAAAAACAGGAACGGCTCATTTTCTCCCTTTTTTTTTTTTTTTTTTTTAGTAAGAACTAAAAATCTATACACATATATACACACATATTTTCTGCTTAATTTCTCCCCTTTCATTCCCTACAAAATAATGCACCACTTAATATTTTGTGTTCAGTGGTGGGTGGGCCTGGACCGCCTCCTTGCTTCTGATTGGTTCAATCTCTGACGTTTTTGTTTGTTGTACCCTTCAAAATAAAAGTTCTACCTCCTTACTTGGAGACGAGCAGCGTGAACAGAGAAACAGTATGGATGCTTCCACAGCCAAACACAGACGCAGAGGAAAACAGACCGACCGACAAGGCAATAATAACATTATACAGCAGACTTAAATTGCAGGGTTTTAATGCAAATTTACATTTAGTTGGTGATTTCAACTGAGTCAAAATTAATTCAATGCTTCTCCACTGAGAGGTGCTGCACCTTAATTTGTCTTATGACTAACGTTTTTGCTACAGTTTATGGCAATGCTTTAATTGAGTAAGTATTCAGTAGAAATGTAATCTCTTGGTGGAATAGCGAACACACTTTTTTTTTTTTTCTTAAATGGAGAATTTCCTTATTTCACCGAGTTCCTGTTAAAGGTCAGAGTTCAGTCATATTTAACTGAAAGCAGCCAGGGCGGTTTTCCAAGTCTGCAATGAGTGTAAAGGTAAGTCAATAAAGGCCGTTTTAAGAAATTTCTCAGCTTTAAATTTTAAATATTTTAGTACAGCTTTGGATGAGCCATTTTAAATAAAGATAAAGCCATCATGATCCGGACTGTCTGAGTCCGTGATCATGATCCGTTAGCTGTGGAAGTGGACTCGGACGCGGTTTGCTGACCCGTTACGGAGCCATTGATCCCGACAGACGGATACCGTTAATCACCTTAATCACCGATTTAGGTGATTTTTTTTTCAGTAAAAAAATATGTTGACGGTATTTAAGTCACTTTAAATATGTTTAGTTCAGTTTTCAAGTCTTTAAATCATTTCAGCCTCATCTTCACGCAAACATTCACATCATCTCCAAGTTCCAGACATTTTTCCATCAGTGACCTTTTACAACGCGACCAATAATCGATCACTGATCAGTGTGTTCTGCGTCTAAAGCTTCATACAGATCAGTGTGATGTAACAGTGATGCTACAGTAACTACACTAAATGTTTCAGTGGAACTGATCAGTCTGACAGCTGCAGCTGCGCTCATTGTGATGATGTCACTCATCAGTGACATCATCACTGTCTCCGTCCTTACAGCCTGTTGACGAGTGAATGACTGTAAAAGCTTCATGTTGCACAAAAATAACGATCTAACGTCTAACTGGGATTTCAGTGCTTTAAAAACATCTGCAGATGAATTCGCTCCTCTGACTTTATGAATGAGGAAATGAATCGGAGTGTCAGACAGGTGGTTCAGGTGCAGGAGGGGAAACGTTTGCTGGATAAAACCTGCCAGCGACCAGGTTAGGTTAACAGAGTCTGTTACAATGGTAAGAGATCCAGAGTTGGAGTTAACTCTGTTTCTGGAACTGAAAAACAAAATTTCCCCCATTTTAGGGTCAACAGAGTTTTTAGCTTAACTTCCTGGAATAGGCCCCATATTTAAAAGTTCTGGATTATGAAGTAATCACATTTTATTGTCTGTTCATTTGCAGCTGGTCAAAAGTGACTTCAAGATTCCTTTTAGGTTATTCTTTAAGACATTCTTGAAGTTTAATGGGTATGTGTCATCAGGCTTCATGGATAGACAGGCTGGGTATCATCTGCATAACAATAAGAATGGATGCTATGTCTTCTAATAATACTGCCCAAGGGAAGCATGTATAATGTAAATAGAACCTAGCACAGAACCCTGTGGAACTCCATAATTAACCTTAGTGTGGTAGAAGACTCCCCATTTACATGAATAAATTGGAGTCAATTAGATAAATATGGTTCAAACCAATGCAGAGCAGTACTTTTAATGCCTATGGCATGCTCTAATCTCTGTAATAAAATGTTACAGTCAACAGTGTTGAAGTTTCACTGAGGTCTAGCAGGAGAAGCACAGAGATGAGTCCACTGGCAATAAGATGATCATTTTTAACCTTCACTCATGCTGTTTCTGTACTGTGATGAATTCTGACAGAAACTCTTCAAATAAACCGTTCCTCTAGAGATGATCAGTTAGCGGTTTTACAACTACTCTTTCAAGACTTTTTGAGACAAAGGGAAGGTTGGAAATGGCAAACAAACCAAAACACAAACATTTTCTCATTTTGTTCAGTGGATGGCACCTAAGTTGAGAGAGGTAACGATTGAGAAGCCACAACAATTAGTGTCCCGGGGTATTCTCGCAAACTACACACCATTAAAAACAAACAAACAAACAGTAGTTTAAAATAGCGCATCATACCAATGTGCACAATATGCCTAATTAATATGTCTGAAGACACAACCAGTAAGCCCCTGTGATGCTGTGATCCAATCTTAGGCCAGGTACTCAGTCATTTACATCCATGTGCTGGTCCGGTCTAATATATAGACTATAATACTGGTTCTGGCACTACTTGGCTGAGATGAGTGAAACCGATTTACTGAACAAAAGTTGACACTGAAGTGGACATCCACATTTCTACACTTTTTCAGACAATAAAGCAGTTTAGCTGATATAGTGCGACATCTGCTGGTCGTTTATTGTAACTACTCAACACCGCCGCTGCTGCTCACACATGCGCTCCTTGCCATTTATATATATATATACAGTGGCGGTCCTAGCCTGTTTGGCGCCCTGGGCGAGCATCCCCGCCGGCGCCCCCCCCCCCCCCCCCCCACACACACACACAATAGCGATCGCCGCACTACTACACTTGGGGGGGTAATGAGCGACTGCTGTGTGGTGTATGTAGCTTTCTGCCATGGTCTGACAGACAGGCTTTAACAGAAGGTCCCCCCACCATCACAGGCACACTCAGAATTTCTTTTAAATTTTTATTTGAAAAAACATGGAAGAAACTGAAATATTACACAGCTTCTGCTTACCTTTATCTTTGCTTGTTTCTCCTCTTCTTCTTTTCTCTTTTTCCTAAACTGTGCACCTGATGGCTTTGACCTTTTCCTTTCCATCTGCCACAATTCGCCACCACCACCGCCCATCCCCAGGGTTGTCAGATCTGACTGACAGTTGCCAGCCCAACACAACAAAACCTCCACTGAAACTCATGTTAATAGCACCAGGTGTGATATATATTTAAATATACAAGCTTTGGGTAACTTGTTAAAATTTTGGCTGCTTTTCACCATATTTGGTAGGTTTTTAGGAAGTTTTTATTGTAAAATTATATATCTATATAATTTTATAATTATATAGAAATATCTATATAATATTCCACCCCAATGTGTTCACAAGCTGCCCAATCTGGCAACACTGCGCCATCCACCAACATTTGTCCAAACTGTCTAGATTCGTATTTGTGTTATTTTTTTTATCAGGATTCGGGTTCACACAAATACTGTGATTTAATGACCATATTTACAGTATTATAAATGAAATTGGCTTTGTGTTCTATCAGTTGTGTGCATCTAATTTTATTAGACGCACAGATTCATTCTGTGGAACATGGGAGGAAAAAAAAAAAAAGAGTCAGTTTTGCATATCTCGCAAAAGTTTTGCGAGATCCTGAGTTACTTTTGCGAGATCTCGCAAAACTTTTCAATATTAGGACATACACTTCGCGTTAATCTTGATATGGCAGTGTCCGTGAGGATGAAAGGTTTGGCGAGAGACTGCCAGCAAAAGTCGCCTTTATTTATAATTCAGCGGTTACTGTTGGCTGTAACCAGGCCCAAACTGTACAGGCATGAATGAATGAACCCGGCTGACAGTCTCACTCTCACGCCGTCACTGCTTCACTCGACTCGCACCCCAGGCTGAGAGGAGAAGGGGGCGGGGCAGCGCTGTGTGTGTGACGATCGAGTGAAGCAGTGACAGCGAGACAGAGAATCCCCCGCCTGCCCTTTTTCTTCTGTTACAACCTGTCTGACCATGGCAGAAAGCTACATGCAATACACAGCAAGCAGAGGGCGCCCATTATCCCACAAGTGGAGCAGTGCGGTAGGCGTTGCTGCGGCGATCGCAATGCGTTGGGGGGAGGGGGGCGGTCATGCCGCCCTAGATGAAATGCCGCCCTGGGCGGCTGCCCATGTCGCCCATATCAGAAACCGCCACTGTATATATATATATGTATGTGTATATATATGTATATGTATATATATATATGTATATATATGTGTATATATATGTATATGTATATGTGTATATATATATATGTATATGTATATGTATGTATATGTATATATATGTGTATATATATGTATATGTATATGTGTATATATATATATGTATATGTATATGTATGTATATGTATATATATATGTATATATATATGCGTATATATATGTATATATATATGTATATGTATATATGTATATATATATATATATATATGTATACATGTGTATATATATATGTGTATATATATGTATATATGTGTATATATATGTATATGTATATATATATACATATATGTATATATATGTATATATATATACATATATATACATATATATATATACATATATATGTATATATATATGTATATATATGTATATATATATGTAACAGTAACCCAGCAACTCAAAAAGCTATCTGCAAACAGTGAGGTGTCTGTGCCCACACAGCATACAGCATGAGCACCGTGTGGTCACCCTGTGGTGTTATCTGTTTAACACCATGGGTCCCCCTCCCCCTCCAGATGCTAAAGTTACAAAAACACTGTGTGTGTGTGTGTGTGTGTGTGTTTGTGTGTGTGGTGAGGAGGGATTTTTATTCATATTCCCTTTAAGAAAACCACAAAAATTCTTGTATTTTTCTTTATAAAATGCAGTGAAAACACAGTTTTTATTTTTAAAAAGTATTACTTGAATCTCTTACATACAAATTCAGAATAACAACCTGTATGTTTCTCTACATTCCCTCAACTCTGAGCATAAAGATAAACATGTACACAGAAGCCATTTTTGAGTATCATCATCATGCTGTCAATTTGTCTATGAAGAGACTGATGAACTTTATTAAAACAGCCTTTAAACATGAACACTTCAGTGAAATACAGTGCAGTTACACTACAAACAAATACAATAAGACGCGGATCACCTCAAAGGGGTAAAAAAAGTTCAAACTTCATTCTCTACAGCCAGTTGAGCTGGCCTGTGCTTGTGTTGGAAATTGGGTTTTTGTATTACAGCATTATCTCATCGCCCACAGATGAAGTCAGCACTCACTATCTTTGGTTTTCTTTTTCCCATGGGCTGCTGCAAAAACAAACCGGTGAGAGAAGAACAGAATCAGTATTTTTGTGTTTCTTACTGTGACACAGTCATAAATAATTCTGATTATTTCAAACTCAAACCACCTCTTTTTTGATTCTCCGCCTGCTTTGACATGGCTTGTTGCTTGCGGAGATCGTGTTGGTTAACTGTGTAATAAAATAGAGTCAAAATCTGACAGAACTGAAACAATAATAATAATAATAATAATATTATACAAAATTGCTCATTCTACCGTAATAATGCTGGCTGAAACTTGCTTGCCGTAATCTGCTGAAAAGCTCTAATGGGGGTAAGAGAAGATGGAGTTACTTCACACTGTTGCAATGTAGGAGTCACCAATAATACAGACTGCAGTAAATTAATTGACTTTGATTCCACACCTAAAGGAAACCACTGTCTGGTTCTCTGACTTTCCGCCTGTTCAAAGCGAAACTGATCCAAGTTCGGATAAATCCCGCTGCTGCTTTGACTGGGCTGCTGAGGCTGAGTGCTGTCTAGATACCGCACATGTCCGGGTGGATCACGGCGGTTTCTGCTGGGTTCAGCACTTGCCGGACGCTGTTCATCATTTTCTGTTGTTCAAGAAAATCATTTAAGAAACATTAAAACTGTTAAAAATACACTGAACATTTGTTCTTTTCTTTTTTTTAGGTGTGATACAATGATTTTAAAATATGTTTTTTTAAGAAGGGAGAGGAAAAGATGAGTAAACTCACCATAAACAAGATCATTACTGTAGGATCCTGGTGCATGTTGTACGTGCAGATGTGCGCCTACAGGTATGTTGATTGTTGTTACAGGTGGAACGCTGGGATCTGGAGGGAAACATTAGGCAGAGCAACTAAAACACTAAAACACAACAAAAACCTCAAATCATTGTCTAAAGCTGTACATGAACAGGTGCAAGGTAGATCAGTTAGATCAGTTAGGTGTTGGATAGACTTTTTTTGTGTACCATGCTATTGGAAATCTTTGTAAAATCCCCTTGAATTAAAGCTGAAAGTCAGTACTTCAGCCACATATTGATTGATTTAAACTCCACTGTGGTGGCGCACAGAGGCAAAACTACCAGAACTGTGTCCAACAAATTATGGACCTAACTGTAGAAAAATAAATGAAACATACACATGGAAACATATATGAAAAAACTGTTTGCAGAGTGAACAATACAAATGAAATTTGTACGGAAAATTAAACATAATGGATGAGCATCAAAGTGGTAAAAACAACAACAAAAACAGGCTATTGGAACAACAGATGAAACTAATAAACTGCACTGGGCTTACATTTATTTTGGAATCACAAGCTCATTATTTTCTAAACATTACTATGAGTAGTCTTTTATATATATATATATATATATATATATATATATATATATATATATATATATATGTTGAACTTGAGTAAATAAATCATTTTAAAACACTGTGTAGCAAATACACATTAAACTGGTGTGACACACAAGGGAAATTATTACTTACCCCGAGTAGCTGCACTATTGGGAATGTTCACACTGCCCTCTGTTTTGTTGTTATCTTTGTTGTTACGGGGAACTAAAATAGAAGCAAAAAGTGAGTTCACTGAACAATCAGCCTCCCAAACAGTCATGAAGTCACCCAGCTTAAATGTCAGACAGATTCTCACCTCTGCATTTCTTGCAGCAGTACCAGCCACCAACACTCAGCAGAAGGAGAGCAGCCACACCAGCACCAATGTAAATCAGCAGCCACATTACTGCTTTTGTATCTGCATGAAAAGTTGTGGTATTATGAGATCTGTATCACAGGAAATAGCTTATTTATTTTTCCAAGGGTGATAAATCTTGGGCCTCGGGCTGCTGATTAGTGCTGGATAAACTTAAAATCTACAAATAAAAATCCACTTACCTCTTTCAGCCAACTCCACTTGAACACAGTGCTTCCCTTGTGCACAGCTGTAAAATCCTAGATCGTCCTTTTCAAGTTCATCAATTCTGATGGAGAAGTTTCCCTCTGAGCCCTGGTTTGGAAAGACTTTCACTCGGCCTTTTCTGGGGTCCACAAATGTAACACTCCCTTCAGTTAAGAGATGGAGCAACTTCCCTGAGGAACTGTGGCTCCATGTCACCTGTTTGGAGTGCTTTTTTTGAAAATTGCATGGCAGGAGCACAGATGAGCCCAGTGAAGCGCTCAGTCTGTGGACTTCATCAGCTTTTTCTAAATGCTCACAAGATTCTGGATGTTAAAGAGAGAAATTAAACCCAAGAGCAAATTTAGGTCACAGGTAACTAATGATTATGACACAGAATAATTATTCCTAAACGATACCTTTGAATTAGCTGATTAAACACATCAACAATCTCATATGGTCTGCCCACACACTGCCAAAAACTGGCCTTAAATAATAAATGTTAAAATATGCATACGATTTTATGTTTCAACACAATACTAATATCTTAGGCGAATATACCGCAGCATCAAAAAGTATTTAAATACTGAAGCTACGGTTACAGATATTCAAATACGCACGCACGCACACACACACGCACGCACACACACACACACACACACGCATGCACATACACACACACAAAGTTAAGCTCAGTTAAGTTTTAGTCAAAGTTATGATAAATGTTTCCTCTGTGTTTCATGAACGTTCTGTGGGATTTAGTGTTTTGTCGGGTTTCTGGTAGACTTTGGATCAGGATCTTGCTGAGCGATCAACTCTTCTGTTTTTTTGACTAGTTTATCAGTATTTTTTTTTTTTTCTGCATTTGCTTCCACACACTTTCATCAGTTAATACGAGTTCACCTGCATCACTGTCAGCAAAGAACAGGCACGGATGGTCCTGTTTTCTCCATAGAAACATTTTAATCATCAGATCCCCGAAGGTTAAGCTGATTAATCTAACAACTGTGGTCTTTCAGGTGACGTTTATTATTTAATTCTATAGATGTGTCATTTTCACAACTTGCTTCTTCTAAGATGATTTTTAGCGGCTGTCACCTTGAATTTTACGGTTGAAAACTCTGTTAGAAAATCTGTTCAATGAAATGTCTTTTTCTGTTAACCAAATATGCGATAACATCACCAAGCTTATGAAAGTTATCTCATAGTGTAACTGTCTAAATACATTAAATGTACTTTTGCTTGGCAGATTTATGAACTACTCGCTGGGTGAATTCAAATATTCAGCCAAAACCATTCAAAGAAAACCTGGCAGAATAATCTACAAATATTTTTTTAATATAGTACAGTAAAACAGATCTTTAATTTTAAATCACATGGTCACATTTTTTCAGAGTTCTCCTTCTTCTTCTTCAAAAAACAACTTACCATTTGAAGACACTGAAGTGAAGCACAGGCTGAGAAGGAAAGTCCACCTGGCAGAGTGCATCTTCACCAGCATCTCGCACAATGTGAGCAGCTCCCTGGCGATGCTACTCTGACCTCTTTAAGCATCACGGAACAAAACCACGAGACCACCAGTTACAGTTTTTCCAAGAGGCGTTCCACATTAACAGCAGCAGGATGATTAACACAACGATTATTTGAACTGAATGGCAGTCATGTTGAAATTTTAACCCAGGTGACTAAATAATTATATTTCACACAATGGTGATGTACTTTTGGCTGATAGTAGGACGCAGACTGCTGCGACAGTCTGCTGCAGACCACTTCCTGTGAAAGCCTGCTGAAGTTTCCGGAGCGCGGGGCCTCATGATGAAACACAGAAAGATGAATGTATGAAGTGATCATGGTGCAATCAGAAGAAATGTTTTAAACAAGCTTTTCTTTTACCCACCTAAAATCTGAGTGTTGCCAGGCAAACTGCTCAAATTCACCACCGCAAGTTCACATTACCTCAGTTGCTTTTGTAGAAATATGTAAATATACAGTAATGCTTACTGTGGTTTATGATCTTGCCACTGGTATGTAAATTAAAGATCATGGTACTTCTGCCACTTAAAACCGCACCTCTGCAGTGTTTTGTCATGGTTGAAGGTTTCACAAATACTGTGGGTAAAGTTTTCTAGTGGGTCTAAGTTCACTGCTTTGGTGGGCCTGTGTCACCTCAAAATCTCAACACTGGCTGTGGAAAAGGATCAATTCTGTTTTTAGAGTTTGTGCTTCAGTTATATTTAATGTGTCATTTGCAAACCAAAGGTATTTTTTGGTCATTGTGTGGCATAAATAATCACTGTATGAATTTAACGGATTTGTAAAGAGACTCAGAATTTCACCATAAATTGACTTTATCTGTCAGGTCACGGGTTAACCAGTTGATGCCACATGTGTTTTCTGATGCTGTCATTGGCAGCTGTCCTTATTTTTGGACTGAAATGAACCCTGCAGGAACACAGGAGTCACACCTTAAAGGAAAAACAGTAAATCATGTTCATCACAGGGAAGGGTGGATTTGTGGCATATTTAACAAACATTTGAACCTTTTTGGTACCTCTGTACATCACACAAAAAATACAAATAAATTAATGAATAAAGAAAATCACATTTCAAACTTCAAACACAGTTTAAAAGCAGTGATGTACAGTGCTGTGCAGTGGGTTTTCGCCTCCTACTGGCTGTTTACTCTAAAAGCTTCTACTGAAGCTCTCCCTTAAATACATTTGTGTCTTAACATTGGCATCAAACTGTAGGCTGACAACCGCATGGCCTAAAGTGTCTGGAAGTCATTGACTACAAAAATGGAGGAATTCAAGAAATGAGAGCTCTGCTTTTACACAAACTATATAGACATAATCTTTAAATTCAAGTATTTTCAGTCCATTGGCTTTTTGAGCACGTGTTACAAAAAAGTTCAGTTGGTATCATGAACGATCAAATTAGAATTTGGTAGTCAAAAAAAAAAAAAAAAGTCACTGTGACATGACAAAATACTTTTGGGACAATAACTACACAATCTAAAAGAATTAAATAATGAAGTGGTTACATGTCAAAAAGGCCAAAGGTCAACAGAAGGGGAGGTTACATTTGGTTGAATACTGAACTGGTGCCAGTATATTAAATTCCTTGCAAAACTTGATAGTCTTCTCAAACACTGTGACATTGTGACAGACATGGATGCACATTGCAACTTGCCCTGTTGGCAGAGGCATGTAACTACAAGGTTTTCATTTTAGTTCGATCTTTTTATTGCATTACACACACACACACACACACACACACACACACACACACACACACACACACACACTACTGTGCAAGCGTCTTGAGCCACCCCTCATTACTTTACATTTTGCTTCCAAAGAGGTCTTGAGCCAATGATTCTCCAGGCTTTATGAAGGTCTTTCATAGTTTTTCTTTGGACATCAGCTGCTTTTCCCACCAGCATTTTTTTCTATGTATAGCAGAAAACTCAGTCAATTTTAAAATTGTGTTTTTAGGCACTTTGTTGGCTCACACTTGAGCTGCCAGTCTATCCCTGTAATTGTGACTTCCATTTTCATCCCCTTGTTCAGCTGGTGCCATGACATCCCAGCAGTGATGCAGATGTTATGTTATGTTATGAAGGGAAACTCAGGGATGCTTTGATGCTATGTTTACTATAATAAAAATCCATAACAGCATTTTCTTACCAGTTCTGAACAGTGTCACCAGCAAGCAAGATGTGGGACTCCTAGGCAAACCTTTTATAGGTCACTAATTGAAAATGAGCTCATCAGGATATATGCTATTCAGCTGGGTAGTTGGGCTGAATTTTATTTATTTTCTTATGTAATGGGAATAAATTATTGTTTCCCATTATATATTCACAGACTGCACTAACCATAATATAAGCAAGTAATAATTTCAGTGTATTGTGTGAAAGTCATAATTTCAGTATATTAGGTGTTGATTTTCAGTATATTAATCATAACACAGATGACTGTCTTCAAATAAAAATGAATTGGAGATGCTTCAGCTTGATTTTAATTGAACATGGTTTAAACCCCAGTCTACCTGAGGATCGTCACTGACAAAAGTTTACCCATCTTCTGATGACTGCTTCCAGCAAGATGAGTTCTCTGTACTCAAATGGCCTCCACAGTCCCCAGATGTCAACTCGACAGAGTTGGACCCAGCATCAGGAAGGTGTACCTAATAAAGTGTCCAGTGAGAGGATATTCGCATTTATTTTCTATTTCATTTATGACATTTAGCTTGGTTGCCCATGCTAGCCCCATTGAACCAAAACAACAGCTGTCACTTCTTCTTCACAGACGCGCTTTTTGTAGTTTTTTTATTTTCGGAAGATTGTAGTTTCAGCTCGGGAAACATACGTCAACAAAATGCGCCGCCGCATAATTACAAATATAAGCGTGAACCGAGCTTACACAAGTCTCCTTCACACTTCACCTTTCCTTCACCTTATGCCGTTTTCCATCGATGGTAAAGTATTTCGAAAACGGAGACAACAGGTATTTAATTTAATCTTTTCGACTATTCAGCCGTCCTCTCGGCTCCCGGACATGAATAACGAGCACAACGTCCGACTAACTTCCGGCCTTTAAACCAATCAACTTAGCCTTTTTTCAGACGCGTCCATACGTGCAAAGGGATTGGCTTGTTCAATTTCCATCACCTCTTTTTGAATTTGGTCTTAGTTCACATGGGACTGTTTATTTTCATGAACTTCATGTAGTCAGACAGGCGTATTTTCAGACACTACAGATTAGTACTGCATCAGCGGCAAGAATTGCTGACCTCTAAGGTGAGATTGTTTTATTACCGTTTGCCTTGAAAAACAGACGTTACTGAACTGTTTGTAGGATAAAGTCATCTCGTTTATTTCGACGTAACAATCAGTCACTTGCTGGAGGTTTAAAACATTCACGTTAACTTTTCTGAAACTGCAGAGTTTATCGTCAGGTACCTCTTTGGGTAGTTGAAAATATGTCGCGCAACAATGTTAACCAGTGCTAACTCGTTAGCTCGTGTTTAACACGGCTTTTTTTGTTTTATAGTTTCCTGGGTGTAAATCCCTTTTTTGAATAAAGGGTCAGCCAAGATGGAGATGAACTTGGCTGGAAAGGCTCTTCTCGCCTGGGTAAGCTGAGTTATGTTCGCTGACAGTACAGTGAAATTACTAAGTACACCAACACTTAAAGTTTTTAGTCACCATTTTTTCTCCAAACTATAATTTTATAGGTGAACAGTTTAAAACTGTGTGACACAGAGCTAACCATCGAGGACTTACAGGACGGGCTGGTCTTACTGAAGCTTGTTAATAAACTGTAAGTATGCTGAAACGTTTAGCCTGCGTGAACAGGGGCTGGCAAAGTTTTAAACATGTTGTGTCTGCTATTGAAAAATACAGCGGTCTTGATTTCTTGCACTAAACCTTTTGTGTAATTTATTTATTTATTATTTCTGTCGTCACAGGAAAAAGCAGCCCACCGCCTGTTTGAACGCTTCCTCTGATGATCCGTTCAGAGTCGTTGCAAAGTTCCTAGAAAGTGAGTTTCTTTCTTTTAAAACCTCTTTGAAACATGATTTTAATACAAGCTATAATGTAATAAAGCACCACAGCCTTTTGGTTCCAGCTGTTCTGCTGCATAACTTGTTCGTCTGAGACAAGTGAAGCTGGAGACTTTATTAGATAAAGACTGAAGTGCATGTGGATAAAAGAGATTTTTATAGTCTGTCTGGGGGCATTTTGTATTTCAGAAAATGTCAATGTAGGCAGTCAGAGCTCCTGTTTTAAAGGCACTGTTTTCTCTCTGATAAATAAAACAGATCTTTTGCACCTTTGGACACACCCTGCATTCCTGTTGGGCGTGGTCCAAAGTGTGTCCTGGTAAATGGAGTGGTTATTAGCACTTTTCTACTCTTACCAAATGCTTTTAAGACTACAATAAACATTCACTTCTTCATACACCACTTACTAGATTCTCAGTTATCCAGGTCATGGTAGTCTCAAGAGATTGAAAAAAAATGCAACTGGGAGCTTAGATTTTTTTTTTATTTTTTGAAAGAAGAGAGGCTTCTTGACATTTAAAATTAAAAGGTGGAGAGTCCCAGGTATTTAAACTCTAGTGGGGGTTGACCCACTATTTATCATGTGCATCATCACATGAGCCAAGGTGTGAAAAAAAGAAGCCTCTTGGATAAGAGATGAAATGTGTTTAAAAAGAAAAATCAAAGTGCAGTTGCCTTTTTTTTACATATTTCTTTTTTTTCTTCAAGCTCTTGAGACCACTTAATTCTAGGCATATTAAGATCTAACACACACTCCAGTGGACCGGTTTCTGTTTGGGATTCAGTATCTTGCCCAAGGACACTTCAGTACTTCAGAACTGACTTTGAGATTGGCAGATGAATGCTTTCCTTCCTCACTGTAAAAATATCTTGTTAATAGCATGCTCTCAATGCTACTTTTTCCACTTAGGTTAAGCGGCTAACAGGGGGGGAAAAAAACTTAGCTTTTGCTGACCTTGAGTGAATTAATTTTTGTGTATTTTGTTTTTTAGGGGACTGCAGATTTAATGGGAGCAAGGGCACTTCACTATATTGGGACCACATAAGAGATGGCATCAATGCAACAGCTGAAATTTCAAAGGTACAAAAAGTTGCAATAATAATAAAAGCAAAAAAAAAAAAAAAAAAAAAAAAAAGGGCAGCACGGTGGCGCAGTGGTTAGCACTGCTGCCTCACAGATAGAATACCATCTGGAAGGCCTGGGTTCGATTCCACCTTGGCCCAGGCCTCTCCCTCTCTCTGTGTGGAGTTTGCATGTTCTCCCCGTGCTTGCGTGGGATTCCTCCGGGTACTCCGGTTTCCTCCCACATTCCAAAGACATGCACTTACTGGGGTTAGGTTAATTGGCTATTCTAAATTGCCCATAGGTGTGAATGTGTGTGTGAAAGGTTGTTCGTCTCTCTGTGTTGGCCCTGTGACAGGCTGGCGACCTGTTCAGGGTGTACCCTGCCTCTCGCCCTATGACAGCTGGGATAGGCTCCAGCCCCCCCGCGACCCTGAACAGGATAAGCGGAAGCAAATGGATGGATGGATGGAAAAAAAAAAAAAAGAGAGGCTCACAAGAAAACACTCATCAGACTTTTTATTGTGATGTCACCAGGTGCTCTTATTGCTTGTATATCACGATATGATGAATGACCACAGCACTCTGAACATGCTGGACTGTGATGTGGAGGTAAATTGTGGCCACACATATACATTTCAATTCATTTGTCATGGGTTGAGTGGTGTTATGATTATAAGTCTGTATATGTATTTATTCCCACCCTGCTAGCGGGAACTAGCACACCTAACTAGTTCCTTTGTGATGGAGCGTGAGGGCTGTGTTTATCTGAGCGATGACCTTGATGCTCATTTGAGAGGAAGAAGTAAGTCACAAATATGTCAGTTTTTAATTTCTTCATGATATTCCATAATAAGTATTAAGATCTCTAGCAACACCATCTCACTGGTTTGGCTTTTATGTGTAATCTGTGCCTCAGATTTGACTCTCTCGCAAGAAATATTTGAGCAATCAGTGACCACCTCTACCTCCAACGTGTCAGCCCTCTCCTCGCTCTACTGTGATGAGTCTCCCGTCTTCCACCGAACAAATAAAATTAAATTTGTGGACATAGAAACTGTGGCTTCTTCCTCAGTGAGGTATCAGATTATAACATTCATCTTATGATAATTGATTCAAACTTTTAACCTATATGAAAAAAGTCTACAGGATGTTATCATTTAGTTGTAAATGCATATCTTTCTGATCTGCTTTATTCACACAGCAGTTCTCCTCTGGAGGAGGTAATGAACACACCTAAATTTCAGCTGAGGAAAATACAGCGACAGATGATCAAGGAGCGAGACTACAGAGACGGTTTGGAGAAGGAGCTGGCCAGCAAGATAGCGCTCATTGAACAGAGAGGTACTGGCTTTAAATGAGTGGGTTTTGGATAAAATGCATTTTGTTAGACTGATGAGAAATGGGTGAAACTTTTTTTTAAAATAATTAAATATGTAATGTGTTGTGTAATGCTGTCTGTCTTTTCATTTTGGTTGTTCATACCTCGCCTGGTTTCAAATTAGACTTTGCTCCATACTTTGCTTCTTTTCAGAGTCTCACATTAACCAGTTGCAGTACCGCCTGGATAAACTGAAAGAAGAGCAGGGTGATCAGGAGCATGTTACCAGAGAACAAATCAGTGAGCTTGAGATCAAGAACAGTGAGTAAGTACCCAAGAACAGCGATCAACTCTCGTTTTATCAAAGTGATAAAACCAACAGAGCAAATGAGCTGTTAGTTATAGATTTTTTTTTTTTTTTTTTTTTTTGCATTTTTGGCCACAGCGGCTTTTGTCTACAGTGGAGAGTGACAGTAAATGGGGGGGAAAGATACGGGGGAAGACACGCGGGCAAATTGGCGACGGGCCGGGACGTGAACCCGTGTCGCCCGCACCGCAACGCGGCGTGTGTATGTGGTCGCCGGCTTCACCACTAAGCCACCCAGGCGCCCAGTTATAGATATTTTTAAAGCTTTTGCAGGATGTAGGTTATATAAATAGTTATTTTAATGTGAAATCTGTCTGTTTGCGAACGCCTCCTGCACAATTAGGAGCTGAAGAACCAAAATTGGCTCGTGGGTATGTTTTAGGCCCCTGAAGGTTCTGCTCTAAATCAGATATCGTCATCTTGTTGCCTAGTAACCACATTACAACAGGCTAAAGTGACCAATTTGTAGCATTTATGCACCTATAACACCTTACAAAAACATTCGATCAATTTAACTTCACAGCAGTATCTAACTTACATCCACAAAAATTACTAATGATATTTTATGTCACCATGTTGCCCAGTGACCACCAAACTACAGACTAAAATCACAGACTAAAAAGTTATGTAACATGTAACATGTGCTAGTGTAATATAATGTGTCTCATGGACTACTCACAACATACTTTTATAGTCTTTACATTGTGTTTGTTAAAATAAAATAAATATTTAATAGCTAAAGACTTTTGTGTAAAAACATTTGAAGAAACCCCTTCACTCCTTTTTTTTTTTTTTTTTGCCCAGCTTACAAAAACGTCTTCAAGAGACAGTGAAGCAAAATAAAGACCTCAAGACAAACACTTCATTTATGGAGCGCAAAGTGGATGAACTTACAGAAGAGAACGGAGTGCTTTCTTCTCAGGTAATAAAAAAAAAAAATTAACATTTTCTCTCTGATCAATGTTAAGTTAAATCTGTGATTCCGAATTCTCATTCATGAGGGGATTCAGTAACAGCCATGTGTTTCATGTACCCGGTGGGTTTGACATTAGTTGAAACCCTTCATGTCGTGTCAATGTTGAGATTCAAACTTTCTCGTAATATTTCTTTAAGGCTTTCTTTGAACATTTTCTCAGGTGAGAGCAGTGTGCTCACAGCTTGCCATCTTTGAGACAGAAGTTGGCAGACTGACAGAAAATCAAGCATCTTCTCAGGAGGAGTGGAGAAACAAGACAAGCCTCCTACGGTCCGAGCTCGACCAAACAACTGCTCAAAAGGTAGACTACAGAGTCACGACAGATTTCCTGTAACATCTCCTTCAAAGAAATCTAAATGCGAAAGACAATGAATTGGAACCATCACTTCTATTAAAGAATCAGGAAGAAGCACACCCTGAAATACTCATGTCTTCCTCTTGTCTCATACATAAAGAAGAGAAATATTAGTATTGTGTTGATTTTTAACTAATCGTATTTCTCAGTTACATTTTGGGTTTTCTGTGCAAAGGGGTTTAATGTAAGCTGCTTCCTCTCTCACCTCTCAGGAGCTCCTCACTGAACAAATTCAGATCCTCCAAGGAAAGATTTCCTGTTTGGAGGATGAAATAAAAAGGGCCAGTCAGGAAGACGTAGGAGAGAATATGGGACCTGTAGTAGAGGTAAGGTGCAGCATTATATGTAAAAACTAACAGTTTTGTAATCAAGCATTTAAAAAATGTTGTCATAAATGATACAAAATCTTGATTTTGTTTTTTGTTTGATTTGCTAATAATTGTTAATTCTTCTTAAATTGCCAGAGAGAAATGCTGGAGACTGAAATCAGGGGTTTGAAGAGTGAGCTGGAGAACACACATTCCTCCCTGACGAAGGCTGAGCTGGAGATTCAAGCTAAAACTCAGCAGCTGGAGGGATACCAGCAAGAAATCAGGGAGATAACTGAACAGAGGACAGTTCTTCAGGAAGAGATTCGGGTTCTCAAGCTTCAACTTGAGGAAGTGGAGCAGCAAAAAACTGAGCAGATGGACAGGCTTCAACAGCACATTGCTGCGTGTGAACAAGAAATTGAAAAACTACAGGAAATTAAGAAAGCAAAGGAAGATCTTCTTTGTCAGACTGAAGAAAAGGTGAATGATCTTGAGACAAAGTTAGCGGCTGCTACTTCTCTGTTGGCTGTTAAAGAGCACCAAATTAACAGTCTCAAAGATGAAGTTGACATGCTTACAGATGAAACTAACAAAAACAAAGATGAAATTCAAGCCAAAGAAGAAGAACTTGCCAAGTTACTTTTTGAGAAGTCTAACGTTCAAGCAATTCTCCAGGACAAAATCCAGATCTTAACAGCTCAAGTGGAAGACCTTAGCTCATCTCTGAAACAGGCTGAGCAGGAAATTCACCTTAAGCACGAATTACTGGATAAAACCCAACAAGAGACTGTCCAGCAAAGAGAGCTACTTCAACAACAGAGTGCTCAGCACATGGAGGCCTTCCAGAAGCAGAAGATGGCATCTGAAGATGAGATAAAGAGGCTAAATGCAGAGATTCACACTAAGGAAGAACAGCTCACTCAGCTAAAAACTGAGGCCACTACACGCACTGAATTGTTACAGCAGGAGGCTGACGCTCTGAACTACCAAATAAAAAGCATGAGCCAATCACTTGAGATCTCCAAGGACCAGGTTCAAGCGAAAGAAGCTCTGATAGCCAAGCAGCAAGAGGAAAGCAATGTGCAGATTGAGGAACTTAGGAAACACATTGCAGTTCTTGAGGAAGATATCAGTAAACTGAAGCAGGAGCTCCAGACCAAAGAGATTCAGGTAGATAAGATGAAGTCTGACAGCTGCAAGGAGTCAGAGACCCTACAGAATGAGATCCAAACTCTCCAGGATCAAGTACAAAATTTGAATGAATCACTGAGGACTACAACAGAGCAGGTTCAGGCTAAAGAAAACCTGCTGGCACAGAAAGAATTGGAGTTTTCTCAGGAAAAGGATTCACTTCAAAATATGATGATGACCTCTGAAGAGGAGATAAAAAGGCTGAGGGAGCAAGTCGAGGCCAAAGAGGAACAACTGGTCACGCTTAGAAAAGAGGGCTCCATACACTCGGACACGCTACAGCAAGAGATCCAATCTCTAAAAAACCAGCTGGATGATATGAGAGACTCTCTCACAAAGGCAGAGGGGAAGGTTCAGACTCAACTAGTCATGCTTAACAAACAGGAACAGGAGAGCGCTCAGCAGAAGGAGCTTCTGCAGCAACAACTGTCTGCTTCTGAGGAAGCGATGAGCAGGATGAAAAATGAGATCCAAGCAAAGGAGGAGCAGATGGCTCAGCTAAAAACGGAGGCCTCTACATGCACTGAATTGTTGCAACAGGAGGTTGACAGTCTTAACAACAACATCAAAAACATGAGCCATTCTCTTGAGATTGCCAAGGACCAGGTTCAAGCAAAAGAAGCTCTGATAGCCAAGCATCAAGAGGAATGCGCCTTTCAGATTGAGGAACTTAGGAAAACCATTGCAGTTCTTAATGAAGAAATCAGTCAACTGAAGCAGGAGCTCCAGACCAAAGAGATTCAGGTAGATAAGATGAAGTCTGACAGCTGCAAAGAGTCAGAGACCCTGCAGAATGAGATCCAAACTCTCCAGGATCAAGTACAAAATTTGAATGAATCACTGAGGACTACAACAGAGCAGGTTCAGGCTAAAGAAAACCTGCTGGCACAGAAAGAATTGGAGTTTTCTCAGGAAAAGGATTCACTTCAAAATATGATGATGACCTCGGAAGAGGAGATAAAAAGGCTGAGGGAGCAAGTCGAGGCCAAAGAGGAACAACTGGTCACACTTAGAAAAGAGGGCTCCATACATTCGGACACGCTACAGCAAGAGATCCAAACTCTAAAAAACCAGCTGGATGATATGAGAGACTCTCTCACAAAGGCAGAGGGGAAGGTTCAGACTCAACTAGTCATGCTTAACAAACAGGAACAGGAGAGCGCTCAGCAGAAGGAGCTTCTGCAGCAACAACTGTCTACTTCTGAGGAAGAGATGAGCAGGATGAAAAATGAGATCCAAGCAAAGGAGGAGCAGATGGCTCAGCTAAAAACGGAGGCCTCTACATGCACTGAATTGTTGCAACAGGAGGTTGACAGTCTTAACAACAACATCAAAAACATGAGCCATTCTCTTGAGATTGCCAAGGACCAGGTTCAAGCAAAAGAAGCTCTGATAGCCAAGCATCAAGAGGAATGCACCTTTCAGATTGAGGAACTTAGGAAAACCATTGCAGTTCTTGAGGAAGAAATCAGTCAACTGAAGCAGGAGCTCCAAACTAAAGAATTTGAGGTAGCAAAGATGAAGTCTGACACCTGCAAGGAGTCAGAGACCCTACAGAATGAGATCCAAACTGTCCAGGATCAAGTACAGTGTTTGAATGAATCGCTGAAGACTGCAACAGAGCAGGTTCAGGCTAAAGAAAACCTGCTGGCACAGAAAGAATTGGAGTTTTCTCAGGAAAAGGATTCACTTCAAAATATGATGATGACCTCTGAAGAGGAGATAAAAAGGCTGAGGGAGCAAGTCGAGGCCAAAGAGAAACAACTGGTCACGCTTAGAAAAGAGGGCTCCATCCATTCGGACACGCTACAGCAAGAGATCCAAACTCTAAAAAACCAGCTGGATGATATGAGAGACTCTCTCTCAAAGGCAGAGGGGAAGGTTCAGACTCAACTAGTCATGCTTAACAAACAGGAACAGGAGAGCGCTCAGCAGAAGGAGCTTCTGCAGCAACAACTGTCTGCTTCTGAGGAAGAGATGAGCAGGATGAAAAATGAGATCCAAGCAAAGGAGGAGCAGATGGTAATACTGAAGGCTGACAGCTCAGAGCAGTGGGATTTGCAACATCAAGAGATCCAAAGTTTAAAGAAACAGGTAGAGACTCTTGGCTCCTCGCTGAGGAAGGCTGAGGCAGACATGCAGTCCAAGGAGGATCTGTTGTCTCAGCAAAAGCAAGAAAATGCTCGACAACAGGAGGAACTCCAAAGCCTTCAGGAAAAAGTTCATCAAGTGGACATCCTGCAGAAACAGATTTCAGCACGTGAAGAAGAAATTCAAAGTGAGAAAGAACGCCTCCTCCTGGAAGCTGAGGAGAAGCTTAAAACCCTTCAGACAGAGTTGTCCCTTGTGAACACCCTTGTCGCTGATAAAGACCAAAAAATATATGCACTCAGAGAGGAAGTCACTGCTCAGTCTAATTTGGTGCAAAAAGCAAGAGTTGAAGCAGAAGTCAGTGAGAAAACTATGGCTGAGATAAAAGAGGAGGGCTCCAAACAGATTGATGTTCTCCAACATGAGATGCAGAATCTGAAAAAGGAGGTCGAAACCATTTCTCAAAGACTTCTTGTTAAAGAGCAGGAATTACTTGAAACTCAGCAGGAGTCTGCTCAGCAGATAAACCTCCTCCAGCAACAACTTGCATCAGCAAATGGAGAGCTGAACCAACACAAAGAGACACTATCTGCAAACCTTAGGTTGAAAGAGTTGCAGGTTACAACACTCAAAGAGAAGGAGGTTCTTGTTCAGGAAAAAGAGGCACTTCTCACCAGGATATTCCAGGCAGAAAAGGATCAGGGAATTCTGCAGAAACAAGTCGAAGCCATGGTCTGTGAGAAAGAGAGACTTCTTCAGGCCAATCAGGCCATAGAGAGAGAGAATGCAGTCTCACGTAAGTTTGAATCTGTACTGCAACAAGAGCTGGAAATACTGAAACTGGAGAATGAGAAATTGTTGAAGGAGAGAGAGAAATCCAAAGAAATGGAGCTGATCAGGAGAGAGCTACAGGAACAGCTTGCAACAAAATCAGAGGCTGCTGAACACTACAAGGCTCAGGTTGGTGTGACTACAAACAGTCCACACAGAAACACTCACATATATTGTAATTTGTTGTGCTTTACTTTCTGTCTGATAAATACTCTGGACTTACGTGAATCCCACAGATGGAGAAGGCTGCAAGTCATTACGACAGCAAGAAGCAGCTTCTCCAGAAAAGCCAAGAGGAAGTGGATGCGCTCAAAAGTTCTCTTGAAGTTAAAGAACGTGAAATGCAGACTATTATCATGGAGAAAAAGCTGCTTCAACTGGATTTGGACAAGGCCAAAACCAACGAGAAGACACTTTCAAGCAAGGTGGCCAGCTTGGAGGCACAGGTTGGTACTGTGGTTTGAGGCATGAAGACTGAACACTGAGCAGAAACATCCTCACATAGAAGAAATTGAAAACATACTTTCTTTCTTTTGTATTTTAATCTGTTCTGTCACTATCTTTATTTGTAGCTGACCTTTGCTGACCATAACTTGAGAGCACAGAACAAGATTCATTCCAATGGAGGCAGTGCAGCAGGCTTGGGTTTCTTTGAGGCCCCCTACTCAGACTCAGGTGTTTTTACTAGAGCACAGGTGAAGAGAGCCATGAGCTCAGACAGCCTAGACCAGAGCACGCTGGAAGGCACTCTGAACTCCACAAGGTAAAAGCTGGGTTAAAGTCTCAGAATTGTTTCTTACCTAACAGACACATTGGCGTTGTCAGGGTCAGTGGCCCATCTCAACAACACACCTGTGATGTTTCATTACTGCTTTTGCACTGACAAAACCCATCCTGGTAGACACCTGCTAACCCACTAAAATCACCTGTGTGTATGTTGCTGCATACAGAGACTCACTGTGTGAAGCAGGTGCTATTTTTATGCTGCTGATTTTTGGAAAACTGTTCTGGGAATAGTGATTTTAATGCACACGACTCTGTTTTTTATATTTTAACCCTTGCAGAAAGCTGTCAGAGCCCGGTGAATCCAGCACGCCACTTGCTCGCAGCTCAGAACGCTTGGCAGCCAAACGCCGCGAGTCGCTGGAAACTTTGTACTTTACACCTATAAACACCAGGCAAGTCAAGATGTGTGCTTGTAGTTGTTACAGGGAGAGTTTTTTAAAGGACAGAGATGCTTTTATCCTGCTGAGTGTTGAAAGTGGTCTTTCTCCTTTACCGGTCTGTTTTTTTAGCCCTACATTAGGTTGTGATTATTTGCTTGGATTCATATTCCACTGAAATTTTTAATATTGTCATCAAGGCAAGATTTCAGAATCAGCAGTAAGTCTGTCTTGTCCCCTGATCATGTGATTACAGAGCTACAGTATTTGAAACCCTTTAATGAGCCTACATTTATTTTCCTAGTTACTGTAGTCCATAAAGTGTTATGATTCAGACCCTTTAACATTTGTTCCTAATTTTAATTGTATGAAATTGTACAATTGTACAGATGTCTAACTTTGATTTGATTTTATTGGGGGAAAAAAATCACTGATCTATCTGCTTCAAACATCTCATGAAAAACTTTTTTTTTTTTTTTTTAATGTTCTTCCAGGACCAGGGCAGAAGGAAATATGAATTCAACCCTAAAAAATCCAACTTCATCTGTCAAACGGCGCAGAACCACACAGGTTATAAACATCACTATGACCAAGGTGGAGGAAACTCACACAGACTTACTGCATGCTCACAATAACACACACACACTGAAATTTGTATATTTCAATATTCACTGTACATGCTGCTTTTTTATTTATTTTTTTTTAAACCAATTATTTTAATTTATCTACTAATAGATTTCTCTAATGAGGAATCTCACCAGCTCACTTTTGTTTCACACTGAAAGACTATTTGACTATTAGCCCTGTGTACATCTCTGATTTGTTGCAGTACTTCTTACTTCCCCCCAGCACTGTAACAGTACATTTAAATATTGCATCTAGTGTCATAAGTTTCCCTCTCTAAGTATCCCTGCACTCCCACTCAAGTATTACTGTAGCTTTGACTGTTGCTTTCTGATCTGTTGAAGACTCCTGGCTGCAGTGAAGCTGATGAGACCTTCTACAGCCTGGCTTTAGCGCGCTCCCAGCCGAACCTTTCCAATGCCATCTCTGCCCAGCCTGTGTGTACGGAGCTGTTTAACAGCCCTGCCAGAAGGACCAGAAGGACCAGCTGTGCCAGTGACCAACTCACTGGGCTTCCAGGGTACAGACGGAGCACCATCCATGCACAACGTAAGCAAATACCTGAATTAAGTTAAAGGATGAGTTTTCCTCCTTCCTTGAGAACTTCCAAGATCTGAACTTTGTTTTTTTTGTTTTTGGTTTGGGGGTTTTTTCGCTTTAAGAAATGTTACATGAATCCTGACTCCCTTATTTATATCTTCCTTGAGATTTAAGAACCACAATGATCATACATAAGATATTTATAACATCAGACTGCTATACCCTGAATTAGTATATAAAAACACCAGGTTTCAGATATGCAGTGACTTCCGATTTTAATTAGTCATTTTATTGTAAATGGAAAACTCATTGATGGCACAGCAACAAAAAAAGTATCCACTTGACAAAATAATATTTAACTTTGGAACTCTCTGACTTTTGATTTAGAGAGAAGCTGCAGTATCCTTTTTTATTCTTTATAGTCATAACAATTAATTCTGCTTCACTGTGGCAACAATCATAATTAAAATTATTTGGTCGTTATTGATTTAACAATTATTAAACATGACTACCTGCAGATTTTTAAGTTCCCCTATCCTCTATAACTTGGACTTTAACAGAGGGGCAAACATAAAGGAAACTGAATGCAATACAATGATTGCTTTATCTTGTTTTAATAATTGGTTGAAGCCAAAATTGGAACTGATATAAAAATTAAATTGACTGCATGTCCATGGTAGCAACTGTAAAATTTCAGCACGGCATGTGTGTGTTAATTATTTCCCTCTAACGGTTTCCCTTCAGCCGTCAGTACCTTCTGCGTGGGAGCAGAGAACGAGCCTGACGGTGCACCTGAAGACTGGCTGAGGATTGCTGAGCTCCAGTCCAGGAACAAGGCCTGTCTGCCTCATCTGAAGAGCAGCTACCCTGTAGAGTCTGAGGTGATGAGAGGAACACTGGAACACTGCACAGTGCAGCAAACAGATGCCAAATGTGTCATACAGTGATTTAATTCCTAATTAGAAGTCAGTTTATTGAGTACAGAAGTTTAATCGTTGTTAAGTTATCGTTGAGCCATCATGGCAGTATGGAGTTGTTGTAATAATTACTGGAGAGTCAGTGTCTTTGTCCAGTGCTGAAAGATGGTTTGAGTATTAAATTATTGTCCTGCTATTATTAAAAAAAAAAAAAATCCTCCTTTCTTCTTGCAGACTGGCAGAAATGGTCCATTGGTGTTCACAGAGGAAGAGTTACGTTCAGGCGACCCGTCTGACACAATCCGTCGGGTGTCCATGATTCCAGGCCAGCTGCGGGATTCCCTCATCTCCCATCGGCACTCTCTCATGTTGGGACAGGCGGGGGCTGCTGCCGGCACTCGTCCCGACCGTCTGTCCTTGATGCCAGGCCAGCTACCGTCAAAGACTCTCAGCTCCTATGAGCTGAGAAGCCCAAAAGGCACAAATCGGGCTTCATCAAACCTGTCTCTACATCAGATGTCACCTGAGGTTGGTTGAACAGTTGAAGTAGTATGAACAGGAATATTTGATATATTCTGACTTAATCAGCCTTCTAGAAATGTTTTAACGGGATGTAGTATAATATGTGTTTCACCTTTATTTTTGGTCCAGCTCTTTATTTAAAATTAATTAAAATTCACTTTTAAGTGGAAGAAGTCAGTTAAAGGGATCCTTGTTAAAAATGCTGACAGTGTTTTGAGTGTTATTCTCCAAACTATAATAATCAATGAATAGCAGATGCATAGTTACTGAACAGTCACCAGAGCTAAGTAGAAAAACGTTAAAAATGGAGCCTAATGTTTGTTTTTTATCTCAAACTGAAGCAAAAGACAAGAGCCAGCTGTTTCCCTCGTCCACTCACCCCCAAGAACAAGAACATGAGCAGTGGACGTTCCAGCTCTTCTCTCCACCCGGCCCCCAGTCCAGTGAGCAATTTTATCCTAAATTTTGTGGAAAATGTGACAATTTTATTCATACTGTTAAATCCGTTTATGAGCGCTGTGCTAAGATTGACTTGCATTATTGTCAGGCTGACCGGAGGCAGTCGATGATGTTTACGATTGAAAACACCCCAAAAAAGGACAACTACCTGAAGAAACATCTGAACAAGCTGCGCGGCTCTGCACGAAAATCCCCAGGCAACAGTTTGAAAAAGTTGCCTGCTCCGACAAGTGCCCGCAAATGCCAGGAACAAAAGCCGTCGGGGAGTTCACGTGCCATGAGACAAGCTGGAAAAGTTGGAAGCTTCAAATCACCGCAGGTGGCAACGAAAGGATCGAGGAAATCTCCCCAAGCCACTGGCAGATTTACAAAGTCTCCTGGATTGACAGCCAGCGCTCGCAAGGTAAACATACACAGACAAATCTTCATTTTAAAGGAGACACTTTAATCATTCAAGGTGGAGTTTTCTCATTTTGTACTTTGTGCATTTTACCTGAAGAACAATAAGAAATGTTACTGACAGTAAGCATCAGTTCCTCAGGTAGAGATCTTCTGGTGCCCTTTTTTTTTCCAGTCATAACCCTCAGCTGTATAACGGTGCATCTCAAAAGATTTGAATATCATGAAAGTTTTTTTTTTTCTTCTTCTTTTTAAGAAATGTAGGTAAACTGTCATATATGTAGAGTGAAATATTTCAAGCTTCCTATTGCAATTTGTTGATTAATAATAATTAATCATTTTGATGTATAGCTCATGAAAGTCAGAAATCCAGTATCTTAGATTTTTAGAATATTTCCTAACAATAACAAGAAGAACTAGTAAGATCAATCAGAAAGGTTTACATTATATAAATGTTAAAAGTAAGTTCATTTACACACAGCATTTGGTTGGGGCTCCTTTATGGTAAATTCCTGTATCGAGGCGGTGTGGTAGGTGTAGGAGGTGTGGAGCGTGTGACACTGTCAGGAGGCTTTGATGGTGACCTTCAGCTCATCTGTATTTGTGGATCGAGTGTTCCTTCAGGGTTGACCATAGATTCTCTGCAGAGGTCAGTTCAGTTCAGGCGAGCACAGTAAGAACATGGTCAGCAAACTATTTAGTATTAGTGCATTGCCCATAGAATCAAAACTAAGTCCTGTTGGAAAAGGAAATTGGCATCTTCATATTAGATGGAAGTATGAAGTATCTAAAATCTCCTGTTGGACACTGTTGACAGTGAAACCATCAGCTCCAGAAATCATCACAAGACTGCGGAAACTTCACACTGGACTTCACACACTTTGGATTTTTTGCCTCTCCACGCTTGAATATTAATTAAATGAATAAACTCCAAATAAAATATTCTAATTTCAGAGCTTCATGAGCTATAAGCCACATTCATCAAAATTTAAACAAACAAACAAAAAAAAATTTACTTTGCATGTAATGAATACAGGACATATACATGGAAAAAATGTTTTCACAATATTCTGATTATTTTGAGCTGTAATGGTAAACAGCTGAGGGGTCATGACTGGGGGAAAAAAAGACAAGGAGAAAAAACAGGAGCAGTCTTTTTTTTTTTCTATAATTAGTGATACTCCATTACTAACAAACTGAGTGCATACCATTGATGCATGGTACACAATCTGATGAGGAGATGAAGACACAATAACTTGTAATAAAAGTTAACTGCAGAAGGAAGATGACCTCACACGAAGTCGTAAAAGTTTCACATTAATAGAAACTGAGTCACCTTAGCTCATTTTGTGGCAGTTTCTGTGGTGTTGTTTCCCTACAGGCTGGTTGGTGGTTGTCACACTAACAGAACAGCCCATGGTGTGTGGGGTTTTTTTTTTTATATAAATAATCAGATGGACGTCCACATTTCTCACGAGTGAAACACTAATAACACTTGAGTGAATTCAGATGTCATTAAATATTGTGTTAAAATGCATTTTCCTCTGAGTTCTGGTTTAATCTTTATTTTTTTTCTTTCTTCCAAACTTGCAGGTGATGCGAAAGATGAAAGTCTGAAGACCGATCGCCTCCTCCTTCCACCCACGCCTTCACATACACACAAGTAGTTCATCAGGACTTTTTTGTTAACAGTCCTCCATTTTTTTTTTTTCCTGTATTCTATGTACACGTTTGTCACTGAAATGGTTTAAATGACATTTCAGGAAATTCTGGATCTGTTTATTGTGCGACGATTGAATTTTATATTTTTAAAAAAAAAAATTTCTCATTGATTTGAGAGTTCTAGCACTTCATTTCACTGATGGTGCCATAAGCTGTCAGAACAATATGCATTAATGAGTCATGCAAATGTTTGGTAATGCTAATTATTAAATCAGTTTCATTTACCAAAAAGTGTCCAGTTTGTGTTTCCTACCCAAAATGCAATTATAGTTTTCAGAGGGTGCACTCTCTCTTTGATCAAGATATTGCTGGAGGAGGTGTGGTTGGAAAAATCCTATTGTGAGTAAGATACTTTTAGTACTATTGCTTTTAAATGTCATTGAGATTTAATGTATTAATATTCTGTTCAAAGAATTTGGATGTAAAATCCAATATTAGATGTCCAACTAATGACAAAGCTTCATCATTAGCCTATAAATGGTAAAACTATGTACACTGAATAGTCAAAATTGTACTTTATTGCATCACTCTACTGTGCAACTCCAGAGACCGTTCTGTATAAATGAGCTGCAGAAAGATGGCGCTAGTGTCCCTGTAATGTTCAGCATGGGACTTCAGACTGCTTTGTAACCTGGATATTTAAAATAGCTAATTCATAGTATGTCAAACATAATTTAGATTCAGCTTATGCAGTCTTGCTATTTCGAGCCTAATTTCAATAATAAACATAACATTTTTGCACAGAATTTGAATATAATAGATCATTGTCATATATCATTATACTAAAATTAAGATATCCAATTTAAAATATAATTTTATTCTGTACTTCCTCCAGCAACACCTTGATCCAGGACGCATCATAGTCCATTGACATTTCTGTTTTTGGGGTAGTTGTGACTACACTTGGGCACTGGGTGTCTCTGTTTTGGTGTTTGCTGGGTGCTTTGTTCTGCAGGAGCTTATTGGATGTTGCTGTATGACCTACACCTGAGGCCGGAGAGCTGAGATATTAAAGCTCCCTTCTTCCTGTAGACTCTGACTGATTGATTCAGCTCCCTGTTTGTTATTGTGCAGTTTTGTCTTGGAATGAGAGCACAATTCAGTTATTTTTGTTAAAGGATTTTTAAAGACCAATATTCATATTTAGTGATTAAAAATATGATATATTTGGCTGATATCGTTTTCTTTCAGACTCATAAAACATAAATTGGTGTCCCTAATATTTATATGTTATGTGTAGTTATTTATGACTCATCAAAATAACATGACAATGCAGTTTAAAAAGAAACTTGCTTCATTGTCACAACACAGGATGATTACTTGTTTGTTCTCTCCTGACTGCTTGAATCAGCTGGATGTTCCTGGAGTTCCAAATACTTGTTGCCAACTGGGAAGTTGCAGAGTGCCCTCTGGTGGACAAACATAAATAACATCAACAGTCACATAAGTAAACACATATGTGTATACTTATGTGTTTACTCTTCAAATATGTGTAACACAATATTCATATTCCTGGATGTTTAGTACCCTTTGCACACTGGCTGTATTTTATGTGGAGAGTAAACAACATGGAGGATTTCAGGCTGCTAATGTTATGATAATCTATGCTAATGACATGCAGCCTCTTTCTCATGTCTGATTGGCTTAGCCTAATCACGTGATCATATTTTGCTGTGTGATTGGCTATACCTATTTGACTATTATTGAAACGACTGAAACGATTTCAGCAAATAGTGCAGATCATTGCAGTCATCATTGAGCAATATTAAATTCATACCTACTGTTCGGCAATATTACTCACTTCTAAACAGCACAGTAGTTGCATTGCTTTGTACATGTTGCCTTATGATTACCGTGATGTTATAGATAATGCATTGATATCAGCAGATTATGTAGTATGCAGTAATATTCATGTACCGATATATTGGTTGGACTCTAGTTTGGAGTTAATGAAGCAGCTGTTGTGGATTTTTACATTTTATTTATTTTTTTGATAGTGTGTCAAAAGTGTTTGCACAGGTTAAAGATGTCAACCGAGACACATTCGAGGTTGCAGGTGTTTTTGCCATTGTTACTTCACCAGGTTTGTGGTTTTGAATGTGTAAGTAGTCACTACTAGTAGCAGCTGAAAACTAGGGGTAAAGCTCAGTTAGATTCTGGTTAGCCAGAGTTACAGGGTTGTGGTGATGGGGTGGTGTAAGGGTTACTGAGCTTTAGCTGTTTGGAGCCCCCCCCCCCTTTTTTTTTTCTTTTCAGTTTGTATATTTGCAGTTATTTCTTTAGTTTCTCAGTTTTGGTTTCTGTTGTTGCATCTGCCTCTAGTGAAACTGGGTTACAGTAACTTTTGAGCAGCAGAAAGAGCTGCATGCAGGCTAAGTATGAGCAGTACAGATGTTGATGGTCGGGCCTCTATTTCTCCTGGGCCTTTACTTTCTTGTGATGTCAGGAGCAATATTTGTTTTGTGTCCCAGTTTTGTCATCAGGATCCTGACACATTCTTACCTTTGGCACATGCAACAAAAATTAAAGACAGGCCCCATGCTGACTTGGCTGGTTGCCATATATGACCTGATGATCCACTACCTCCTGTTGTGATGGCATCTCTGCAGTTATGGCCTAATGATATTAAAGGTGTTTATAGTTACACAAACTATATGCGGTGAAAAGGCAGAACCTGAACTTGAGCAGGATGAGACAGAGAGTGTTGTGGTCATATCTGTATCTATATCTGACTCACTCTGGGCTTTTTCCTGTTTTCACTGAGCTATCAGCCGAGCAACATGCCGATCCTACTCTGAGTGAGTTTTTTTGATTGCATCCCTGCTGAAGAAGGCAAAAGTGATGCAAAAGGTTACACGCTTCATGACTCTTAGCCAATGCTACATATTAGGGGAACATTTTGTTGGTAGGCCAGTGCTGCAGATGGTTGCACCCACTAAGGTTGTGAGGACATCCCCTGATCAACTGGGGCATTTGAAAGTTTGTAAGGCTTGCAACTATATTCGTATGTATTTTTGGCCTCGTCTAAAAAGGAATGCACACAGTTATATTAGAACCTGTCATATGTGTCAAGTGACAGCAAAACCAAGCCTGACCGTTTAACCATGCATTACAAAGGTTGCTGAGGCTTTAAACCAGTTGCGTATATCAAGAATGTGAAAGAGAAATTAAGTTCTGCCATGTCAGTTTGCACAAACCTTTTCACACCAGGGTTTCACAGTTCTGTGAAACTGAGAGGACGTGTGAACACCCATTCGACCTGTGCTGATGGTAGAAACTATGGGAAATTTATCATCGGCTGGTTTCATTATCTGGCTTCACTTAACACTAGAACTCCCAAAGGCGGTCATTTTGACTACAAACCAATGTAACTAGAATCCTGATTTTCCTTAAATGTGTGTATATTATATTTGAACATTGTCATTTTATTCAAATTACAAGACATAAAAGGGTTAAGAGTATGCCTACCTAGAACTCCCATAACCCACTAATAATTATTATGATGTTTTGCAAATAATATAAAAATGTAATTTATAATCAATACAAACTAACTTTGCCAATCAACTAAAGATGGTCATTTCCATGATTTCCATGATCATAGCAGTCATATCGAGAATAGGCATGTATACAGTCTAATTTTGGTAAAATTGGATACTTTTTGATCCCTGATGGCTACCACCTGCTGCCTGCTCTTAACACTACTGTGACCTTTAAGACTAAGAATCTACGTAGACATACATTCCCACTATTGTTGTTCCTTGCCACGACCATCTTTAGCTGATTGGTAACATTGCAGTTACATTGTGTTGGTCCATTTAGGAACTGGCACTGATGAATATCCATTGCCCCCAACCGAGAAGGAGCTTATGTGCTTCCTGGATTTGGTGGTCTACTACTGTGATGGGTTTTGTAAGAACATTTCATCTGTGGTTGCTCTAACGGAACTAACGGCTAAAAGCAAGTATGTGTGGTCAGCTGCCGTCCTGCTTTCTTGGTGTTCCTGTCCTAGCAGCAGGTGCTGCATTAGTTCAACTACTATGTGTTGTTCAAGTGCTAGATTGATGCATTGGCTTTTGTTTTTGCAGTTATGCTACATCGATAAAGTTTACATCCACGCATCATGAGCATGAATGTCATGGTAATGTGGGGCTTTTAATGATTTCCTTGAACTGTTCTTTTTCCATACTGGAGTGATTGTACAGCGCACATCTTTGACAACTTTAAAAGGCAAGAATTGGGTGCAGAAGTTTGAATTAATTTAGGATCTTCTCTAATCCACACAGGGTCAAAAGTATAGATAAAGGCTCAAACAAATGTATACACTCACACTAATATTTGGTTACCATAAATGTCCCTTAGCAAGTTGCACCTCGACCAGAAGTGTTTGTAGCTGTAAACAAGCTTCTCACATAATTCTGGCTGCATATTTGATCACTTGTCTTGGCAGAATTGGAAGAATTCATTTATATTTGTTGGTTTCCTGACACAAGCCCAGCTTTTAAACATAGTCCATCCATTTTCATTAGGGTTGAGGTCAGGGCTTTGGGAAGGCCAATCCAAAAGGTTTTTTTTAAAGCTTATTTTTTTGGACATTTTTGCCTTTATTGGATAGTGGAGTAATGAAGTTTAGACAGGAAGTAGGCGCTGTGCTGAGCTGCTGGTGCTCATTCTTCTCTGCGAGGGCGAGAGGAAGGTTGCTGGTTTGAGATGAGCGTGGGGCAAGAATGGAAGGTAAAGCTAGCACTGGAAAAGAATGAAAGATAAAACTAAACATAAAAGGAAATGGAAAGGCAGTGCTGCTGCCCCTGTTTCAGACTGAACAAGCTGGCCATCCTTATGCACATCCTGCAACACAGCATCTTCACTTTCTGCAGTAATCCGGTTGGAGTAACTAGTTCCTTACTAACTAGAGCCAGGCGTCCTTAAGGAGGGTCAAAGGCTAAAATTATTTGAAAATTCATGTTATTTTTAGCTCCAAGCAAGTACATTAAAAAGTATAAAACTGGCACAGCAAGAATGTAGACTAACAGCGCTGTTTGTTGCCACATGCCTAGTGTTAGTCTGCACAGATTATTTATAGAAAATAGCTGAGATGTGCCTACATCATTCTGCAAACCCACAGCAGTGACTCTTCAGTGCTCGTGTGACAGAAGAACTGAAATGTGTGGAGTGGAAAGACTCAACCCTCATTTGAGCATGCTCCCTCTAAACAGAGGACATGAATGTAAGCAGGTACTGCAGGTACTTCAAGATAAAGTCAGAGCAGAAAGCTGCTGAAGTTAGGAGACGTTAAATGATCCTACAAGTGAAAGTGGGTCAAACTGGATGCCAAGGGTTTGAGTCTCAAAATTGGAACAAATAGAGCGATGTGATTGGCAGCGATTTGGGGTCCTTGGGAGAGGAGCGAGGAGCAAGTTGGAACAAATGCGGAGCTGCAATTGGTCGCAAGTTGGAACAGATACCTCTGTGATTGGCTGTAAGTTAGAACAACTGTAACAGAGAAGAAAGGGACCCAAGAGCAATGTTGCTAACTTAGCAACTTTTCAGACCTCCTTACTGATTTTTTTTTCCTTTAAAAAGAGACAAATTTAGTGACGTTTTCCGGTGATTTTGACAACACCCAAGGGGCATCCCCTGGATACCACTCAGGATACCTAAGGTATCCTGAGGGGGGGGGCTGAATTTCCTAACCAATTTCCCCTCATCTGAAAGTGACAGTTTGGGTTTTTTTTTGGCAAAACTGTGACAAATCCGATAAAGTTGCACCTACATGCAAGTGATGATCTTTAATTTTGCAGTTGTTTATGTAAATCTACATTTCTCCCTCTGAGATCTTCACTCGGTTCCTTGGAATTTCCCATGTTTTTGAGTATTGGTCAAGCCAATGACTGCAGTCAAGTAAATAATTTTTATGCAGGTAAAGCAAAACTACCAGCTGCAGTCAATCACAATCACTAATGGGAAGTTAATAGGCCTTAACAAATTACTCGTCAAGACACTGCAGAAGTTTCAGCACCACTTATTGAAAGATTTAAATTAATTAATATATTTGAGGTTGTGTGGCTTAGAAAAAAAAAAATCAATTCAAACTTGTGCACCTAATTCTTAAAGTCGGTAAAGATGTATGCTGTACAATCCGTCCACCCTGGAAAAAAAAACAGTTCAAAGAAATCACCAAAATACCCTGGAAGATGAAAAATAATTTTGAAGAATTGCTGACATCATGGAAAAATGCAGTCCTGTGACACAAGCTAGCACAAAGTGGTTTTCAGAACATTGGAGGGTGTTTATATGTCTACAAGGACAGTTTTTTTTGGCATTGTGATTGCACCATAACCACATAAGAGACACTGAACTTCACAGGTATGTTGCTGAAACTGAAGTAATGTCAGGTGTGAGGAGTCTATATATGTGTTTACATTTTCAAAGATGAGTGTGGTCCAAGAATGTCGCTGTTGCCTTGCAAGATTGGCTTCAGTTGCATTTGTCACTCAACAATTTGTGGTGCTTTTCATGTGTTAGCCCAGTGCAACAAAATAAAATTTCCAGCTGGAGAAAAAAAAAAAATGTGTGCAGATATCGTTGCTTTTATAATGCAGCAAAGTCAAATTCGATTTTTATTCTGTCTTACTCTATGTGCATTTCTTCATAGCTGCATGCCCTTAACAGCAAGAGCTTCTAGTAGGATGTTATCAACAGCAGCCCCAGTGCATAACTGCAGTTCAGCAAGTTGATGTAAAAAGCTCCAAATCTCACCTTTGTAGGGAAGCATGCATCACATGCACGATACTAGATTTTCCAGGTAAGCAAAACGCAGAAAGCTGATTCTGTTCACCTGGATGTAGCGAGACTGAAGAAGTCACTTGTGTGAGTGATGAAATGTTTCTCCCACTGAAAACACTGAACAGAATCAACACTCTGAGAAATGCTGATGTAGATGACAGGCACATGTTTGGCACTCAGTAGTAATATTTGTAAGATTTTTTTTTTTTTTTTCACACTGAAGCAATAAACGCTCGGTGACATAATGAACAGTTGGGATCCGGACGAATGCAATCCTGTCACAGAAGCACGAGCACTGACAGTGAAAGCACGATAGAATTCCTTAAATGTGAAGTGCTAAAAATCAAATCTCTTGGATACGGGTTCTTTAATTAAGTTTAAGTAACACACACATTTCTGCAATAATACAACTCTGAGCAGAAAGGCAACAGTGTGCGCACTCAGACTGCAACAATATTATAGGTAAAGACAATATAAATGATGAACTTCAGTAAAACAGCAATCAAACATCAACAGCACAGGAAGTGAATTACAGTGCAGTTATAATACAAACAAATACATTAAAGACATGGATCACCTCAAAGAAGTAAATTTAAAAAGTCACTGGAGTTTTAAACTCTGTCCTTCAGTCTCTACAGCCGGTTGAGCTGGTCTGTGCTCATGTTGTAAATCGGGTTATTGTATTCACAGTCTGAAAAGGAAAAAGAGAGCAGTTCAGTGCACAGTATTATAAAATTATGCTAACATGCTCACAGATGAAGTCAGCACTCACTGTCTTTGGCTTTCTTTTTCCCACGGCCTGCTGCAACAACAAACCGGTGAGAGAAGAAAAGGATCAGTGTTTTGTTTCTTACTGTGACACAGTCATAAATAATTCTGATTATTTCAAACTCAAACCACCTCTGTGCTGATTCTCCGCCTGCTTTGACATGGCTTGTTGCTTGCGGAGATCGTGTTGGTTAACTGTGTAATAAAATAGAGTCAAAATCTGACAGAACTGAAACAATAATAATAATAATAATAATATAATAAATATAATTAAATAAAACTGCTCATTCTACCGTAATAATGCCGGCTGAAACTTGCTTGCCGTAATCTGCTGAAAAGCTCTAATGGGGGTAAGAGAAGACAGAGTTACTTCACACTGTTGCAATGTAGGAGTCACCAATAATACAAACTGCAGTAAACATTAACTTTGATTCCACACCTAAAGGAAACCTCTGTCTGGTTCTCTGACTTTCCGCCCTTTCAAAGTGAAACTGATCCAAGTTCGGATAAATCCCGCTGCTGCTTTGACTGGGCTGCTGAAGCTGAGTCCCATCTAGATACCGCACAACTCCGGGTGGATCACGGCGGTTTCTGCTGGGTTCAGCACTTGCTGGGCGCTGGTCATCATTTTCTATTGTTTAAGAAAAGATTTGTTTAAAGCAAACTTATCATGTCTTATTTCTTAGATATGAGACAATGACTTGAAAGTTTGTATTTTATCAAGGAGAGAGAGAAGAAAAGATGAGTAAACTCACCATAGACAAGATTATTATTGTAGGCTCCTGCTGCCTGCTGTACATGCACATGTACGCCTACTGGTACGTTGACTGTTGGCAGAGGTGGAGCACTGGGATCTGCAGTGAATCATTAGAACAACATAAAGGTCTCTCCTGACATTTTTAGGAGTACAGTTATTCAAATTCTTGAAAGATTTTCAATGAGAAGAATCTGTTTTTCCTAAATATGAAGCCAGTTAGCAATCACCTCGGGTTAGCATGTGAAAGACTGCGAGCTGCAGCTGGGAAACAGCAAGCCAGTCCCAGGTTTTCAAAAACCTGATTAATATATTAAATGTTTTTTTTTTTCTTTTTTTTTTTTTTTTTTAGATTAAAAGGTTGCTCTTAATTTACTTCCACCATATTATAATTATAATCCCAATTCAAATCAGTAAAATTGTCTAAAGCGGCTAATTTTTTCCTGCGTTATTCATGTTTGGGAACAAGTGAAAGCAGCTGCAAACAAAATGTAGCACACTTCGGGCAGCACCCTTCAGCAGTGTTTTCAGAGCACAGCAGTTAAAATTCAAGAATTGAGCAAACCTGAACAAGTTCGAGCAGGAAAGTTCGCAAAAGAGCATCAAACTGAACAGAGCTGAACTTAATGCACAGTACCTGCACTGGTGGGAATGTCTGCACTGTCCTGTGTTTTGTTATTACAGGAACCTGAAACAGGAGCAGAAAGTTTGTTACTAAATCACTCAGCTTCACCTTTGCGTCAGGCTTTTCAGGTTCTCACCTATGTATTTCCAGTAGCTGCAGTAGCTGATTATACTCAGCAGAAGGAGAGCAGCCACACCAGCACAGATGTAAATGACTGGCCACAGATCTCTGCTTGCACCTGCACGACAAGTTGTGGTTTTAGACAATATATACGTAACAGGAAACAGCAGCTTAATCATTTGTCCCTTCTCATGTAATGGGTCTTGAGGTTTGTGACCCTGGAAAGGAAGAAAGCGCACAGGATGCTGCTTAGTATTGAGTAAACTCAAAGTGTATAAACAAAAAAAAATCCACTCACTTCTGCCATCCACCACTTGAAGACAGGTCCATCCACAGTTGTAACATCCCAGATCAGCTTTTTCAAGCTCTTCAATTCTGATGGAGAAGTTCCCGTCTGAGGCCTGGATTGGAAAAACTTTCACTCGGCCGTTTCTGGGGTCCAGGAACGTAATGTGGCCTTCAGGTGTAAGTTTGACCAAATCTGCCTTCTCTTTGGCAGTGTGGCTCCAAATCACCCATTTGGGATTGCTTGTTTTAATAGAGCATGGTAGGAAGAGGGATGAGCCAAGTGAAGCTCTCAGGCTGATCTTTTCACAATATTCCAAATCCCCACAAGATTCTTGATGTTAAAGGGAAAAAGAAACACAAGCAAGTTTAGTCATTTCATACAAGTCATTATACAACTTGCCTACACATTCTTTAAAAACTGGCTCTGCGTTGCTATATTAACATAAAAATGTATGATCTTAAGGAAAAACAATGATAAAAAATATGTATACAATTTTAAATATATTTCAACAGAGCAACAACCATATCTTAAGCCAATGTACAGTGAAATATACACTAAATATATACGCCAATATACACCAAAAAGTACTTAAATACTCAAGCTACAATTACAAACACACTAACTGGCCACTTTATTAGGTACATCAATGTTCCAACTGAGGAGAACGGCTCTGTCAATATAAACACCTCAACGCGTGCACATGAAACAAAGTGATATTAAACCAATTTTGATCATAATTTAAAAAAAAAAAAACTGTTACATGTAATGAGAGCAGGCTGCGTTTTGTTGTAGGTCTTCCACAGCAAAATTATGAAATAAGACTGCAACAAATGAGGATTAGATTAGCTGAAGAAGAGTGACAACCAAAAAAAGAAAAAATTTGAAAAGTTAAAAAAAAAACTGCATAAACTGCAAAAAATATTGCATAATAATAACAAATACATAAAAATAATTTACTGTTTTTGGGGAAAAAAATTTTATTATTTGATCAGTCATATGTTATATAGTGGATAAACACAGACGAACTGGTGCCAACTTTAGAAACAATTGCTCTGTAATTTGTTAATGAAATCTCATTTAGCCTTCACAGTGTGCAGGTAAGGCTTGGAGATTAAAATTCACTCTGAGACGTTTTCTTATCAGCTTTAAATGAGGCCAAGAAAAAATACTGAAAAGGAAATGTGCACACACCGGCCATTTTTTTAGGTTCACCTGTTCAACTGCTTATTAATGCAAATATCCAGTCACCCAATCACACGGGAGCAACTCAGTTGATTTAATGTACTCTTTTCAGAGTGTTTTGGAAACCGCTGATCTACTGAGATTTACAACAATCTCTACGGTTTACATGGTCCAAAAAAGAGAAAATATCCAGTGAGTGACTGGGAAAAACGGCCTTGTTGATGCCAGAGGTTAGATGAGAATTCCCAGACTACTTGGCAAGAAACTGAGGATACAATTCACGTGGGGTACCTGGAATTGGGAAAACATAGCCTGGTCTGATGAGTATTGATTTCTGCCACAACATCTGGATGCTAGTGTCAGAATTTGGCGTGAACCCCACAGCCTACCTGAGGACTGTTGCTGACCGTGACCATGTGTAACTTTATGAATACTGTGTACCCATCATCTGATGGCTGCTTCCAGAAGGATAACACACCATGTCACAAAGCTCAAATCATCTCATACTGGTTGAACATCACAGTGTGTTGACTGTCCTCAAATGGCCTCCGCAGTCACCTGCTGTGTGACGCTATCATGTAATAATGGACCGAAATCTCTGAGGAATATTTCCAGACAACTTGTTGAATCTATGACACACATAATGAAGGCAGCACTGAAGGCAAAGCTCAGGTCCAATCCAAACCTAGCAAGCTATACCTAATAAAGTGGCTTGTGAGTGTTTTATGAATTTCACTGCAGTAGACAACAAAATGTCACAGCAAATAGTATTTTTTTTTTTAATGATACAACTATATTTTTCTCGACATGTGAAGACTGGATTATTGTAATTCTTTGTATGCAGGATTACCACAGTCATCTCTCCGGCAGCTTCAACTGGTCCAGAATGATGCTGCTCGACTTTTAACAGGGACGGGAAAGCGTGAGCATATTATTCCAGTTTCAGCTTCACTTCATTGGCTTCCTGCTGATTTTAGGATCAATTTTAAGATTTTATTGATTGTTTTTAAGATTTTAAACGGCCTGGCCCCTCTGTATTTGTGTGATCTTATTCACGTTCACACTCCTGTCAGAGCATTCAGGTCTGCCAATCAGATGATCCTAAAAATTCCTAGGTCTAGACTTAAAAATAGAGGTGACCAAGCTTTTTCAGTTATTGTGCCGAGCCTCTGGAATGCCCTGCCATTTCATATTAGAGCTGCTCGGACTCTTTCTACATTTAAGCCGTTGCTCAAGACCCATTTCTTCTCTCTGGCTTTTAATTCAAGCTAATCTTGACACTTTGTATTCATTAAGTTATTATATTTTGTTTGTATTTTTGTTTGTTTGTTGTTTTTTCTTTTATGTATGGCCTTTTTATTCTTTGGTTGCCTGTGAAGCACTTTGGTCCAGTCAGGTTGTTTAAACGTGCTATATAAATAAATTTGACATTGACATTTTTCAAAAGATAAATCAGATATACCATTAGAAACATGGAGAAAATATTATTTGAACACTTAACAGCAGCTTAGCAAATTTTCAATTAAAACCATGATAAAAGTTTCCTTTGTGTTTCCTTCCAGTTTCATTAGTATCTGTGAGATTTAGGTTTGAGTCTACTGGGAAAATATTCTTTTAAAAGGCGTTTGGTAGACTTTGGATCAGTTTTTCCCCTGAGTTTGCTCCTCCATACTTCAGAGTTCACACTTCCATCAAATTAATACACGTTCACCTGCATCAATGTCAGCAAAAAACAGACACCTCTACACTCTTTAGTGCAGTCTGGTTAGAGTTCCTCATCGGGTTTCCCCGCACAAACGCTTTAATCATCATATCCCTGTAAGCTAAACTCAGACTAATCTGTAACCTCCGGTCTTTCAGACCAAGTTTATTATTTAATTCAGTTTTAGCCATCTTATTCTATCCGATCTGGCTCTGTCTTTAGGTCACACAAGTTTAGACATTTTCGAAAGGACCCCAACTGTGACGACCAGATGAAAAACAAACAAAGATCATACTAAGTGGGTACAGACAGACAGTGCATCACCTTTTCACTGAGCAAATGTGAAGTATTTGCCATTTAGGTAACCTGTTCCAAGATCATTTATAGAGGATTTGATCAGTGACAGCTTGAGTTATTTATTTTATTAGAAAATACAATAATTATACTTCTCATTAGCAGATTTACGAACTATTTCTTGGGAAAAGTCAAGTATTCAACCAAAAGTATTTAAAAGAAAACCTGGCAGCAATGATGTACAAATATTCTTTTTAAAATACATTACAGTAAAACAGGTGTTTACTGAAAAGAAAACAAAAAAAACTTACCATTTGGAGACACACATGTGAAACACAGGGTGAAAAGGAAAGTCCACCTGGCAGCGTGCATCTTCACCAGCATGTCGCACAATGTGAGCAGCGCTCTGATGATGCTATAATTAATCTCTTAAAGCATCACGGAACAAAACCGCGAGACCACCGGTTTCAGTTACCTGAAGAAACGCTTTGCCACATTCACTGTGACATTAACAGCAGCAGGGTGATAAACACAACAGTTATTTGAACTGAATGGCAGTCATGATAACATTTTAACCCAGGTGACTAAATGATTATATTTCACACAGTGATGATGTACTTTAGGCTGAGAGCAGGGAGGACCCGCTGCGACAGTCTGCTGCAGACCACTTCCTGTGAAAGCCTGCTGAAGTTTCCGGAGCACGAGGCCCCGTGATGAAACCCAGAAAGGTGAATGTATAAAGTGATCATGGTGCAATCAGAAGAAAAGAAGCACTTTTTAAAACACAAGCTTTTCTTTGAGCCACATGAAATCAGAGTGTTGTTACGCAAACTGCGCTTTGTAGTAAGTTGGTCAATGACAATCTCCGCTTAACAGCACTCAGCGACAAACCACAAGATCAGCTTAAAAGATAAAGGCTTCAATATGGGTCGATGTTTGCATTCAGATTTATTTATTGAAAGTAAATGCCAATTCACAAAATAATGTGACAGTGACACATTACAGTACAGTGCTTAATTACAGTAATAATCCAGTGGTTTTGTTACCTCACAAATTGTAAATAAATAAAAGGTCGCAGTCCTTCCATCACTCAAAATCACACCTCTGCAGTGTTTTATAATAATGCATAGATACCATTCAAAAATTGTCTGTGCACATGACTGTGTCACGTCCTTTCAGTCTGAGTGTGCATGCAGTACCTCCAAATCTTCAGACAGGACGATTACAGGAAATGTTCATTACTGTTTATAGAATATGTCTTTCAATTATATTTGAGTGTTTTTGTGCCACTGTGCGGCCTGAATAATCAATCTCCACCTTTGAACTATATGACTGCTGTCTTTTTGCTATTATTGGCAGCTGTGTTATAATTTTTGAAGTGCGCATAAAAGCAAAGCGTTAAAGTGCATCCCATGGACAGAGCACCTCACTGGTCCGTGCGACTGCCATGTTTTCCTTATTTTAATTTTGAATATCACAACAAAATGTCAGTTTTATGTGTTGCTTGAGTAGACCTCAAATATGCCGAAAAGTTGTATGCTGATGTTTGAAGTGTTGCTGAAGCTGATTATGAAGAACACATTTATCCCGGTCATTATTATAGTGGGGGAAAAAAAATCACAGATTTTGATAAATATCAAAGCTTACAGTTAAACTAGGAGTTTAATTGATCATGAAAGGATTATATATGAATGAGTGGCAAATGAAATATTAATCATAAATGATGTTAAATTTAAAAGGTCAATGTGTACAAATAAGTGAATAAAAAGGAAGAAAATCTCCATTTATATAAGTGACGGACAAATGTAATGACGAGCGCGGATTTTAATGAGGCATTAGGAGCCTCTTTTTCTGTTAGCACTTTCTCGCTGCGTCTCCTTTTCCAGTCAGTTTCTGCATTTTCTCAGTCTTTTGCCTTTTCCGTGTATTTTGCCTTTTGTGCTTTAGGGAAGTCCAACTGCATGTTGTTGAACGATGTTCGGTAGTGCAGGTGGTGCTGAGCATCCTCTCAGAGGTGTGTTTTCGCCTCCCGCTGGCTGTTTACTGTAAAAGCTCGTACTGAAGAGCCCCCCCCCCCCCCCCCCCCCCCCCCCCCCCCCCCCCCTGTGAACACTGGCCTCAGTCTGTAGACTGAGAGCTGCATGATGGCCGGGAGAGCGTGGAGCTCCTTATTCGACTACAAAACGGAAAAATACATTGATACCAAAAATAAGAGAATCGGGGTTTTGCACAGACTTTTTCAGTTATGTATCATCGGTTACATAATAGGGTAAGTGCGTTATTGCAAAGAATAATTTTTATATGTTATTTTCTCAACTTGGTAAACAACTCACTCAGATAATTATAATATTTGTAGAAATGATGTGAGGAGTTGCAGTGAAAATTACACTATGTCGTTTAGTGACTAATTAATTAAATTACTAATTAACTAACTAAATAAAAATTAATTACAGTCTTTTTCTTAAAAGGTTAGGTACACATTTTAAATAAGTAGACATAAGCGATTAAGCTTGAAAATTTTGATGCTTTTTACAGTAGATCAAATGTTACAGAAAGTTTTTCACATGACTTTTATCTCCTCCTGAAGGTACACTTGTGGTCTGTTGTTCAGTGCCTTTAACTGTTACCCAGTGCGCTAGCAGTAGGGCAGCGAAAAGAAAAAAAAGGGAAGCTTTTTGGTGTCACGGTTACAAATGATGCAAAATGGTTTGATCCACCCCAACTCAGACTCACAATTACACCGACTGCTAATGCACACCGTGACTGTGGTTTCCCTCAAGAAAGTAAAATGGGACAATCAAAGAATAAAGAAGGAAGTCAATCGTTAAGAACTGACTTCCTTCAGCTATCAGACCTTAAATGGTTGAAGGAGTGTCATGCATCATGAATCACTCTATATTCAGAACATGTCAGAGGAACAATATCACTGTTGTGGTTGGAAAGTGCGGCACCCACGGGCAAACGTTCATATAGTGATGTGTCCACATCAAATGTGCTGTTCCATCTAGTCTCCACCTCTTGAATCAGCTTCAGAGCGGGTCTGCCCATCAAACCCTACATGTCCACCAGTTTTTCTTTGTCCTCACAGCTGGATCTGAACAATCACACTATTTTTTTTTTGGAGGGGGGGGGGGGGGGGGGGGGGGGGACTTTGCTGTGGGCTTCTTTCAGTGCACCTGCTTGGTCGAGGGCCTGCTTTACAATAATATTAAGAGTGTGAGCAGGGTGCCATGGAAGTGATTGGAGCATCTGAATTCAATGATTTGGAGTGTATATATAGTGTATATACTATATTCATTCTATATATTATATATACTACATAAATAATGCCCACTTAAATTTGATACACTAAGCAAAAGACTACAGTATGTAGTCCCCCCCCCCCACACTACAACACCCATGGCTAGCAGTTTCAGTAAAGTCTTCTTTCGTGGCATGTGATAGAAGACATTAGAGTGTTACAATGTTTTGAGCATACTGTAGAGCATCCTGAGAACAATGTGTATTTTTCCTTTGATTCAAAGGTGGGTTTTTGTAATCAAGAAAGGCTACCAGGAGATAGATGATGTCATCCAGAGTTCTGTCATAACCAAAGTGAAGGGAGCTTCAGTGACCAACACCAGTGAATCTGGTGTGTTTGTGTGGGGACCTGAGGACTATGTCATCCCCCCACAGGTGAGAACACTCATACTGTTTCAGACCAGGAAAAAAGCATGCACTGTTGGTGAGACATTTATCTGTTATTTTGTCATTATTGTCTTTTCATACAGGGTGAAGATGTTCTGTTTATTGTAACCAGCTTCTTAGAGACACCAAACCAGAAGCTGGGTTACTGTGCTGAGGTGAGAACATTTTGATTTCACTCTAAATCACTGACTCTGTATATTAGACCTTTATGGTGGTATTAATAACTTTGGTTAGACAGTTAAAGAGGTGAATGTGATGGTGACAGTGATGATCAGGCAGTTGTCTTGGTTTTAATTGCAGATCATATGACAGACTCTGGCCCAAAGAAAACCTTTGCCATCATAGATAACACAGCAAAATCTTACTGAAAGAAATTCTTCTGATTTGCTTTTGTTTTTACCAGCAACATTTTTTTTATTGCCTCTCCTACTGATTTCACTTCCTCTAATCTTGTGCCTGCCACCCAGTTTTTTTTCTTCCTGTTTTGACAGTTCTGTGTTCCCTGTGCTTTGTGTTTGGTTTTGCTTCCTTTGTGTTATTATTTTCATTTGGTTCACCTGTTGTTCCCTGCTGTCTCCACTCTCCCAGTTACCTTGTGTTTATTTAAGCCCTCAGTTTTCTTCCATTGTTTCCTTGTCTGTGTACCCTGCCTGCTGTGCGTGCATCCTCATTAGTTTCCAAGTGTGTCCTTTCTTGTTTTTTTTGTATGACCTTGGATTTTGGGAGTTTTGTATTTTTGGACATTGAGAAGAGCCTCAGCATTAAAGCTGCCTTAAAACTTTAGTTTGTCTCTTGCGTCCTACATTTGGGTTCACTCCTGGCAGCCACACAGCCTAACCGTGACACAAGCAAATGGTGGGATAACTTTGTGACTGATGTTTTTGATGAAAATGAATGGAGGAAAATTTTTCATATGTCCAAAGCATCCCTTAGAGCAGGGGTAGGGAACTCCAGGCCTCGAGAGCCGGTGTCCTGCAGGTTTTAGATCTTACAGGGCCATGACAACAACAAGTAAATGTTATGAGCTGTAGATGGAAATTGAGCTAAGCATCTCAGAATTATGACTCTGTGTCTTTCACTTTTAAATTGATAAAAAAAAAATCCTTTCTATAAGTCTTATGTTTTCTATTGTGTCAAATGTAATTAAAATGAGCCTCACAACCTCACTGTGTATAACTAACAGGTTTTCACATCACACTGCATCACATTTGCTTCATGAATCAAGGTCACTGCTTCATCATCCTTTTTGGCTTGTTAAAAAGGATTAGGTATGAGTTAACTGTTTCTTGAACCTTTTCCCATTGTTTGATCTCAGAGCCCCAAAGTGCATGATGCCCACTGCCGTGTTGATGAGGACTGTAAAAAGGGAGAGATGGTGGTGGCTGGTAATGGTAAGAAAGAAACATCCTGATTTTAAATCATTGCTCTAAAACATGATTTGTGTTGAAATTTTGCAAATTTGATGCAGAAAGCCAAACATGTCATCTTTTCACGTGATCACCTGGATGACTTTAAACTATCCTTTTGTGCCCATTGTCTAAAGGAGTAATGAGCGGCCGATGCTTAAGAAAGAACAAAAACTTCACTGGGTCCTGTGAAATCTTCGGTTGGTGTCCAGCTGAAAGAAAGTTCAGACCACAGTAAGATTACTGATCCATCTTTCTCTGCAGGGTTCCTGCTGGCCTGTGAAATCTAACTTCCTTAAAAGTAATTTTAGTTTCAATTTCATAAATTTTTATTTTAAAAGTATTAAGTGGTTATACTTTAGTAATGAATACAAGAAAAGTCTGTCTCTTGCCTGATAATTTCAATAAAATTAAAATTTTAATTTTAAAAGCTTCTCATTTCTTGGTAGGTTGTAAGCCAGCACACAACCGTCCACAACCGAAATGGAAAAAGTGTGATCATTCCTAATTCACCAAACCAAGAAAATTCATATTCAAATCATAAAAAAAAGCATGATTTGTGGTTCCTCCCCCCTCTTTCACTTACGCCAGAGCGCACAATGATGGCAAACTTTGGAGTTATGCTAGCAAGCTCAAATGACCTTGTTCCAGTTTCTCTGGCAACGTTCTTAATGCTGCAGAAAGCAATTAAGACTCTGGCTCCACACATCAGAGCTGTCCTATGAAAAAAGTTTCTGAAAGATAATTGGAAAGGGATGTTACGAGATTAGCATGGGTCAAGTTCCCCTCACACCCATGTATTCAATGATCAATGTCCTGAGTCTAAAACTAATTTACCAAAGAAACCAGATACCAACCAAATTAAACAGCATACATACCAAAGTGCCAGCTTTGCAGACAGTAGACTCGGCTTCCAATTGATCATGAACACGATGAAAACATGGATACTTTTTCTGCAATTCATCTGTAAAATTATGTTGTTTCAGCATTTTTTTTTTAGATCACAGCTCACAGATGTTAAGTTGTGCTGAATATAGGATAGGTGCCTCGGAATAATGCCAGTGCAGCGCATCCCACTGAAATTGGTCTGCCGCTAATCAAAACCCAGACATTTCAAGGGATTTGTAAAATGACATATTTTAGCGGACCCCAAAAGAGGGCATGTCTGGGTAAAAGAGGTCGTTTGGTCACCCTACCTACAGAAACCTTGTTATGGGCAATTTACAATTACCAGTTAACCTAACCCCACTGATGTCCACTTAGACACTCAGCTGCATGACCCAGTCTTATAGCAGCATTGTGTCAGTTAAATTACAGTGGATGATAGGGTCATTCCCCACTCAATAATCCAATCACAGTCCCTCTATATCTGCTACATGAAAGTTTGGATTTCTTGACTTGCTTTAATTTTCAAATCTTTTCTTATACCTTTATTCACATATTGATATTTACTTATAGGTATTTATTTTTTTCACAGAAAGCCTTTGCTAGCAACGGCTGAAAACTTCACCATCTACATCAAGAATTTCATCCAGTTTCCTAAATTCTCCTTTTCAAAGTAAGTCCTCTTCGACATCTACAATAACATACAGTGGCTTGCAAAAGTATTCATACCCCTTGATCTTTTCCATATTTTGTCACATTACAACCATAAACATAAATATATTTCACTGGAATTTAATGTGAAAGACCAACACAAAGTGGTATATAATTGTATACAATGTGACAAAATATGGAAAAGTTCAAGGGGTATGAATACTTTTGCAAGCCACACTTTTTTTTGCACATTTGTTTTTTTTTTAAACCTCTAATTAACTGAAAATTGCTACGGACAGTAAGCAGTTCACACCCATAAATATGTGTGTTTCTTAACTGAGGTCCAACATCCTTGAAACAACTGATATATCCTACTTGAAGAGCTGCAGATATAATGAGAAGCGTTACCCCTACTGCCCCATCTTCCGCCTGGGAAACATTACAAGAAGAGCTGGATACAACTTTCAAGACATGGCCTCACTTGTTAGTATTACACTGCATTTTGTCCAGATTTGGCTAATGTTATATAGCTTTAAACTTTAAATCTTATGCCAAACATAGATAGAGCTTTTTACCAAATCCAGTTTTAATGATCCCTGAATTTATGACTTAAAGGATTCTTTTTGCTCTTGTTTTAGCTATGACTTTTGCATGTTGTTCACAGGAGCAATTTAGAGATAAAAGAAATGCCTACTGAACAAAGTTACTCATCCTTCATAATAATTAAAAGATGCCTATCTGTGTTGGAATTACACTCACGACTACTTCATTAGGTACACCAGTTCAACAGGCAGCTTACAGAGCATGGTCCAAAAAGTATCGAGTGAGTGCCTGTCCTCTGTGTGAAAATATCTTATGTCACAGGCCAGAGGAGAATGGCCAGACTGTTTCGATCTGATAGGAAGCAACAGTGACTCAAATAACCACTTGATATAACCAAGGTATGCAGAAGAGCCTCTCTGAAGGCAGAACACATCTAACCATAAAACAGATGGCGTGTAGCAGCAGAAGACCACATAGGTATCACGAGGGCACCAAAGCTGAACAACTGGATGTCTGATGAATCTCTAGTTGTGGTGTGACATTTGGATGGTAGGATCAGAATTTGGTGTAATGTAGTTCAATTTTATTTATCATAACAAAAGTCATCTCAAGGTGCTTTATATTTAGAGTATGGACTCCTAATTAATAGAGAGAAATCTCCAGCAATCAGGCAATCCCCTATGAGCAAGCATTTGGTGACAAAATCTTCCTTTTAACAGGAAGAAACCTCTGGCAGAACCAGGCTCAGGGAGGGGCAGTCATCTGCCATGACCGGTTGGGGGTGAAGGGAGGGAGACAGGATAAAAACATGCTGTGGAAGAGAGCCAGAGATTAATAATAATTAATAATCAAATGCAGAAGAAGATAAATAAGTACATCATAGGATTCCCCCAGGGACCTAGACCTATCGTAGTGCAACTATGGGAGGGTTCAGGATCACTTGATCCAGCCCTAACTATAATTTTTATCAAAAAAAGAACATTTTAAGCCTAATCCTAAAAATAGAGAGGTTGTCTGTCTCCTTTCATTCTTGTTGGGAAATTCACATTTTTGTGTAGACTGGGTGTGACCAATTTCAGATCTGCATAGATGAAGTCCCCCGCCACAATAATGACATCATCTGGGTGCACCAGTAACTGTTAGCTATTAATATCATGTAGCATACCCAGGACTAACTTAGCATTAGCCTAACTAACTGGCATATTAACTGACTTCATGGATGATAAAGCTGGATATCATCTGCATAGCAAAGAAAATGTAGACTATACCTTCTAATAATACTGCCTAAGGGGAAAATGTGGAATGTAAGTAAAATTGGTCCCAGGACAGAACCCTGTGGAACCCCATAATTAACCTTAGTGTGCAAAGAAGACTCCCAATTTACACGAACAAATTGCAGCCTGTTAGATATGATTCAAACCACTGCAATGTAGTAAACAACATGAAAACATGAATCCATCCTGCCTTGTATTAGTGGTTCAGACTGGTGGTGTAATGGACTGGAGGATATTTTCTTGGTACACTTTGGGCCCCTTAGTACAAAATGAGCACCATTCAAACACCACAGCCTACCTGATTATTGTTGCTGACCATGTCCATCCCTTTATGACCAGTGAGACCATCTTCTGATGGCTGCTTCCAGCAGGATAACACACTGTGTCACAAAGCTCAAATCATTTCAACTGGTTTCTGAACATGACAGTTGTTTACAGAGTTTACTGTACTCAAATTGCCTCCACGGTCCCCTGATCTCAATCCAAGAGAGCACCTTTGGGGTGTGGTGGAACAGGAGATTCATATCATGGATGTGCAGCCAATAAATCTGCACCAAGTGAGTGATGCTATCATGTCAATGTAGACCAAAGTGTCTGAGGGATGTTTCCAGCACCATTTTGAATTTGCGCCACAAAGAACTGAGGCAGTTCTGAAGGCAAAAGGGACGTAACTAATGAAGTAGTTGGTGAGTGTATAAGAAAAAGCAGGATTTTTCTTGATGATAATCTTTTTAGTTATTTGTGAACACAAACAAAGCATCCCTAATGGAATGAATCCAAGTACAAAAACAAAATAAAATAATGAAATACAGTTATAAGAAATATATTTTCAAATTATTGCTGGCTTTTTAGGGTGGAGCGATTAGCATAGCAATACAGTGGGACTGTGACCTCGACAAAGCTACCTCTCACTGTAATCCAGTGTACCATTTCAGTCGCCTGGATGCCACTGTCTCCAAAAAAAGCATCGCTGCAGGATTTAACTTCAGGTGAGGCTCACTGTAGATCTTTGTTACCATGTTAGCACAGACATGTTATCATCTTTATTTACAACATGTGGAAGGAATAAAGGTGTGTAGTAACTGAAAGTCTTCTAAACCATTCTAAACTACCTAAAGGTTCATTTTTGTTTATTTTCTCCTTTTTTTCCCATCAGACGTGCAAGATACTTTAAAAATGCTGCTGGTGAAAGTTATCGATCTCTATATAAAGTCTATGGCATCCGATTTCATGTCCTGGTATATGGGAAGGTACGGAAAATGCATAAAATATGACTGAGGCATTATGATAAGCCATGGATTAAAGAATAAATACATTACCTATAATACCAAAGCTAAATAACCATAATAGGAAGAATGTTAGAGTTAGAAAATCTTGTCTTTTTAATTGTACAGATATTAGGAATTATTTTGCACAGCACTCTGGTCTCTCTTTAAAAATTCTTCTTAAATAAATCCACCTAAAATCCCATTCAAAAACACATCTTTTATATTTCTACTCTCGTCCATAGGCTGGAAAGTTCAGCATAGTTCCCACAGTCATCAATATTGCTTCAGGACTGGCTTTGATTGGCGCTGTGAGTACCTTTGATAATGAGAAATGTTCTTTAAAGATGTTTTTAATATGTCACAAAACTCAATAAAATTCTGTTCAACAGGAAACTTTCTTCTGTGACTTTGTCCTTCTCCACTTTACAAAGAAGAAGAAGTCTTACAGAGAACAGAAATTTAAAGTCTCAAAGTATGAGATGCAACACAAGTACAGATGCAAAGATTTGTCTTTTTTCTACATAGAAAACACCACAGTGCACACACTCAACCTATCACACTCCAACCTCTCTATTACTCCCAAGAACAAAGAGCTGTCTAATGACACCAGGCACAAAATTGTAGGCCTGCACAAGGCTGGGATGGGCTACAGGACAATAGGTAAGCAGCTTGGTGAGCAGACAACAACTGTTGGCACAATTATTAGGAAATGGAAGAAACACAAGATAACTGTCAATCTTCCTCGGTTTGGGATCTTGTGGGGTAAGGATGAGGTATGGATGATTCTGAAAAATGTCAGAAATCACCCCAGAAGGAGGAAGAAGAAGGATGAGTACAACCCCAAGAACACTGCCCGAACCTTGAAGCATGGGGGTGGAAACATCATACTTTGGGGGTGCTTTTCTGCAAAGGGGACTGGATGACTGCACCGTATTGCAGGGAGCATGGATGGGGTCATGTATCTTGAGAGTTTGTCCAACAACCTCCTTCCCTCAATGAGAGCATTGAAGATGGGTTGTGGCTGGGTCTTCCACCATGACAATGATGCAAAACACACAGCCAGGGCAACTAAAGAGTGGCTCCATAAGAAGCAAACTCCACAGAACACGACTTTCATGCTGTGAATTAAAAATAGCATTGCTGGATGTAGTCCAGAGGTGCTCAGAAAAGCTGTCCTGAAGAGGAAGATTATGCTTAGCTAATTTATAGACTTAATGCAAAGGAAACACAGGCATGTACATTCAAATAGTGGGCACTGTGTATTACATATGATAAGAAATATCTGAGTTTCAGGAGACCTAAAATGAAATTGAATTACTGGTGGTTAGAGTTTTTTAAGGGTATAAAACTGTATTTTATAGATTATTATACCTGATAAAACACTTGTTATAGCACATATACTAAACCATTCACATATAATGTTGATTTATGGCAAAGCCAAAGATACATTTAATGGCAAGTTAAAATGTTCCTGATTAGTGCATTTTTTGGTGTTTTTTGTGGTTAATATGCATTCCCTTATTATTTGTCTCAATAGGTCTCTGGTGTGCAGAATCAGCACCATGATCACAGCTGGAATGGATGCTCACAACACTGAGGAACATGTAGTCTAATTTTATTAAAGTGACATTTAGCCATTCAGTGTAACACAAGCTGTATATACATCTGGTTCTCACCTTAACTCAATAAAATATTTTACCAACATTATCTGAAACAGATATTCTTGAATGTAGACCACGTATTTTTGCAAATGTGATCTACAGATACATATTTATTATACGCAGCCTTAGAGTAGGTTGATTATTAGAGCCACTAACTGAGGCTCTTTTATGTCTATGAGTGCAGACTTTCTAAACAGCTCTCAGAAGCTTCTATAATATTAAATACTTTGGTAACATTAAAAGCATGGCTGGCACATTAAGAAGCTCAGAGTTCACTAAACACAAACACAACATAAAGATTTTTTTTATTACAAACTCAAACTGACAAAATACTGAGCCCTCATTTCTCTGGTTGCATTAATGGAGAGCTGCATGTCCCCACTGTTGCCTACTGATGTCACTGAAGGACAACTTCAGAAACACCACCTCTAGGAGAACGTGCACAGTGTTCTAAAGGGTAGTAGTTTCACATTAGGGCTTGTGTACAACTTTCAGAGTTTTAGTAATAATATAGCTAGGCGAGTACAGACTACCACACTAACTGAATCTGCAAAAAAACTAATTCTACAGGCTTGGTTGTTTAGGACCCTGAATTTTTTCTTCAGCAGTGGTTTAATAGTAACATTATTTTTGTTAGCAAACTTAGGTCCTTGTGTGTCTTTGATGCTGTTTTCAGAAGTGTCATTTCAAGCCAATAGTGCGATTATTGTTGTGCCTTTTAAAATCAAGTTATTGGAAAAATCTGCTTTTTTTTTTCTTCAGCATCATCTACTGTTCTGTCCCCAAGCTCTTGTAATGAAGTATCAGTCTATACAGCATGGGGACATTGTGTGGCCAGTTTGAAATCTGTATTTGGAAAAAGGGCATGAATGGATTTCACTTAAACGCAGGGCCAACAAAACAGCCTCAGAAAATTACAGATGAATCCCATTTTATTTAAATACTAGTCAAGTGTTTATTGAACAAATGTCTGAAGTTGTCACTGACTTTCAGTCCAGTTCTTGTGTAATGTCACATACCGCAGCCTTTTCTCCCTGTTTCCCTTCCTTAAGAATGGTTTCTTGACAGCCACCCTTCCACTGAGACCATTTCATATGAATCTTCAGCAAACAGTAGATGGATCAACTGAAGGGCCAGCTGCATCTCTCATTGTCTTGTTGGTGCAAAAATGCTTTTTTTTTTTTTTTTACAAAAAAAAAAATGAGGGGTGATTCAAAGTTTTTGCACAGTAATGTATCTCATTGGTCCATGTGACGGACATTTATTTTTATATATATATATATATATATATATATAAAAATATAAATATTTTTTTTTTTTTTAATCAAAAATTTCAATTTTATGTATGGTTTGAGTGCACTGCCTTTATTAAGTATACAGGGATAAAATATGTTAAAAAACTTACATTTTTAAGAATTGTATGTTGAGATTTGAACAGTGTTGCAGGAGTTGATTTGCCATTATGAAGAAAGCATTTATTGTGTTATTATTATGGTTTAAAAAAATGGATTTTAATATAGACTGCTCAAAAAGATAAAGGGAACACTTAAACAACACAATATAACTCCGAGTAAATCAAACTTCTGTGAAATCAAACTGTCCACTTAGGAAGCATCACTGATTGACAATCAATTTCACATGCTGTTGTGCAAATGGAATAGACAACAGGTGGAAATTATCGGCAATTAGCAAGACACACTCAATAAAGGAGTGGTTCTGCAGGAGGGGACCACAGACCACTTCTCAGTACCTATGCTTTCTGGCTGATGTTTTGGTCACTTTTGAATGTTGGTGGTGCTTTCACACTCATGGTAGCATGAGATGGACTCTACGACCCACACAAGTGGCTCAGGTAGTGCAGCTCATCCAGGATGGCACATCAATGAGAGCTGTGGCAAGAAGGTTTGCTGTGTCTGTCAGCGTAGTGTCCAGAGGCTGGAGGCGCTACCAGGAGACAGACCAGTACACCAGGAGACGTGGAGGAGGCCGTAGGAGGGCAACAACCCAGCAGCAGGACCGCTACATCCACCTTTGTGCAAGGAGGAACAGGAGTAGCGCTGCCAGAGCCCTGCAAAATGACCTCCAGCAGGCCACAAATGTGCATGTGTCTGCACAAACGTTTAGAAACCGACTCCATGAGGATGGTATGAGGGCCTGACGTCCACAGATGGGGGTTGTGCTCACAGCCCAACACCGTGCAGGACGCTTGGCATTTGCCAGAGAACACCAGGATTGGCAAATTCGCCACTGGCGCCCTGTGCTCTTCACAGATGAAAGCAGGTTCACACTGAGCACATGTGACAGACGTGACAGAGTCTGGAGATGCCGTGGAGAGCGATCTGCTGCCTGCAACATCCTTCAGCATGACCGGTTTTGGCAGTGGGTCAGTAATGGTGTGGGGTGGCATTTCTTTGGAGGGCCGCACTGCCCTCCATGTGCTCGCCAGAGGTAACATGACTGCCATTAGGTACCAAGATGAGATCCTCAGACCCCTTGTGAGACCATATGCTGGTGCGGTTGGCCCTGGGTTCCTCCTAATGCAGGACAATGCTAGACCTCATGTGGCTGGAGTGTGTCAGCATTTCCTGCAAGATGAAGGCATTGAAGCTATGGACTGGACCGCCCGTTCCCCAGACCTGAATTTGATTGAGCACATCTGGGACATCATGTCTCGCTCCATCCACCAACATCACGTTGCACCACAGACTGTCCAGGAGTTGGCGGATGCTCATCAGGAGCATGCCCAGGCGTTGTAGGGAGGTCATACAGGCACGTGGAGGCCACACACACTACTGAGCCTCATTTTGACTTGTTTTAAGGACATTAAATCAAAGTTGGATCAGCCTGTCGTGTGTTTTTCCACTTTAATTTTGTGTGTGACTCCAAATACAGGCCTCCATTGGTTAATAAATTTGATTTCCATTGATGATTTTGTGTGATTTTGTTGTCAGCACATTCAACTTTGTACAGAACAAAGTATTCAATGAGAATATTTCATTCATTCAGATCTAGGATGTGTTATTTGAGTGTTCCCTTTATTTTTTTGAGCAGGGGTGAGAATAATTTCTGCATTGTGTATGTTATTGTTCAGTGCTGATTAAATACAAATTAATAACAGTGTTTGTCTTAAAAGGCCAGATGATAATTTTAAATAAGTAGTCTTAAAATAAACGTTTAATTTTTTAATCTCAAAGTTTTATACAATAGGATAAATCCACAAAAAGTTTTTCTTTCACTTTTAAAAAATGTTTTTCTTGAAGGTGCACTTGGCTTGTGCCTTGATGTACACAGTTCAAAGATGTTTACCCTGTAGTACAAAAGCTGCTACTGTAGCTTCTGTGCTACGGAACTAGTGTTCACAGAACTCTGGGCCAAAATACATAATGATCTGGGTGGGCCATTAATCTTTTTTTTTCCCGCTCTCTGAACGAAGAATTGAGCAGACAACTGGTAATCATTAGGTAGCGATTAATCAGTGGCAGGAGGGGAACTTGCAGGCCTGTTTTCTTGTTTTGCTGTTTGTTTGTTTGTTTTTGTTTCTGAGAAATAAGGCTCAGAACTGAATTGCTTGAATAAGTGGGCTTGGTGAGTGAACTTTGATTCCAAAAATGGAAAAAAGTGGAGGTTCTTTGGTGTCACTTTTGCCCCTTAAAAATTATGCAAAATGGTTTGATCCACCAGAACTCAGACTTACAATTACACCAACTAATTCATTCTGCTAATGCACAGTGTGAGTGTGGTCTTTCCCCAAGAAAGTTCAATGGAGCTGTCAAAGAAGAAAGAGAAAGCAAACTGAAGGAAGTCAACTGTTAAGAACTGACTTCCTTCAGTTTGCTTTCTCTTCTTTTGCTATAATTTCTTCCAAAAGAAAGGTGAGCAAAGCACAACTAATGGTTTCACCTATCAGTAGCTGCTAAAGAAAGTGAACCAAAGTCAGATGTGACAGTATATTTATCTAAAGATGAGAGGAAAAATACTTTATTCCTGTTTTGGGGAAATTCTTTTGTTAAGGCAGTTGAAATGATGATGAAATAATATTAATAATAATAATAATAATAACATTGTCTGGCAAGTGATTACCTGCCAGACAGATATATCAATTACAGAGGGGAACAGCATGTGGTATGAAAGATTTTCTCTGTCCTTGTGGCAGTGGAGCTGAATCAGTCTGTTAGAGAAGGTACTCTGCTGTCTGTCCACCAAGTGGTGCAGAGGGTGGTCAGGACACCATCAGCTCTTTGGTTTTCTCAGTGTTAATGTGGAGGCAGTTTATAATAAAAGACACTACAATGTTACAGTTTTTCCAGAATATTGTAGAACTCTGTGAGAACACTGGGTATTTTTCCTTTGATTCAAAGATGGGTTTTTGTAATCAAGAAAGGCTACCAGGAGATAGATGATGTCGTCTAGAGTTCTGTCACCACCAAAGTGAAGGGAGCTTCAGTGACCAACACCAGTGAATCTGGTGTGTTTGTGTGGGGACCTGAGGACTATGTCATCCCAGCACAGGTGAGATATTTCAGACTGGGAAAAAAAGCATGCACTGTTGATGAGACTTGAACATCTTATCTGTTACTTTATTTTGTCATTATTGTCTTTTCATACAGGGTGAAGACGTTCTGTTTACTGTAAGCAGCTTCTTAGAGACACCAAACCAGAAGCTGGGTTACTGTGCTGAGGTGAGAACATTTTGATTTCACTCTAAATCACTGACTCTGCATATTAGATCATTGTAGAGGTATTTACAATTTTAAGTATATAAAACTGCATCCAAAGAGTTGTGACTGTAAAAAATTTTCAACAAACATATTGCCTCTCCTACTGATCTCACTTCCACTTTCTCTGCCACCCAGCATGCACCAAACAACACAGACAGTTTCAACAGAGACAATAGGTTTTGTTTGATGTAAGTTTCCTCTTGCAAGTGCAGGCCAGGTGGAGTGAGTGAGACTGTGTTGCATGTGAATGAAGTTTTTTCCAGGCATCAGGATACAAACGAATCATAGTTTTTAAACTGTTTTATCCGTGAGTGAGGATTTTTGTTTTTTTGTTTTTTCCAGCCTCACCCCAGACTTTCAACACAATGAGTTTTGTTTGATATAAGCTTCCTCTTGTAAGTAGGTCAGGTGGAGTGTGTGATACTGTGTTGCAGGTGAATGTTTATTTTGAAAAGACTGTCTATTATTTAGGAATTTCTTTCATTTTTTTCAGTTACTTATAGGAACAAACCACATTCTCATAAATGGTTACATAAAATAAGCAGCACCCTAAATTGCCCTCAAAGAATCATATTTTATAAAACTGTTACACCATTTCATCAGTGAAATCTAGCATGTGACTGTGTATGAATGTAATAGAGTAACTTTGTAGGGTCACTCCAGTGCTTTTCTCCATTAGCATTAGAGCCTTGCATATGCTGGACTCTGGGTGCCCTGTAGTTCCTCTCCTGCATGGTAATACATCTTGTACAGGAAGACCACAAAAATAGATTTGTGGATGTTGTGAAAGATATTTTGCCAAGAATGTTCACTTGGTGTCAAGGCGACACTGTGACCTCACAAAACACTTTAGGTACAACAGCTAGTAATTCATATGGTAATTGTGACATATATGAAATATTACACAAATGCTTAAATGATGAACTGATTACATTTGTGTCCAGTTGGTCAAACGTTAACTTCACTATGACACTGTAAAGTGGTCTAAAAATAGTTTCTTAACCAATATTCAGTGCCATAACTCAGGAATACAAGGTGGATTTTATATTTGACTGAATCTTGAATTAGTGCCAGTAATCTTAGCCTTACAACCTCATCTTCACTACATCCATGAACCTCCCACCAGCTCAGGCTCTGGACACTCAGGCGGAGCAGGACACTGCCTTGTTAGGCAAACTTCTGTTTCCTGAGGCTGAAATAGTGGAAAAGACCTGGCCGTCCTTAGCCCAGGAACAGGTTCGAGTGCAGGGACGTATTGGTCCTTGGCCGCCCCCACACAAGGAACAGGTACGGGTGTGGGGACAGGCCAGATCTTGGTCCCTCCCACCTGAGGAACAGATATGAGTGCAGGGATGTATTGGTCCTTGGCTGCCCCCACACAAGGAACAGGCATGGGTGCAGGGATGTATTGGTCATTGCACATACAGTTGGAAAAGCAGTCTCTGCTTGCTGTGTAGTGTGCTGGTGGTGCGCGCATGGCTTCCCCTGGGAAGCCGAAGAAGGCTGGGGGTCAACATCAAGGAGGAAGTGCTGGGTGGAGTGGTGACGGTATAGCCCAGAAATTTTGTTAAAGGATCTAGGGGAGTGAGACTGGGGGCTGGTGGTGTAGCGGGAGAGAGGAGCTGATGAGCAGAGAGGCCGATGAATTGATGGTCAGTGAAAAAAAGACCCCGCCCATTCTTAACTCCCTCAGCAGTGGCAGAGAGAATGCAGCTGCTGAGGTGAGACTTGAGCGCGGGGCTGAGACTGCCGGGGTGGGGAGCATGGTGAGTGGTGTAGGCGAGGCTTTCTTCCCCAGCTGGGACCTCCCAAGGGCAGGCGGGTGCCCCAAAAGAGCGACTCACATCCAGGAGCGAACACCAGGTTCCCCCTCATCCTTTCCCGTAGAAAGGCATGTACTGCTTGCCATCGCTCAAAAAAATCCACAGGGGCCATTATAGTGTTTTATTGCAGGAACAAAAATAATATGAGTCAAACTTGACCAAGTTTGACACACTGCAGCAGGGACTTTGGCCTACTCCTCCATACAGATATTCTCCAGATCTTTCAGGTTTTGGGGTTGCCACTGGGCAACATTGAGTTCCAAAGCTTTTCTGTTGGGTTCAGGTCTGGGGACTGGATAGGCCACTCCAGGACCTTGAAATGCTTCTTACGGAGCCACTCCTTAGTTGCCCTGGCTGTGTGTTTCAGGTCATTGTCATGATGGAAGACTAAGGCATGACCCATCTTCAATGCTCTTATTTAGGGAAAAAGGTTGTTGGCCAAAATCTTCTGATACATGACCCCATTCATCCTCCATTCAATCCGGTGCAGTCGTCCTGTCCCCTTTGCAGAAAAGCACCCCAAAGTACAAAGTTTCCACCCCCATGCTTCACGGTTGGGACGTGTTCTTGGCACTGTACTCATCCTTCTTCTTCCTCCAGTCACAGCGAGTGGAGTTGATACCATAAAGCCCTATTTTGTTCTCCTCAGGTCATTGAGCAGGTCTCCCCGTGTAGTTCTGGGCTGATTTCTGACCTGTCTCAAAATCATCATTACCCCATGAGGTGAGGTTTTGCTTTGAGCCCCAGACTGAGGAAGGTTGACAGCCATCTTGTGTTTCTGACATTTTTTTTTACAATTGCACCAACAGCTGTTGCCTTCTCACCAAGCTGCTTGTCTATTGTCCTGTAGCCCATCCCAGCCTTGTGCAGGTGTACAATTTTGTCCCTGATGTCATTAGACAGCTCTTTGGTCTTGGGCATGGTGGAGAGTTTGGAGTTTGATTGAATGAGTGGACAGGTGTCTTTTATGCAGGTAACAAGTTCAAACAGGTGCAATTATTACAGGTAATTAGTGCAGAATAGGAGGGCTTCTTAAAGAAAAACTAGCAGGTCTGTGAAAGCATGAAGTCATACTGCTGCTCAATGATTGTCACCTCTGTCCTTAAGCTATAGTTGTAGTTTCTACAGTTCTGCACATTACTCCTGTACTTGAAAATCTGTAATTCTTCATTGTGTCATCCTTCTCATTGTTCTTCTTTGTCTTGTTTAAAATTATAGGGTCTTTACCTTACAATATAAAGTGCCTTGAGGTGACTGTTTGTTGTGATCTATCTATCTATCTATCTATATATAAATAATTGAATTAAAATGGTTAGATATGATTTAAGTGTTTTATTAGCCTCTGCCCTTTGATTGTTTGATTGTTTTGATTGTTCTCAGAACCCCAAAGTGTGTAATGCCCACTGCTATGTTGATGTGGACTGTAAAAAGGGAGAGATGGTGGAGGCCGGTCATGGTAAGAAAGAATCGTACTAGTTTTAATCATGAAACATGATTTGGGTTGAAAATTTGGAAATTTGAATCAGAAATGCAAATGCATCATCATATTTTCACATGACGAGCTGGATGACTGTCTTACTGTGCCCATTGTCTAAAGGAGATAGAAACATGGGTATGCCATGGGTTCCCCAGTTTCACCCATTTTTGTCAAATTTGCATATGGAGTAAGTGGACAAGAGAGCTCTGATATCCTATCCTGGAACACTAAGTCATTGGTTCAGGCATGTGCATGCCACCTGGGTCAAAATCAAATCTCAGGATGTATCACAATTCACTGATCACATTAACTCAGTGGACAAATGGATCATGTTCTACTTGGTGAACTTGAACAATTCTGATGGAAATTTCATAGCCTAAGATTAGCTTTCTTAGACTGTGAAATTTCCATCAGTATTGGATGATGGATGGATGATACATAATGCACTATAAACTAACATATACAGCTCAGTATTTAAGGTCTCACTCTCACCATCCACTGGAACACAAATTCAGTGTTATCAGGACGCTACAACACAGAGCATAGATCATCCCCACAGATGCAGCAGCCAGGGAAGCAGAAGAACATCAGATCAAGGAGGCCCTGAATAAATGTGGTTTTCTCAGATGGACATTTGTCAAAGCAAGCAAGAATATGCCAGGCAATCCAGGAGAGAAGAAGGATGACTGCTGCCTAAGCGAAAACCTTTAGTAATCCCTTATGTGTCAGGAGTATTGGAACAGCTAACTCATTTTCTCAAAGCACAGAGTCTCTGTGACGTTCAAACACCAAAACATGGTACTCCAAAAATTGGTCCACCTCAAGGATCAGGTCTCCCGGCACAAATAGAGCAATATAGCGTATGCTGTTAAGTGCCATGAGGATTGGCATGAATTATACTTTGGGGAAACCAAACAACCTCTGGCCAAGTAAATGGCATGACAAAGAAGAGCTACCTCATCAGACCAGGACTCTGCAGTTTATTTCCACCTATAGTCCAATGGCCACTGTTTCAATTACGAGGATGCGCACGTCCTGGACAGGATGGAACGCTGGTTTGAGCGGAGAGTCAAGCAGGTTGTTTATTTGAAAAGGGAACAGCAATCTGAACCATGGAGGGGACCTTTCACCATCTTACAATGCTGTGACTGCAGCTGTTCCCCAACACTCTGTAATACTCATGGTAAATTGATCATCAATGACATTTTGCATATTAATGTTCATGAAACTGAGCTCAGCCCATTGTTTGGCAATGGTGATAGTTCAGATTATAATGCAAATATACTGTTTATAAGGTTGGGGAAACCTGCAGTCAGTTGAGACTGAAGAAGTCACTTGGATAAATGATGAAACATTTTCCCCTCTAAAGAGAATCAACTTTCTGAGCACTCAGAGAACATTGTTCTGTGCATTTAGAGCCTCTGCTGCAGAGCTCTTCCAGTCACTGCAATTACACACATTAGTCTGCCTTCATGCTGCTAAATGATTGATCGGAGACCTACGAGATGCTATTGCAGGAATATTGAAAAGTGTAACATCTAAAGGGCCAAAAATTACCAGCCAGCATAAGTCATGGCATTTCCATCCTAGTTTTTGTTATTCTAAAGACTCAATGTGACTCTTAATCAGTACAGAGTGAAACGTGCCACAACAGAGGAGAATTCTTATGAAAGACTAGCATAGATCAGGTCATAGATCTGCTGAGCCCTCTGACAGGCTTCATGATCCCGACCTTATCTCTAAACTCCTCTGAAGTCCAACACTGAGACACTCAGCTGCATAACCCACTCTTATAGAAGGATTGTATCAGCTCACACTAAACTGCACTGGATGATTGCAGATTGATTCAGTAATCCAACCACAATCCCTCTATATCTGCTACAGCAAAGTTTGGATTTCTTGACTTGTTTTAATTTCCATTTTTTTTCTTATCTATTTATTCACATATTTATATTTACTTTAATTTTTTCCTCACAGAAAGCCTTTGCTAATGAATTCTGAAAACTTCACCATCTACGTCAAGAATTTCATCCAATTTTTGAAATTCTCATTTTCAAAGTACGTCCTCTTTAACATTTATTATAACATCTCCATGTACTTTTTGATAAACTGGAAATTGCTGTGGACAGTTCACACCAATAAATATATGTGTTTCTGAACTCTGAGGTCCAACATCCTTGAAACAACTGACACATCCTACTTGAAGAGATGCAGATATGATGAGAAACATTACCCCTACTGCCCCATCTTTCGCCTGGGAGACATTACAAGAAGCGCTGGATACAACTTCCAGGACATGGCCACACTTGTTAGTATTACACTGTATTTTGTCCAGATTTAGTTAATGTGCTATAACTTTAAACCTTAAGCCTTCATGTGAAACCCACACTGAGCTTTTTATCTAATCCAGTTGTTATGATCCCTGAATCCACGGCTTAAAGGATTTTTTATTTGTTCTTAGTTGCCCGTTGTTCATAGAAGCAATTGTGAGATAGAATAAAAATGCCAACTGAACAAATTTCTCATGCTTCATAATAAAAACAGATGCTTTTTCTATGCTGGAATTACACTCACAGCCTCTTCATTAGGTACACCAGTTCAACAGGCTGCTTACACAAATATTTAATCAATGTGGCATGGTTGTTGGTGCCAGACAGGCTGGTCTAAGCATTTCAGAAATTGCTGATCTGCTGGGATTTTTCCACACAACCATCTCTAGGGTTTACAGAGCATGGTCTGAAAAGAGAAAATATCCAGTGAGTAGCAGCTGTCTGGGTGAAAATGCCTTATTGAAGTCAAAGGAGAATGTCCAGACTGCTTTGAGCTAATAGGGAAGCAACAGTAACTATAATAGCCACTCATTACAACCAAGGGATGAAGAAGAGCATTTGCGAAGGTATAACACATCAAATGTTAAAGAAAATCATCTACAGCAGCAGCAGACACCGGAAGCCATGGGCTAGCCAAAACTAGAGAAGATTGGAAAAATGTTGCCTTGTTTCATAAGTCTCAATTTCTGCTGCAACTTTTGAATGGTAGGGTCAGAATTTGGCATTAACAACATGAAAACATGGATCCTTCCTGCCTTGTATCATTGATTCACACTGGTGTTGTAATGATGAGGAGGATATTTTCTTGGCACAATTTGGGCCCCTTAGTACCAACTGAGAAGCGTTTAAACACCACAGCCTACCTGAGTATTGTTGCTGAATATATTCACCTCTTTACGACCACAGTACACAGTTCTGAAGGCACGGATGCGGTCCAGAAGTGCACAAAAAGGCTGTCCTGAAGAGGAAGATCACGCTCAGCAAATTTATAGACTTGATGTCAGCAGACTGTGTGGAGAGTGTGAGGCTTGAGGACTCAAACGTAGGACAGAGGCAGGCATTTGCATTTTGTTATTGTTTGTCACAACAGGTCTCACTCCTGCAGAATCAGCACCCCAGAAGACATAAAGATCACACCAGGACAGGATGATCACAACACTGAGGAACATACAGTCTAAGTTTATTGAAGTGGCATTTAGTAGTTCATAACTAACTCAAGCTGTACATGTATCATGTTGATAATGGTAACAGTTTTATAATGTGAGGCCAGTATTTTAGACAATGACTTAAAATTCACAATCAGTAAGAAGAACGTTTAAAAGGATCCTTGCTCTTCTTGAGTGTTAAAGAAATGGAGACTTTAAGTGTTGGAAACAGACTGAGAGACCGAGACATGAAACCAAAACAAAGAGAGATGCTAATAGGTAATAAGAAGTAAAACACACTAACAAACTGTGAAAAAAAATCACCTAAATTGATTCAATGAATATGATATGACTTGTTGATTCTGCTGACTTTTGTTGGACCAGCTTGAATTTATTTGTTCGTTCATTAAACATCACCAAAGATTTTAAGGACACACTGTTACAGCTATAATAAATTGGGTAAACAAGAAAAAAATTTACTATAAATAGTAATTCTGCATTAATCGAGTAGATGTTTTTGCAATGCATGTTCAGGGTTGTGTGAGGAATAGACAGATTAAAATTACAGGAAGCCACCCAGAAAGGTTGGACTCTTTATGTTGGATTTTCAGGGATACATATTGGATACCTCATACATGAAACAAGCACTGAGTCTCAATTTCCACCACGTTGTTTTTCAGACTTTATATGATTTTGAACAACTGAAGATGAAGATTTTGGTATGAAACATCTTATGTGTTGTTTGTATTACGTATACAGTACCCGCTTCGTTATTTCATTATTCGGGGTGGCAGTGGTGCAGTGGGTAGGTGCTCAACTCGCAACTGGAGGGTTGCTGGTTCAAGCCCCCCTCTGTCCCTGGGCAGTGTGTGAATGTGGTTGGTGTCTTGGTGGTGGTCGGAGGGGCCCTAGGTGCAAATTGGCAGCCATGCTTCTGTCAGACTGCCTCAGGGCAGCTGTGGCTACAATAGTAGCTTACCACCACCAAGTATGATTGAGATGCGAATGAATAGTGCATGAAATTGTAAAGCGTCTTTGAGTACTTTGAAAAGTGCTATATACAGTAAGTCCAATGCATTATTATTATTATTATTTTGTTGATGTGATCTATTCTACTGTCTAAGTCAGAGCAGTCCATACACTGCTCCTATGGACACACACAGACACAGTGAACACATGAGTTGCTGTATGACAATTGCGCATTTCTTGTTTATAAATTGTGTAAATACTACACAGCATAGTGAGAAAGAGCTGTTGAAATGAAATCTTGACACTGTAGGTCCCCAGTGGGCAGCCCACAGTGGGACGAATTGTAGAAGCCCCATAGAAAGCATGCCTGCTCCTGTACACATGGACACTGGGTGCAGCCATACTTTATGCTCACTGTAGACTTTAAATTCTAATTAGTTAACCTTACAGATGTACTCTCTGGCACAGCTTCTTCTAATACATATTAAATATACTTAACAGTCACAAAAATATTATATAAATTAAATCTAATTGTAAAAGTTACAGTTAAATTGAAAGTGAAAATAGACAGAGACAGACAGGAAGACACAACAGAGAGAGAGAGAGAGAGAGAGAGAGAGAGAGAGAGAGCAGGGAAGAACATAATGTTTTAGTAAAATATTAAATAAAAGCAGTGGGAATTCATTACTTATAATTCATCTTGTTTTATTTTTGCATATTTATTTGGGGGGGGGGGGGGGGGGGGGGGGGGGGGTTCTGTGAGCAAGCCTACTGTTGGTTGCCCACAGAAAACCGTCATGGGACCCAAATGGGTAAAACCACCAACCCACAGAGTTCACAAAGAGTAGTGTGCAAAGCCCTTGTGCCATCAATCATTTATTTATATTCTGCTAGGAAAATGGGAATTAGGTGCCATTAGGTGTTTTCCAAGTGTTTCTCATTATGAGTATGTCTGACCTCTGATTTTGTATTCTGGACTTTTTAAAGAGATTCAGCATTAAAGCAGCCTTGAAGTTTTAGTTCTGTCTTGTATGTCCTGCATTTGGGTCCACCCCTGTTAGCTACACAGCCTAACCATGACACAGAGCCTTTGGGTGATTTGGAGACAGGGTAGTTGACAAGTAACTTCCCATCTGTTGTAGGCCACTTACCACCAGCTGCTAGATCTGATAATGCTTAGCTGTGGCCAAACCAAAGCAGAACAGATCCCACAGCGGGTGCACTAGGGCTAAATTTTGTTGTGTTCCTGACACTGGTCATGTGTGAGAGGCCTGAGATGACTGGGAGAGTGAGCTCATATCTCTTTCCTCAGGTGGTATAATGCTGATGACCCACTTGTTTCCTCTGGAGTGAAAGAGAGAGACCTACACATATTTTCTGTTGTGCTTCTGAAAGGGCATATGGTTCACTGGTATGCATGAAAACAGAAAACTTGACAGGAGAGACGTTCTCATTTGTAATGGCCTGACCTTGTATAACTCCTCTATAGCAGGGAACTAACCCATCTTCCTTGTTGCCACTGACTTTCAGTCCAGTCTTTCTGTAATATGGCATACCTCAGCCTTCCCTTCTGATGAAGTTTCAGTGAACAGTAGATGGATGGAAGAACCAGCTGCATCTTTCAGGTCCTGTGTCAAGTCTTTGCTGGATTTTTTCCCCTATTTCTTTAGATAATTAACTTTCATAGACTGTTCATCTATACAGTATCAGTTTTTCCAATTTATAGCTCTTTGGGAATTACCTTGTTGGTGCAAAATAGCTTTTTTTTACAAAGCAATGAGGGGTGACTCAAGATTTTTGCACAGTACTGTACCTTCATCGGTCCATGTGCCTGACATATTTTTTCAATTGCATGCATTCTTTGAGAAGACCACCCTTATTAACATAAGCAAGGAACAGATATGTTGAAAAAGTTATATTTTATAAAAATGGCATGTTGAGGTTTGAACAGTGTTGCAGGTGATTTGTGGTGAAGAAAGCGTTTATCGTCCTCATTACTAGAATTTTAAAAAAATCACAGATTTTAATAAATATCAAAGTTTACAGTTAAAATCGGCATTAATAAATGTGTTTGTGGTTCTAATTATTCTATAAATGAACTGTTTAAAATTGAAAGAGGAATTTCTTTTGAAAAGTCCATGCATGCATCATATCAAAACAAATAGTGAATAAAAAAGCAACAAAATCGTTTTTCCGCTGCAGTTTAGAAACAGAAACGAGTAAGTTGGTTTACAAATGCAATAACAAGCACAGATTTTAATCAGGCATTTTATAGGAGCCTCATTCCTGTTTGCACTTCCTCGATCAGTCCATCAGTAATTCCTAAATGTATAGGTGTATACAATGTAAATGTAGGTGGTGCTGAGCAGCCTCTCAGAGCTACAGCGAGCTGCTTTCGCTAACTGTAAAGGCTGGAGCGTTCTCTTAAATAGGTTTCTGTGTGAACACTGACATCAGTCTGTAGACTGAGAGCTCCATGATGGCCAGGACAGTGTGGAGCTCCATATTTGACTACAAAACGGAAAGATACATGAATACAAAAAATAAGAGAATCGGCGTTTTGCACTTTTACAGTTATCTGTCATCTGTTACATAATAGGGTAAGGGATTTATTACAAAGTCTGATTTCTGCATTGTATATGTTATTGCACAATGGATGGACTTTGTAAACAACTTACTCAAACTGTCAGTGTGAAACTTTCAAAACTTTTAAATCTTTTGGAATAAATGAATAAGTACAATTAATTTTTGACTGTCTTTAATGCTATCTGCACATTGTTCAAATGTCAAAATACGCTGCACACTTGCATGTTCTTTCGCTTTGGGTTTTTTCCTGAAGTTAAGCGCACCTGTGGCTTGTGGTTCAACGTCTTGCTGTAGGCTACACAGCTCAAAATTGTTGTCACCATTGTGTTGGACAAATGCTAGCAGCAGGGGAGGAAAACATAACATAAGCACAATGACCCTGTTTCTTTCTTGAGATGACTTTTTCCTCCAAAAACTGTACACAGCAATCTGTAGTGGTCATTAGGGAAGAAAGCAATGAAGCGTTCATGTAATTATCTGTTTGATTGTGAAAGCTTCTTTAAGTGTCTTATTTGTGTGTAACTGTAATATTACAGTACTTTGGCTGAGTAGGCCTGAGGGCAGTATGTTAAAATGCATCAGAATAGATTAGGTTTATGAGGGGCGGTGATAAGACATATTTGTTAGTATTCCTTTGTCAGACAGGTCCTCTGATCACTACTCAGGGCCTCCGTCAATGTTGTTTTTTGATTTTTAAGTGGAGGCCCTGATGCCACTTTCAGCCTTTACAATTGAGCGCTCTGGTTTATTCCACCACTACTCAGCCTCAACTTTACTGCATAGCTAGTGTGGTCTTTCCCCAAGAAAGCAAGATGGAGATGAAGAAGAGGAAAAGAAAGAAAGGAGAGGGAGAGAAAGCAAAGAGGAAATTCAATTTATTTCAAAAACATTTTGAGAAGAGCAAAAATATGCTTAAGAATAGTTTAGTTAAGCGCAGCAGTTAAAGGCATTGAGCCAAAGACACTGTGAGAATGAGCACAGCTCCCGCTATGAAACGCAGAACATCCCTCCCCAAATGATGTGGAACACAGTAACCTCATATAGGGTTGCTACTAAAAAATTATTCCAAGGAATCATTTGTACTGATAACAGCTTCAACTGAAAGCTTAAAAACTGTAACATCAGCGTTCAACTTTATTGTACATTGAACCAGTGTTTTTCAACAGGTGTGCTGTGAAGTCAGCAGGGCACTTTGGGCACTTCCTGATCAGTTTATTCAGTCTGTTGTTGTCACCAGTGCTCTGCACTTCTCCTCCTGCTCATCACTAATACAGCTACCCATTGCTGAATCATCAGAGCATTTCTGTAGGTCATAGATTTCTATTAATTGTGGTATGTGAACAGTTCATTACTAGCTACCCAAATGACCACCACAGATTGTTGTGTGCAGTCGTTGGCTTTTTGTTATAAAAAAATAAATCGAAAGCTGTGTCAGAGATTTGGATCAACAAAGGAAGAGGGCACACGGAGATTGCTTATGTATAGTATCCAGAGCTCTGGATTATGCGCCTGATGTATACAGCAGTCTATTTGTTATTATTTATTCAGGCAATTTAGTAATGACATTAATCAATTAGTAATAAAATAAAATGCAAACAAAAACAAAACTTTTCATTACAGGCCTACAAGGGCCCTTCCTGCAATTGAGGGCAAGATTAACGAGTCCCACTTACCCCCCCCCCCCCCCCCCCTCCTCTTTGAAACTGCTGGCTATCAGTAACAGTAAATTTCCCTTTTATTGCATATGTAAGTGGTCACAAAAGACAGCTGAAAGAGGCTAAAGCACATTTAATATCTGAACAAGGATTGCACAAACTCCTTTAATTACACTTTATCTTTCTTTTGATTCAAAGGTGCGTTTTCGTAATCAAGAAAGGCTACCAGGAGATAGATGATGTCGTCCAGAGTTCTGTCATAACCAAAGTGAAGGGAGCTTCAGTGACCAACACCAGTGAATCTGGTGTGTTTGTGTGGGGACCTGAGGACTATGTCATCCCCCCACAGGTGAGAACATAACATTTCAGACTGGGGAAAAGGCGTGCATCTGTTACTTTATTTTGTCATTATTGTCTTTTCATACAGGGTGAAGACGTTCTGTTTACTGTAAGCAGCTTCTTAGAGACACCAAACCAGAAGCTGGGTTACTGTGCTGAGGTGAGAACATTTTGATTTCACTCTAAATCACTGACTCTGCATATTAGACCAATATGGTGGTATTAATAACTTTAAGTATATAAATATTTATCTAAACAGGTGAGAGTAAAAAAAGTTTATTGATTTTATATTTGATGAATGACAGCAGTGATGATCAGGCTGTTACTTTGGTTTTAATTGCAGATCATATGACAGACTCTGGTCCAAAGAAACCTTTGGTATCTTAGATAACACAGCAAAAGCTTACAGAACCTAATTCTTCTAAGTTGCCAGAAGAATAAATATTGCCTCTACTACTGATTTCACTTTCCCTTTCTCTGATCTTTCACCTGTGTCATGGCAGGCCGCCGTGCAGGCAGGAAGGAGGACCCCAAATAGCAGACTCGGGACAGGTGTAATTCATTCACTCGCTTTATTTACCCCAATCTGACAGACATTAACATGAGCTCTCCCTGGCATACACTTAACGGAGAGACGTGAAACTAACTAGACTTGACTTGAGCAAACAGACGTACATGCAGGACAGCAGAGAACAACCATCAATGACGCGACAAAGAACAAAGCAAACCCAGGGGCTTAAATACATACAGAAGGCAATGGTGGGTAACAAGAAACAGCTGGGGAACACAGGGCACAGGTGAACAGAATCTACCTAATCAACAAGGGAAGACAACTAGACAGGACACACAGGGAGTACTAAACTATCAAACTAAAACAGGAAGTAAACAAAGACATAATGCAGACTAAGCACAAACCCATAACCAACTGAAGACCCACATGAGAGAAACCAAACATACATAATCAGAGATAACCAAACATAACCAAAAGAACACAAAGCACTGGGCCACCGGCCCAGGATCATGACAGTACCCCCCCCTCAAGGGCCGGCTCCCGACGGCCGCAACGAAAAACAAAACCCCAACCAGGGTGGGAGGCGGGGGACCAGGACGGAGGGCTCGAGACAATAAGGCCAAAAGGGCAGCAAAGTCCAAAAAACGAACTAGTACAGAAACAAAAGCGGCAGCACAAGGCTGGAAAAAGAGTCCAAAAACAAAACATGAGTGACCAAACACCCCAAAGACACCATTCAGGGGGCCTGCCAAGGAAACCACAAAAGTGGCAACTCAGTCTTGGGGGCCGCCCGCGCCTCCAGCGGCGGCGGCGTGGACGTGGCGTGGCTTGAGGCCGACCGCGCTCCCAGCGGCGGCGGCAGCAACGAAGAGGAGTCACTGGAGGCCGACCGCGCTCCCAGCGGCGGCGGCAGCAACGAAGAGGAGTCACTGGAGGCCGACCGCGCTCCCAGCGGCGGCGGCGAAGAGACGAGACTGGAGGCCGACCGCGCTCCCAGCGGCGGCGGCGAAGAGACGAGACTGGAGGCCGACCGCGCTCCCAGCGGCGGCGGCGAAGAGACGAGACTGGAGGCCGACCGCGCTCCCAGCGGCGGCGGCGACGACGACGACGAAGAGACGAGACTGGAGGCCGACCGCGCGGCATGCGGCGCCGACGAGGAGGGGTCACTGGAGGCCGACCGCGCTCCCAGCGGCGGCGGCGACGAGGAGGGGTCACTGGAGGCCGACCGCGGGGCATGCGGCGGCGGCGACGGGGAGCAGACACTGGAGGCCGACCGCGGGGCATGCGGCGGCGGAGAAGGGCGACCCCGGGCTCTGGTGGGGAACCCTCGGGTGACGTGGAGCGCTCGGACTGAGCAGAGACCCCCACCGGCTCGGACTGAGCGGGACCCCCTGGCTCAGAGCGCTCGGACTGAGCGGAGACCCCCATCGGCTCGGACTGAGCGGGACCCTCGTGCGCGGAGCGCTCGGACTGAGCGGGACCCTCTGGCGCGGAGCGCTCGGACTGAGCGGAGACCCCCATCGGCTCGGACTGAGCGGGACCCTCTGGCGCGGAGCGCTCGGACTGAGCGGAGACCCCATCGGCTCGGACTGCGCGGGACCCTCTGGCGCGGAGCGCTCGGACTGAGCGGGACCCCCTGGCTCGGACTGAGCGGAGACCCCCATCGGCTCGGACTGAGCGGGACCCTCTGGCGCGGAGCGCTCGGACTGAGCGGGACCCTCTGGCGCGGAGCGCTCGGACTGAGCGGGACCCCCTGGCTCGGACTGAGCGGAACTCCCTGGCTGCATTGCAGGGCGCGCAGCCGTCTCCTCCGACGACTGGGGCTGCTTTGCAGATAGATCGGGTGAGTCAGATGGTGAGGATGAGGGTGACAGGAGAGCTGACTGAGGGCGAGCTAGTGCTACAGGAGCGAACTGCGTGGAAGCAGACTGAGACTGGGAGGTGGCTGGAGCTACAGCAGACTGAGGCTGAGGGAGAGCGGCTGGCTGAGAGCTAGGGAAATCAGGCTGCGTGGAAACTGACCGAGAGCTAGGGAAATCAGGCTGCGTGGAAACTGACCGAGAGCTAGGGAAATCAGGCTGCGTGGAAACTGACCGAGAGCTAGGGAAATCAGGCTGCGTGGAAACTGACCGAGAGCTAGGGAAATCAGGCTGCGTGGAAACTGACCGAGAGCTAGGGAAATCAGGCTGCGTGGAAACTGACCGAGAGCTAGGGAAATCAGGCTGCGTGGAAACTGACCGAGAGCTAGGGAAATCAGGCTGCGTGGAAACTGACCGAGAGCTAGGGAAATCAGGCTGCGTGGAAACTGACCGAGAGCTAGGGAAATCAGGCTGCGTGGAAACTGACCGAGAGCTAGGGAAATCAGGCTGCGTGGAAACTGACCGAGAGCTAGGGAAATCTGGCTGCGTGGAAACTGACCGAGAGCTAGGGAAATCTGGCTGCGTGGAAACTGACCGAGAGTGAGGGAGAGCTGACTGAGATGGCTGGGAGTGAGCTGAGGCTGAGGCTGACTGAGACCCTGCTGCTGCAGTTAACGCTGAAAACCGATGCGAAGGCTTGGACCTGGCTGCCCCCACCCGCGGAACAGGAACGGGTGCAGAGGTCAGCCCGTCCGTGGCTGCCCCCACCCGCGGAACAGGAACGGGTGCAGAGGTCAGCCCGTCCGTGGCTGCCCCCACCCGCGGAACAGGAACGGGTGCAGAGGTCAGCCCGTCCGTGGCTGCCCCCACCCGCGGAACAGGAACGGGTGCAGAGGTCAGCCCGTCCGTGGCTGCCCCCACCCGCGGAACAGGAACGGGTGCAGAGGTCAGCCCGTCCGTGGCTGCCCCCACCCGCGGAACAGGAACGGGTGCAGAGGTCAGCCCGTCCGTGGCTGCCCCCACCCGCGGAACAGGAACGGGTGCAGAGGTCAGCCCGTCCGTGGCTGCCCCCACCCGCGGAACAGGAACGGGTGCAGAGGTCAGCCCGTCCGTGGCTGCCCCCACCCGCGGAACAGGAACGGGTGCAGAGGTCAGCCCGTCCGTGGCTGCCCCCACCCGCGGAACAGGAACGGGTGCAGAGGACAGCCCGTCCGTGGCTGCCTCCCCCCGCGAAACAGGTACGGGTGCAGAGGACAGCCCGTCCGTGGCTGCCTCCACCCGCGAAACAGGTACGGGTGCAGAGGACAGCCCGTCCGTGGCTGCCTCCACCCGCGGAACATCTCTTGCATGGAAATGGGTGTCTGCAGTCTTTTCTGTGGCCAAAGTATCAGAAGTAGTTTTATGGGTCTTTGAAGGAAAAGGGAGTTCAGTCCAACTCAGTATTCGCTCTACATAACTATGAGTTAATGGTGGTAATGAGTCCGTAAGCCAGGGGTGTTCTATTATTAGTCCATGAAGTCTGTGTGCTATGGCTTTCCCCTGCTTGTCACAGGGTTGCCGAAACCACTGAATGCACAATTCCAAAACATGTTTACAGGAGTCCTGCTTAAATCCCTCACTGGGCTGTTTACACAGTGGTTTACAACAATCTGGTTCCATTATTTTCTTTTTGGGGTGCAAAGAAACAGGCATAGACAAAGAGTCACTCACGGACATGATTAATGGTGTATGAAGCGGTGACGGCTGTGTGGAAACCTGAAGCTGTGGTGACTGACTCCGCGGCGATTCTCTCCGACGCTGCCGGGAGCTTGGCCTTCCTCCCTCAGCGGCAGGCAGCGGCGAAGCGGAAGCGCTGGGAGGCCAGGGACCCCTGTGTCCCAGGAACCGGAAAAACGACTCCTCCGGAGTCATTCCGGGCGGCGGCTCCGGCGAAAAGTCTCTTTGCTTCCTCCGGGTTCTCGTCCTCCGTGGCTGCGGCGTGGAAAACCGCGGCGTCATACCGCACGGCTCCGGGGACGAATCATGCAGCTGCTGCCAGGAATTCCCCTTCCGCCATGGCTGCGGCGCCCGCTGAGGAGGGGAGGGACCAGTGAGCGGAGTGACAGGTGAGCGAGCGGCAGGAGACAAAAAAATTCCGCCAGTGCGGATAACTCGTGGCTTAGGAGGAGGAGGTGAGTGGCGTCGCCGGGGACCGTTCCAAAAAGCAGGTCCCCCCAGCGCCAGGCGAGTGCCACTGTAGGGGTCGGAGTCTGCGGGGTCCATTCGTGGTCGCGTCATTCTGTCATGGCAGGCCGCCGTGCAGGCAGGAAGGAGGACCCCAAATAGCAGACTCGGGACAGGTGTAATTCATTCACTCGCTTTATTTACCCCAATCTGACAGACATTAACATGAGCTCTCCCTGGCATACACTTAACGGAGAGACGTGAAACTAACTAGACTTGACTTGAGCAAACAGACGTACATGCAGGACAGCAGAGAACAACCATCAATGACGCGACAAAGAACAAAGCAAACCCAGGGGCTTAAATACATACAGAAGGCAATGGTGGGTAACAAGAAACAGCTGGGGAACACAGGGCACAGGTGAACAGAATCTACCTAATCAACAAGGGAAGACAACTAGACAGGACACACAGGGAGTACTAAACTATCAAACTAAAACAGGAAGTAAACAAAGACATAATGCAGACTAAGCACAAACCCATAACCAACTGAAGACCCACATGAGAGAAACCAAACATACATAATCAGAGATAACCAAACATAACCAAAAGAACACAAAGCACTGGGCCACCGGCCCAGGATCATGACAACCTGCCACACATACACCACATCCCACAGACAATTTTGACACAATGAGTTTTGTTTGTTGCAAGTTTACAAGTGTAAACTGTGTTTCTCTGCAAAATTACTCTATCAGACTCCACTGCACGTGAATAAGGTTTATTTTGAACAGACTTTCTTTCTTTCTTTTTTCTTTCTTTCTTTTTTCTTTGTTTTTTTTTGTTGTTTGTTTTGTTTTGTTTGTTTTTGTTTTTGTTGGATTTCCCAAAAGTATCAAAGACAAGGAAAAATAGAAAAGGTGAAAGAAAAGAAAATGTAAAAACTAACAGGGAAAGGAGAAGCAACGAGGAAGTGTAAACAGGAAAGAAATGGTTACATGAGATAAGTAGCCCCCAAAGTGGCAGTGTAGAAGAATACAGTTTTTCTTTTTTCTTGGCCTTTTTGCAGCTTTATTTATTTTATTTGCTAGCATGGAGAGAGACAGTAAAGTGGGAAGAGAGATAACAGATGACACGCAGTAAATGGCAACTAGGCTGAGACTCGAACCTGCACCGCCACACAGCATATGTGGTTGCTCGCTCAAACACAGAGTCTCCCTGGTGCCCCAATTTTTTTTTTAAATCTGTCAAATCTAGCACAAGTCTCTGTGTGTGAATGTAACAGAGTAGCAGAGGGTCATTTCAGTGCTTCGCTGTCTGTGTGAAATTTCAAAGTGTATGAAGCATTAGACTCTAATGATTAGAGGCTCATGCACACTGGACTGTGACAGAGATCTCTGGCCTAATTTGTGATTGGTCAGTTATTTCTTTGTTGTATTAATGCTTCTTAAATATTATACCATTGGAAAACCTGTTTATTTACCCTTAAATGGTGCCACATTTGTAAGGAAAAAGTTTTGAGCTTTTGGTATCCCAGGTGCTGACAACCAAGTGCCAAACTGACACCCGATTAACAGCACCTGTGAGTGTGGGCCCTGCTACAGTGGTCAGTTGGTATCTGCTCCAAGCACACCCTGCTTGACTGATCTGGATAGGATCTGTGTTATAGGGCAACTTCAAGCTGGTGTTCTGCAAAACCAAGTTTCAGCATTATTTGGAGTGAGCCCTAGTGTCATCTCCAAATTAAAGGGCAAGTTCCATATGAATGAATGATACTTTATTGATCCCACAATGGGAAAATGAAAGTTACAGTGAGAAGTGGGCATCCAAAAAAGACAACACAAGAGGTCAGTTTCTTCACCCTGTCAACACCATAGGCAGTCTTCTACAGATTTGCGCTCAAGGTTTGCAGGATGATATGGCTGACGGCTCTCTAATCAGACAATCTGGAATAGACTGCACACAGCCACCCTCCAGTCTCACAGGGCTGCCAGGAAGCCTGCCATGACTGTCTTTCGTAGTGATGGTGTGGGGTAGCATCTCCTTCACTGGAAAAACAAGATTTGAGATTGGAGGCAATCTCAATGCAGAGACATATAGAGATGAGATTCTGCAACCAGTCCTAACTGCAACCCCATTGAACGCTTGTGGGATCAGCTTGGGCATGCTGTTCGTGCCAAAGTGACCAACACAAACACACTGGCTGATTCACAACAAATACTGGTTGAAGAATGGGAGTATGAGGAGGAGGTTCCAGGCTCTGTATGTTTCTTCCACATGTCTCTGAGGCCCTTGCTTGTTGTCAGTTTCTTCAGATATCAATCATCCAGTCCAATAAATGACACCAAGCAAGATTAAATAGCAGAAAGAGCTGTTTGGCATTGGCAGAGAATATTTGGCTAGTTTTTCTAGGGGTGATATCTACATACTCAATTCTGCTGCTCAAGCCACAAATGCATTTTCCTTACAAATGTGGCACCATTTAAGGGGTAATAATCAGATATAAGATTTATACCTGGTATAGTGGTATAAGATTTATTACAAAAAATTATAGTGTTACAAAAAATAATTGACAAAACATACATTTTCTTACTTTTGGGCTAAGTTTATATTTTCCTCACCGCTAACTAATGTTCTCACCCCATCATCATCCTATGAATGTGTGTGCATCACTGTTCACTGTTTATTTTCAGCTATTGTATTCACTTAGCTCCAAATGTATGTGAACTCTGCATCTCTGTGTCCTGCATCACTGATATCAGCTAAGCACAGCCTTACAAAAAGCCACAAAAATCAGATCTTTTATACATTTTGACTACCAACAAGAGCAGAACCTCACATTGCAATATGTGCCAATCATGCACAGTCAAGTTTAAGATTACCATGACCTCACAAAACACGTGTGGGACAATAACTGGACAAATCAAATGCTGATTATGACAACAATATTACAGAAATGTCTAAAAAAAAGAAAAGTGGTTACAGTTTATGTCCCATAGGTCAAATGTTAAATTCACTGTGACAGGATAAAGTTGTGTAAAAACACTTTCTTGGTCTTTGGTGCCCATGTGTTAAATTCCTGTTCAAGCTTTTTCTTTAATAATAAATTATGTGCCAGTTAGTCAACATTATGACACAAAAAAAAAATGGTATAATAATATACAATAATATAAAAAAGTCAAAATTATGAGCTCAACATAAAAATTTATATAGTTAGGTAGGATCGTAATATGTTCCAATCAGTGTCTCAGTGTCTCCGAAGTGCTTATTTAGATTTTTTACTATCAGAGTTGATTAAAGTTAGCCTTACTTACACTTACTATTTTTTTGTGGTGGTGGTGGGGGAGACTTGTTAGAAATGATTAGGTATGATTTAAATGGTCCTTGAGCCTCTTCCCATTGTTTGTTCTCAGAGCCCCAAAGTGCATAATGCCCGGGGCCATGTTGATGAGGACTGTAAAGAGGGAAAGCTGGTGGTGGCTGATCATGGTAAGAAAAAGACACCCAGTCTTTAAATCATTATTCTGAAACATCCATCCATCCATCCATCCATCCATGCATTTTCTTCCACTTATCCGGGGCCTAAGCTACTGCCCCCAAGCCTCCCTCTCCCCAGCCACCTCCACCAGCTCATCTGGGGGGACCCCAAGGCGTTTCCCAGACCAGAAATATAATCTCTCCAGCGTGTCCTGGGTCTGCCCCGGGGCCTTCTCCCAGCAGGACATGCCCAGAACACCTTGCCCAAGAGGCGCCCAGGAGGCATCCTAGTCAGATGCTCAAACCAAATCAACTGGCTCCTTTCGATGTGGAGGAGCAGCGGCTGTACTTTGAGCCCCTCCCATATGGCTGCGCTCCTCACCCTAATTCTGAAACATCGTGTGCTTTTCACATGTAATCAGCCGGATGACTTAAGTCTGTCTTTTCTTGTTTGCTGTCTAAAGGAGTCATGAGCGGCCGATGCTTAAGAAAGGATGACAACTCCACTGGGTCCTGTGAAATCTTTGGCTGGTGTCCCACTGAAAGAGACTTCAAACAACAGTAGGGACAATTACTGATGCTGCTTTCTCTGTCTTCATTTTTTTTTAACTGTGTGAACAAACATTCAGGCAAACCACAGTTTGCAGTTGTCATTTGTCAGTTCAGCACAACGGATTTGGCTCTAAAACTAAACTGTGGATGTTTCACATAACAAAATACTTAAATCATTGCTTGATGTGCAGGTAATTTATTACCATTATTTTAAGAACGAGAGGATGTTCTTCTGTACATTTAGACCCTCTGCTGCAGAACTCCTCTAGTCTCTGAAGACACACATTACTCTGCCTGTTGTTTTAGATCATGCTCCAAAATGAATTTGGACTGATCAGAGACTTTCCAGATGGTATTTCAGGAATGCTGAAAATCATAACAAGAATTCCTATGAAATATTAGCATTCATTTTAAATAGCTTCTAAGTCCTGTAGCCGGTCTCAGGCTGTGCTGTCACAGCTCTGCTGAGCCCTCTGACGGGCTTCAGTACCCTGACCTTACCTCTGAAGTCCAACACTGAGATACTCAGTTGCCTGACCCAGTCTTACAGCAGCATTTAATCAGCTCACATTAAACTACACTGGATGATAGACAAATCCATTGCCCACTCAGTAATCCAACCTCAACTCCTTTATATGTGCTACAGTAAAGTTTTGATTTCTCGACTTTAAATTTCCAATTTTTTTCTTATCCATTTATTCACATATTTATATTTACTTACATTTTTCCACAGAAAGCCTTTGCTAAAGAATGCTGAAAACTTCACCATCTACATCAAGAATTTCATCCATTTTTCAAAATTCTCATTTTCAAAGTACGTCCTCTTTAATATTTATTATAACATCTCCATGTACTTTTTGATTAACTGGAAATTGCTATGAACAGTAAGCACTTCACACCCATAAATATGTGTGTTTCTGAACTCTGAGGTCCAACATCCTTGAAACAACTGACACATCGTACCTGAAGAGATGCAGATATGATGAGAAGCATTTTCCCTACTGCCCCATCTTTCGCCTGGGAGACATTACAAGAAGCACTTGACACGATTTTCAGGACATGGCCACACTTGTTAGTATTACACTGTATTTTGTCCAGATTTAGTTAATATGTAATTTTAAACCTTACTGTAAAACACACACTGAGGATTTTATCTAATCCAGTTGTTATGACCCCTGAATCCACAACTTAAAGGGTTTTTCTGTTCTTTTTGTTTTAGCCATGTTTTTTGGAGCAATTAAGAGACAACAGAAATGCCAACTGAACAAAGTTTCTCATGCTTTCTAATGAAAAAAACGGATGCTTTGCTGTGCTGGAATTATGCTCACAGCCACTTCATTAGGTACACCAATTCAACAGGCTGCTGACACAAATATCTAATCAGCTAATCACATAGCAGCATCTCAATGCATTTATGTATGTAAACACAGAAAAGAAGACCTGCTGGAGTTCAAACCGAGACGTTATTGATGTGTGGCCAACAAATCTGCAGCACGTGTGTGATGCTATCATGTCAATATGGACCAAAATGTTTCCATCACTTTGTTGAATCTATGCCACAAACTAAGAACTGTGGCAGTTCTGAATGCAAAGAGGAGTCTGATCTGGTACTGGCAACGTATAACTAATGAAGTGGTTGGTGAGGGCACAAAGAAAAACCCAAATTTTATTGGTTTATAATGCAGGGTTTTTGAGCCACAGAGATTTGCTCAACAGTGAGTGTAGTTGTGTGTGAACACAGGCAAAACCAGTGGAATGCATGCAAGCACTAAAAATTAAATAAAAATGAAAATAAAAGTTTAGAATAATCATATGGTCAAATTTTGACTGGCTTTTTAGGGTGGCGCTATTAGCATAGCGATACATTGGGACTGTGACCTCGACAAAGCTACCTCTCACTGTAATCCAGAGTACCATTTCAGTCGCCTGGATGCTACTGTCTCCAAAAAAAGCATCGCTGCAGGATTTACCTTCAGGTGAGGCTCACTGTAGAGCTTTGTTAGCATGTTAGCACAGACATGTTATCATCTTTATTTGCGACATGTGGACAGAATAAAGGAGCGAGGTGACTAAAAGTCTTTAACCACTATAAACTAACTAAAGGTTCATTTTTGTTTTTTATTCTGCTCTTTTTCTCCAACAGACGTGCAAGATACTTTAAAAATGCTGCTGGTGAAAGCTATCGATCTCTATATAAAGTCTATGGCATCCGATTTCATGTCCTGGTATATGGGAAGGTACGGAAAATGCATAAGAGAGAGTGAACACATAAAATAGTGCTGAAGCATTATGATGAGACATGATTTAAGTAATAAATGGATTACATATAATACCAAAGCTAAAATACCATTATAGGAGAAACTTTCATGCATTCTCACTTCTTGATCTGTATTTATTGTCTGTGGTTTTTCTCTTGTTCTTTGTTGTGTCATCTAAAGCTCCCCACCTGATGTGTGTGCTCTCTTGGCTGTCTGTCGCTTTATTTAAGTAATATTTCTAGTTTGTGCTGCTGGCCCCGTCCAGCTCTGTTAGTCCTGAATGTTCTGCAATAACTGACATAAAATCACTTTCAAATACACATCTTTTGTATTTCTACTCTCCTCTATAGGCTGGGAAGTTCAGCATTGTCCCCACAGTCATCAATGTTGGTTCAGGACTGGCTTTGCTGGGAGGTGTGAGTACATTTAATAATAAATTAAACATTCAAAGAAGTGCACAGGTTTGTTTTTTCTAATCATTATTTTTTACATTTTTCACCAGACACGAGGACTAAATAAAATTCTGCTCAAGAGGCGATAGTCTTCTGTGACATTATCCTTCTCTACTTCACAAAGAAGAAAATGGATTACAGACAGCAGAAATTTAAATTAACAAAGTAAGAGAAGAAAGATACAGAGATTTCTTTTTCCCATATACAGTAGAAAGGACCACTATATATCTATAGAGAAGAATAAGCATGGAAAACACCACTGTTTTGTCAGGCTAGTATAAGCCTGGCCTCAAAAAATGAGGAAGGTTGGATATTGGCTTCTAATCAGCGAAGATAGCTGGATGAAGGAAAGGCTTTTTAAGTAGTGGTTTAATTACAGCTTTAATTACAGCTGTCCTGTTGATAGAGATAAATTCACCATTTATTTATTTTTTTTTAAGCATTTATTTATGGCGAGACTTTTCCCTCCACCACCATGTAATCCATTATTGTAAAAAAAAGTAATTTTTTAAGAAACGGTCAAACAAAAGAGGTGTTTCAGGGAATACAGTTAAATGTTCAGGACAAGATCCAGAGTGTCTTCCTGAGTTGGCTCATTAACATTTTGGCTAAAAGTCAGGTTTTTAAATGAATTCAAAACTCTGTCTAGATCTTTGGTTTAATGCTAAGCTAGAGGGAAAGACTGCTGCCCTTCACCCTCCTCACTCTGTGCATTGAGGATTCTGAGTGTTAACATAACTCAAGTGTGTTTAAACTAACTTATTCACCCTGTTGCAGCCAGGGTTCTGTTAAGCAAACTAAATCAATGCTTTGATCATTTACTAAATCATACTAACAGGAACTTCAGAAAAAAGAAAAGAGTGACTGAAATGCATGTTGAAGGTGGTGTGAAGAACAGACAGGAAACCACACAAAAAGGTTTGACTGCTTGACTTTCAATGTTACATACTGAATACAGCAGATATGAAACGAGCAAATGACCTTTATTTTCCATATGTGATTGTGAGCTACTGTTAAAATGAAGATTTTGATAAGAAACATGATGTTGTGTTTTTTCTATTATACTCTTTTTTTTGTTCATTTTCTTGATGTACTGCTTAAGTCCCCCCCCCCCCCCCCCACACACACACACACAGTGAAGACATAAGTTGATGAAGATTTTGATTAAAAAAAAAAAACACGTTGTGTTGCTTTTATTAAGCCCTTTTTGTTATTTTCTTGAAGCGAGCTTCTGTGCATACGCGCAGACACAGTGAAGACATGAGATGACTTGGCAGTTGAGCAGTTCTTGTTTAGTGATTGTGTAAATATTGCAACATGGTGGCGAAATGTTGAAAGGAAATCCTGACAGTGTGCAGCTCAGCTACATACAAAGTGACTTGCACGAAGTTTGAAGACATAATTCAAGATGATAATTTGATTCTGTTTTCAGATGACTCACAAACCAGGTCCTGCATTACCTCACAAATATGTTTGCTCTTTTTTTTTGTCATTTTTGAGTTTTTGAAACAAAAACATAAATTTTTTTTCTTTAATGTACATAAAAAAAAACACTTTACTCTGAATTTTCTATTGCCTTTAATATTTAAAATTTGTGGACTTAATGTGAATTATGTACATGTAATTACAACTACTAAAACTTCTCATGTCATTGTTCCATCTTTTGTGAATGTTTGTTTGTTATTTAATATCATATTCAGGTATTTAATTTTATTTGTAACAGTGTACCGACTTTATTAATGAATTTTATGTACTGTCACTCATTATCTTGAGGTTAAAAACAAAATAAAGCATCATATGATAAAGTGCTTTTATAATTGTGGCATACTCCTACTACTAATAAAGGTTTCCAAAATGAACTCCTGAACAGCAAAGTGGATCCTTCAAGAACCTTTCTGAAGGGTTCGTCTCAGCTGCAGCGGTTCCTTGAGGAACCTTTTTCCTCCACAGTGGTTAGAAACCCAAAAAGATTTCTCAAAGCTCTTTTACTTCCAGGAGTTCCGTCTTCATAGAAGATTCCACAACATTAAATACTTTTGTAATGTTAAAGGCACAGCTGGCACATTGAGGAGCTGAACACAAACACACCATAAAGATTTTTGGTCACAAACTAAAACCGACAATTTTTCATTTCTCACTCCTTTCTCTGGTTGGATTGATGGAAGCATATGTTTGCACTTCCCCATTGCTGACTACAGATGTCACTGTAGCACAACTTCACAACTTTGTCACCTTCAGAAACACCACGTCCATACAGTATGAGTGCATGCCCAGCATTTCTTAATTTTAGAATGGTATAACAGCTGATTGTAATCGCAAAGTTGTTTCGATGCCAACAACTTTTTTTTTCCAATAGTGGTTCAATAATAACATTCTTGGTTACCAAACTTTTTATCAAAATGTTCACATTTATGGGGCTACGGGATCCTTGTCCCTCTAAATCAGTTTTCATGTCTTTGATGCCGTTTTCTCATGTTTCATGTTTTTGGGGAAAAGAGCAATTGTTGCTGTTGCACAACTGAAGACAAAAAAAGTGTGTCTAAAAAAGAGGAGCAGCTGGAGGCATTTGACAGAAGACACCAAAAACAAACTCTAGGGGGCAGCACAGCAATCATTAGCACATTAATTCAGTTGTGTGACAATGTGATCCACACCACAATTTATAATAAGAAGTTATATTAGCTTTTTCAGTATGACAGAAGTAAACCTTCACACTGGACTAGTTTGAAGATTTAGAAACCCTCTTTTAGCATTAAAATATTAATGTCAGGATTTACTGAAGAGGCACAGTGTCAGTTTTGACACTGAAGCCACATAACAAATTAGCCTGAAGATTAATATACAAAAATGCCCCCATGGGAGGGAAAGTTCTTTGGGCGGGCCGCGAGCACACCCGAGGGAGTGTGAGTGAGTGAGTTTTGTCCATATGTCCCTGCCTCTGCTAAATAACCATATTGATTTGTTTTTGAAGGAACAGGAAGGGATTACACTCCTAGAAAACTTTGTTAATTATATAATGAAAAACATTTTTCAATCAGTCTTATTGCAAAGCTGCACCCATTCACAAAAACATGGCTGACAGCCGACTGAGCTGGATGACTGTGAACTGGAAGGTTTTGTTGCTGTAATAAACATTTTATTACTTTTGTGCACTAAACCCAAATAATAGCTTTTCATGCTGATAGTCTTTTAAAATATCTCTGTGTGTTATTTACTGTCAGCTCCACTGTATAATAAGCAACAGGGCTAAAAAATGAACACATAATGCCAAAAACTGCACTTTGTCAAAAGGCCACTTGAGGATGACTCCAAAAAGTCTGCCACTCCTGTGCACTGTGCATTAAGCATGGCTGTAGGTGCCATGATACCATCTGTTAGTTTAATTTGAAGCCTTAAAGCTAGCTTGCAAGGGCCCAGTCATCAAGAATCATCCAATGGCCATTCTGGAGATCATGTACAGCTGGGGGCCCAGCCAAGAATTATCCATCCATTCATTTTCTTCTGCCTTTCCAATTCAGGGTTGTGGGGGGTTGACGCCTTCCCCAGCTGCCATAGGTGAGAGGCAGAGTACACCCTGGACACCCTGGTGGCAGCTAACACACAGAGACAGACACCCATTTGCACCAATGGGCAATTTAAAATCACTACAGTTAACCTAGGCCCAGTAACTGCATATCTTTGGTTTGTGGAAGGAAACTGGAGTACCCACACAGACAAAGACAGAACATGCAAAAACCACACAGACATGGTCAGATGGTAGATTAGAACCCAGGACCTTCAGTGCTAACCACCACCATGCTTCCCATGTCAAGAATTTTATTCTCTTGAATGGAAAATAGATATTATCAAATCATATATTTTATCAGAGCAAATGTTTATTCAGTAATATGACATGAAAGCTAATCCAGAGGGTAGCTGCAGCAGCAGCTTGCAGTCCCAGTGCATTTATGACCTGAAACTTTGAAACAGTCTGTAGTACTGGCAAGAGGAGCCGAAAGGAGGAGGAGATTGTCAGGAAGACAGAGAGAAAATGAGAAAAGAAAATAATGAAAACAGGTGTGTGTGTGTGTGTGTGTGTGTGTGTGTGTGTGTGTGTGTGTGTGTGTGTGTGTGTGTGTGTGTGTGTGTGTGTGTGTGTGTGAGCGCACGCACACAGAAATATCTACATTAAACACTTTCCTTGTAAAAAACGTGAAAACATGAGCTCGGTCTTCTTCATTTTTCATTAACGCTTTTAGTTAAGTTGTATTGTGATGGTTACAGTGCTCTTCATTTCAAACTATTATAGGTATGTACACGTTCATGTACAAAGTATGATTACCAGAGAAAGAAAAAAAACCTGATCATCAAAACAAGTTGGCTAGAGGCCACCAGAGAACTGGAACTTAATGATCTGGGAAAGCTACCATGTTAGTTTTTTTGGAGCCAAAACTGCTGCTGCTACTACTACAGCTGCTACTGCTGCTACTTCTTCTTCCAGTTTTATTCCACCATCAACTACGGCGGTATGCAAAAGTTTGGGCACCCTTGTTGTTTAATTGATTTGAATACCTTTAGCAGTAATTATTGGAACACAAAATTTGTTTTGTAAGCTCATTGACCCTTGCAAGTGTTTCTCCTCTTTGCATCTTCTCTGAAGAGTGGCAACATGGGAGCCTCAAAACAACTCTCAAATGACCTGAAAACAAAGATTGTTCAACATCATGGTTTAGGGCAGTGATTCTGAAATCCAGGCCTCGGTGGCCCGGTGTCCTGCAGGTTTCAGATGTGTCCCTGATCCAGCACACCTGAATCAAATATAGAAGTCATTAGCAGGACTCTGGAGAACTTGACTTCATACTGAGGAGGTGATTCAGGTGTGTTGGATTGGACCTCAAGGCCTGGATTTGAGAATCACTTGTTTAGGGGAATGCTCCAAAAAGCTCTCTCAGAGATTTCAGCTGTCATTTTCCACTGTGAGGACAATAGTGAGGAAATGGAAGACCATAGGCACAGTTCTAGTTAAGGCCCAAAGTGGCAGGTCAAAATCCACTAAGGCATTCATGCAGAGGAACAAGTACAACATTGTGGAATGGCCACCTCAGTCCCCAGACCTGAATATTACTGAAAATCTGTGGCGTGATTTAAAGCGGGCTGTCCATGCTCGGAAACCATCAAACCTGACTGAACTGGAGATGTTTTGTAAAGAAGAATGGTCCAAAATACCTTCAACCAGAATCCAGACTCTTACTGGAAGCTATATGAAGTGATTAGAGGCTGTTATTTCTGCAAAAGGAGGAGCTACTAAATATTGATGTAATTTTTCTGTTGGGGTGCCCAAGCTTATTTTGTTATTAGGGAATAGCTTGTATGCGCACTTGTGGCCATTGACCAGTGCACTGGAGTTGAAACTGAGCTTTAGCATAGAATAACAAAAATAACAGAACCACAAAAATAAAAGACCCTCTGAAAAAATGACGTGACTAGAAGGGCAGGTTTTTATTCACTATTACCTGAAATGAGTGGCTGAGCTCCTAAACTCTGCAGGAAAGTCTTTGCACTGATCAAGCCAGAAAGACAGTTTCCCTCGGACGTATGGGGGGGAAGTCTTTTTGCAAACACAGCTATTGTCATGCGGTGGCCTTAGGATAAAACACAGATTTAGCCCACTACACAAAAAACAAATGAAATCTTTAGAAATGACCCCAAAATAGTCATCCGATAACTGAATGCACTGCAGAGTAACCCTGAACACAGGTGGCTGAGGAAAGAAGGACAAGGTCTTGTTGTGGAAGAAGTATTTTGAAATACAAGTATCTAAATCAGAGCTAATTTCAGATCTAATCAGAGAAATCCAAAGGTAAGGTAATCATAATTCATACAAGCGAGTTAAACTGGTCTTTAGGAGATTCTTTTTGCTCACAACAAATCAACGCCTTGTTGGTCAGTTAGTGAAATTCTTTCGCTTTCACCCTCTTGGAGACAGAAGAGTTGAAAGAAAAACAATACATTATTCACAGGAGCATTCATCACGTGGGAGTGGATGATCCAGTTCTAGTTTGGTATATGGTGTGACAGCATAAAAGTACCTGAGCAGGAGGTTTATTCACATACTATCTGACAACATGAAGGTCCTGCTGCTTACGCTGCTCGTTGTGCTGCTGTGTAGCACCCAGGGTGAGCCCATATCATTCTGTTTACATTTGATTTTAAAGCAAATGTCTGATTGAGATGGAAAATAACAATAATAATCTTTAATTGTGAGGGAATCGTTTGATTATGCCTGCACTTCCTGGGTGAGATGAAGGCTGCTGTCTTAATATTGTGTCATGTAGAAAACTGGATCCATTTTTGATGGATTTTTGTTCTTTTTATCAGTGCTCACGCTCAAATGCTACACCTGCGAGAGTGAGCATGACAACATCTGTAAGACAGAGACAGTGTGTCCAGAATCAGCGCAATACTGCAAAACCACCCAGAAAGGTATTCGTTTGTTTATCTGCTTTTGATTTATTTGCTCTTATGTTAATGATCTAATACATGCGCTCATATATCTTGGAAAATCATAATAATCCAAGAAGTGTGGGATGGTTCAATAATTGCATTTGTTTCATTTTGTTCTTAGGTGACCAATTCTCTCGATCTTGTGAGGACTTCTGCGCTCAGGACTATTTCACAATCTGTTGCAGAGAGGATCTGTGCTAGGCCTGAAGTGCCCTCCCATTTACTTTCACTTTCTGATGAATCAAACGATGAAAATAAAGAATGAAATATAATGAATTAGGCACGATTTGGTCTTTTATCCAAACCGAATCTATCAAAATCACACACATTTGATTTGAGTTTGACTCACTTTATTCTAATCCTAGCTGCACACTGGTTATTGCAGTCATGTATTGTTTTTCTTAATGAATAGATGCGGGAAGCAGGGCAAACAAACCCACACCCTCTTAATCCCTTCCCAAGTGACTTAGTGGGTCACAGCAACAGTCTAGTGCTATGTGGGTCACTGTCTGTCACTGCTGTAATAAAAATTTTACTTTTTTTCAAACTGCTAAAAATAAGTAAATAAAGATTCAAAGGTTTTCTGATCAATTTGTTTCAGCTGTCTTTTGTTACAAGAAATTAATGTTTCTGTTTGACACTTTTAAAGGTTCACACAGTCTCACACAGTCACAACCCCCCATGTGGTGACTGCATTGCTCCTTCGCTGCTTTCATCTGGGTGAGCTGAAACTGAGACGATAACCACTGACTTTAAAATGAACAATCCATTTTTTTTGTTTTGTTGTGAGGTCCATAGTGCTCCCACGTGATTGGATGGTGAAACATTTCATCTGGGTTTTTTTGTTGTTGTTGTTGTTGTTGTTGTTGTTGTTGTTTGTCAAGTACACAAACACCATTCACCTGTGAGCTGTCGGCCGTGTCCGTGGCTAGCATGGGTCCCTTGCCTGGCAGCATTCAGTCATGCTACCTTGTTTTCAGAAATGTCACACCCTGCTGCTGTGAAAAAAACGCCAGTATGTGGCATGCTGGACTTGTTCTCAGAAACAATGCGCTGGTGCGTGCTTCATCGATGTGGAGCTAAAAATAGAACAAAAATGAATTCAGACTAAAAGGTCATTTTTAAAGAGACTCTTTAAATCATACGAGGTCGGCTGAAGCTGACCAGGAAGTGAATGTGCAGTTCATTTAGGATTTGTGCCACATTTAAAACCATTATTGTGTTTATCTTGATATGCAAAGGCATAACCACAACATGTGACACTTGAAGACTACAGTGAACTGACTAATTGAAATGATCTGGAAGGAAACAAAACACATTTCAGCTTCACATCATTTCCCTTAAAGCATTTTTTTTTTTTTTTTTTAATTTTCATGTCTGTAAAAATATAGGTCACACTTTTTTAATCTCTCCAGCTGTTTCTTCTCTGCATTATAGGAGCTCAGACGCTATGATTTGTGGATTAAAAGAGCACTACCTTCACACATCGTATGTTGCAAGTTTGTGCGCTTTGAACCGCTCCAAAGTGTTGATTGCATGACGACTAACAATAAGTCTCCAGGTAAAAAAAAAAAAACCCACGTGTACTGCGTGCAAAATAATGTAATATTTTTTGACTCACGCAAACCACAATATGTGAAAACTTTCCAACATTTATTCTGATTTGTCAAAAAGCCAGTAGCTGTACACATTTAGCAGCAGGGGGGAAAAAATACTTGCCCACATCTGCTGCCCACACAGGAAGGAGCTGTGACTGAGCACGTGAGAAATAGTGTGCACCACGCTCAGTCTGGTGTTTGTTTTAATGCCTAAAAACCTGCTTGATGGCAATTTTATCACAGATGAACAATTTTCTTGCAAGTGCATTGTCCCCCACACATTATATTCCCTCTCGTTGCACCGTCTTTAAATGCTTAACAAAGTGCAGCTTTTCATTGTTTCAGTTTCCTGTTTTTCTAATGCTACATTTAACCTGTGCTTCATTGCATCTATTGTCTGTGTTTACCTCGCAAGTTCAGATTGTGCATACAGCGCATATAATACATACTGAATTAAAGAAGCACCCAATAATTGAGTAAAATAAACTGCATCTTCAAAACGACATCAACTGCGACAGTGAAAGAACCCACAGTGACACCGGTGTCACAGTTTTGCATGTCAAAGAAGTTTCTTTGTAGATTTTTTAGTTTCTGTATAGATTTGTGTGGGGGGCTCTTATTTAAAGCTGAGCTTGCATGCACTTGAAGTACATTTAGATGACAGAAAGTGCACACACTCCAGGATTTACCTTAAATGTGTCACGCGTTTTAGCAATTGATGCTGCCTTTTTCTTTTTGACTCTGGATGCTCGTGTGCTCAGTTGCATTTTCTCTTTTTGTTTTATTAACTTCAGAATCACACGATGTGTTTATGAAAAAAACAAACAAAATGTTGTTGAAGATTATGCACCAGCAGCTCCAGCTGTTTATTCTTGTACCCTGTTAATCAGCTCAATGTGCCAAGATTTAACCCATGACCTTTAGGATCAGTCCTGTCCATACATTGTGCGCTGTTAGATTAAAGTGGATATAAGAAAAAAAAATTCCTGTTCTAATAAAGTGCATGAAAATGATGCTTACACATTGCTTATACATTAGTACTAGCAATCTAATAGACTAATGTCTACACTAATGTGTAGTTTTATCTTTAACCAGTTGTTCTGATAATAATTCATTAGTTTTAATCAAGTCCTTTGCCTCATAGGTTGCCTTTAATAAGGGAAATTTACCTGTAAATATTTGTTCTGGTATTTTTACTTCAGTTAGTTTCAGAATAAATAAATAACACGGCTATTCACTGCTTCCCTACGCTTAAAAAAATTTTAAAAAATCAAAACAAAGACTGAGTCTGCTGATCTACCAATGGTGGGCTTGTTGTCAAGAGTGAGTCCTGTTTTAGCTGCTAGAGCAATGGTGGGCCATCTATTGGATTAGTGGAGGGATTTCACTATGGTATTAATCTGAGAAGACAGCAGGCGACCGAGGCTGGCCTCAAACTGAGCTGTTGTGTCCCTCAGCCTCTGGCTGTCACTCAGCTTGCTGTTTGTCCTCCATCTGACGCACCGAACCAACCAGCGGACCTCTCCGCCAACATGAACCTTTTCTGCTTTTCCTTGGTAAGAAATACTCTTTTGTTTTCTTTACACACCAATCCGTGTATGACTCACAGAGTAAAAGAGAAACCTGAGTTGCGGTTTGCCTTGAAATAAGCAAAACATGAATCTAAAGCACGGCACTAATCTAATGGAAATGTCTGCTGTTACAGTTTGTTGGGAGGTAGTCACATCAACGCTGTAGATAGTTTAATCAATAGACATGTCCTCCTGACACTTCTTCTCTTCTTTTGTTTCAAAAGCTTTAAAATGTTAGAAGACTAAAACTCTTTTTGAGCTTTAGCTCAATTGTCTTCATTTGTTTACAATACATGAAAAACATTATAGTTCTGTTTTTACACTATGTATTTCAAAGCTCTGGTTTATATATATTGATGTACGATTTTGTTACGCCCACACATGCTGTTAGAATATCATAAAAAGTGTTTATTAAGGAAGCCGCAAGAGATAAGATAACAGACACACAAACATGTGCACAACGTACACATGCGTACCTCAGATGCTCCTGCAGCTGTCATGCTGCACGTGGGGCATATGGGTTGGAAACTCTTGTCTTTTCACAGATGTTGGGGATGATCAGAATGATTCATTATTGCCTTGAGTCTCTGACGGAAGTAGCACCTATTATCCGCTCTGCTCAAATCAAACAAGTTTGACAAGTTCTTGTGCAGCCTCATAGAACGAGGAAGGAATCTAGAAAAGCAAACTCAACAAAACAGCCGCGTGTCAAAATTTTTTTTAGTCATAGTCACACTTCTCCTGCAGCTCTCCTCATCTATTCAAATCCGTTCCTACTAGATGAGCATGAGCAAATACAGGCACTTCATTCACTTCATTTGGAAGCTTGCACACCACATCTTACATTCTGTTTGTTAAGTACTTTGTAAAGACCTGTCATTGGCCTGCAGCCATGGAACTGAGCTTCTAATGCATGAAAACAGAGCTCAGAGGAGATGAAGGACTGTAGTCCTCTCTCAGAATATCCTGTTATGGAATACTTAGTTTAATTATTTTCTCCGAGTGCTGCTTGTTGTGTAAGTGACTGTGAATGGGAGTGTGTCTCTGTGTTGGCTCTTTGATTGACAGGCCCCCTGTCCAGGGTGCAATAGTTCTCAATTA